>NW_027395515.1:150841-698310 GCF_047715705.1 Aspergillus ambiguus | reverse complement strand
GCCTCAGTGCTGGTCGAGACGGGGACGACCTCAGAGGAGGTGATGGTGTCGCAGGGGGTGCTGCTAGCCTCGGGAGCAGGGCTGACAGGAGTGGGAACAACAGGGACACTGGGAGTGCCAGTAGGTCCAACAGCCTCGGTGCTAGTGGAGACAGGGACGACATCCTCAGAGGTGATGGTGTCGCACGGGGTGCTGCTAGCCTCGGGAGCAGGGCTGACAGGGGTGGGAACAACAGGAACACTGGGAGTGCCAGTAGGGCCAGTGGCCTCAGTGCTGGTAGAGACAGGGACGACATCCTCGGAGGTGATAGTGTCACAGGGGGTGCTGGAAGACTCAGGAGCAGAGCTGGCAGGCGTAGGGATAACAGGGACACTAGGAGTACCAGTGGGACCGACAGCCTCAGTGCTAGTAGAGACAGGGACGACATCAGAGGAAGTGATGGTGTCGCAAGGAGTGCTGGACGCCTCAGGGGCGCTGGGGGTGCCGGTAGGGCCGGTAGCCTCAGTGCTGGTCGCAATGGGAGTGACGCTCTCGGAGGTAAGGGTGTCGCAGGGAGTGCTGCTAGCAGCAGCAGCGCCAGAAGAGGAAGCGATAACGGGGACGCTGGAGGTGGGGATGGCCATGCTCGAGGAGGGGGCAGAAGAGCCACCACCGACAAGGTCACAACCGGTGAGCCAGCCAATGAGGATCTCGAGGATGAAGGTGTCAATCTCGATGCCGGCAGCACCACCACAGACGGAAGCCAGCTGAGACCGAGCACCAATGGAGAGGGTAATCAGGCTGTCTCCAGAGGTGAGGAGAGAGAGAATACCGCTCAGGTGGGTGCCGAGGAGAGAGTCGACAGTGCCAGTGATGAAGGAGGTCAGGTCGGAGACGAGACCGCCAGGGACGTTGATGTTGATCGCATCACCGGTGATGCCGTAAGACATCCAGAGCAGAGCCAGGGACTTGTGCTCAGCACCAAGACGGCAGTCGGAGGAAGCGAGCCACTTGGCCAGGGCAGTGCGAGCCTCCCAGGAGAGAGCAGAGGCGTGGGCTCCCTTAGAGCAGGAAGTCAGGGCGGAGATGACGATGTCCTCGACACCAGAGACAACGTCGGACTTGAGGATAGCAGCGAGGGTCATCTGGGCGGACTCGACCAGAACACCAGCCTCGCCAACAAGGCTCTCAACAGCGGCACCGGCAGAGATGACGGACAGGCCGCCAGTGGGCAGGGAGCCGAGAGAGATAGCATCGCCCTCAGCCTTGCCCTGCAGCCAAGCAAGCACAGAGGACTTCAGAGAGGAGGCCAGCTGGCAGTCGCTACCAGTGAGCCACTGGTGAAGAGCCGACTGGATCTCCTGAGAGAGATCAGAAGCGCTACCACCGTTGGCGCAGAGGCTGAGAGCAGACTTGACAGTAGAGTCAAGCAGAGAGCCGACGGTTCCCTGCAGGAAGGAAGTAAGGGAAGATTGAGCAGAAGAGTTAAGAACAACATCAGTCAGGAATTCAGCAGCGTCGAAAACACCGTCCAGAGTCACGACGAGCGAACCCTGCGCCGCCTTGTCCGCGGCGGTGGGGATGAGCATAGACAGGACAGAAGTAACATCCACGGGCAGGACGGCGTCAGCCGCGCCATCGCACCAACCCAGGAGAGACTTCACCACGGAGGCGTGGAAAGCATCCGAGTTGGAGTGGATCCACTTCGCAAGATCCTTACGGGCGCTGGAACGAACGGAACCAGCCTTGCATCCCAGAGCACCTCCCTCCAGGGCCGCGGCTGCCGGAGCGCTGATGCCGCTCAGGAGAGTTGCAGGGCTCGTACCACCACCGAGGATCATATCGACAAGACCAGTCACATCGCCGACAACGTCGGAGACAAGACCGGTGCGGCGGTCCAGATCAGCGGGGAGGGCGAGGGCGTAGCTCGCCAGACTGGCGAGCAACAGAAGGTTGTTAGAACGCATAGTGGAGGAATGGTCAACGATATAAAGTCGAAATCAGCAAATAGTTTCAGCGAGAGACTTTTGGAAATCTATCCAAATTGGAAAGAGAGAAACAAGAGTTTCAATGGCTGTGAACAGCCAGGTTTGTTAACGACAGACTGGTGAAAGGATACAATTCAAAGGAGAGGCAAGTCCCAACGGACAAGATCAAGTGAAGCAATTGGCAGTGGCTTGATGGTTCTCAGCGTGAGGTGATCTTCGTGGGATGTTTATATACCCCTGAGCATTTCTCCTCCCTGCTGACTACGCCAGTGTGATGGGGGCGAACTAACCCCCCAGTCTGGATCCAACAACTTGAGGGGCGTCCCTGAGTCGAGCAGACAAGCCATCTGTGATCGAAGACCCGGATCTTCAGGACCAGTTTAGCCGAGTGGAGCTCCGGCTGCCAGTGGAAAGGCAAATGGAGTTGAACTAATGCTGGGTGTGGGAACCGTCGAAACAACCCAAGCGGGATGAGAATACTATTTCAGGCAACGGAGGAGCTAACTGGGAAAGTATGAGTTCCGACCTGTGCGGGTCACTTGCACGACGTATGGGTCTATACGTCGTACGGAGTAGTTAGACCGCTTTGAGAGATGCAATGATAGAGACATTGGGATATCCATGCCCAGTCTCAACATCCAAGCACACTCCTGGCATTTGAATTCCCTCGGGACTCCTCCTGGAAAGAAGTGCGGTCACTGATGGCATGAAAATGAGGAGCTGGAAGAGCATGTGGAGGCCAGTGGACCTGACGCACGAGCAAGAAAAACATGGTAAGCACTCTGCCATAGGTGCAACAAGTGCACCACTTCCAGGGGATGATGCTCTGCGCCGTATATGCCGTTGGAGGGCGGGCCAATGACGACAGGGCGGACGGGCCCCGTTTGGTAATGAGTTTGAAAATCAGGAACCGGTCCATTGCCAAGTCCAACCATGGATGATCAGCACAAGCGGTGCTGAGCCCCCCGAGGTTGTGGTGTGGTGCCTTGGGGAGTGAAAACAACATGAAACGTGAGAATTGTGATAGCTTAGAACCATTTTTAGAAGATGTTATGGAGACATCACGGCTATGAGACGACGGCTCGATACTTCGTAGTCAAGTTGGGCCTCTATATTGATAAGAGAATTTGTACCTAGTGATCCGGCATATGATGATAACTGCAACACGCGTCCACAATAGGAGGCAAGTACGTATAATGCGGAAATTATTGGTGTAACCTGGCCATCAAGTACGGGGTAAGGGGAGATTGCCATGTGCGCAGACAATGTACTGTGAGAGCATTCGCTGGCAGCCCATTACTCCATAGTGATAGGACTAGTATGGAGTAGTAGTTCGCAATAATAAAGTACGAAGTATTGAAAAGCCACCCGCCCCTGTTGAAAAGGGGATGGGCCTTAATTCTTGTGATTTATTATTGAGACTGTGTTGAACTAAACTCGCTAGTGAACGGTTAGTCAGGGACACGGATGTCGCTAGTATTCCTTAGCTTGTCTTGCAGGACGACCCTGGGAGTCGACAGCAGCTTCGAGCGACCGAAGGAAAACCGGGAGAGGCACATCCTGATGGCCTCGTCGTGAGAGAACATATCCTCGTCATGGAGCCTGAAACAAAGAAGAAAATTTTTGAATTGTACTCCGTACGCTGAGAGTGAAAGTTTAACCGATTGGAGATGTCCCTCAGATCATTGCCCGAACAGGCGTTCCTGGATTGATACCTTGGTTCTTGTAGTGATGCTCCACTTGGAGTGGCCTAAGCTGCCCGCCCTAACCGAGGGAACCATCAGGGGATATGTCTTGGAAGGAGAGGGGGGTTTGCATAACAACAATGTATTTCCTCGAACTCTTCGAGAAATCGAAACGATGTTTGAGTCCCAAACGACGGCCAAAGGCTTATGGTGCTGGGTGGCCCCAAACTCGCTATTTTAAGACCCGTCGTCGCGGAACTGGACGGAAAGAAGAGGGAAAAAGGAATAAGAGACCCATCCGAAGCTTTAGAGTTGGTTATGTCTCAAGCCGTAATATAAGAAAGGTGTGCCATTGGCCGGCTGAATGAGCAAATGGTCCCGAATCGAGAGTACATCTGATGGTGGGAAGTCGAGCGAAGTTGAAGTTGAGATGATTTCTCCTTTACCTTTTTAGGATAGTGAGGTCAGGTGAGGTCAGGTGCTTCGTATAACCGCCACAAGACAAACAGTTTCATTCTTGATCGACTGATCGACGGTAAAACTTCGGTTGACAGTTGTCTGCCCAGTAATTGCAGTAGTGATATATTTCTTAGGGGGGTGGTTAGTGCTTGAGGTCAACCGTGTTGTAATTCCATGTCGCAGTAGGCCATGGAATCAGTCGCCTAGTATATATATATATATGTACTCCTGAGCATAGATATGCGGGTTCGAGTTGTGATTTATTTTGCTATGTGAATGTCCTGCGTATCCTGCTGGATACCAACAAATCCACCGACAGACCCTAATCAAAGAAGGTATCTGAAGAGGCCATCATACAATCTATGTACTGCATGGATCGATACTGTTGCCAGCTCGAGTGGGGAGTAGGAGTATCTATCGAGCGAACGTGTGGATGTCTCCATTGGGCCGAGGGATATTGACTGATACCCTGGGACTTTAACCAAGTGGTGGAATACTGTATTGCTATGAAGCGAAGAGTGAGAGTGTTATGATATAATTCTGTATCATCTACCAAGTAACACACGCATACTGGATTGTTGTGATGGGAGATCACCCTGGCAACGGCAACACCACGTGATCTTCCCGCGCCTCCCAGCCTCCCGCGATGTTGACTCTTGTGCATTTCCGGTTATCATTTACTTGCATATCAACCAAGCACGACGTCGACCACCACCGGCTCACCACCTGGGCCCTGGACGGATGTACTAACCGATACATCTATGTCTCGTCCGGCCCCCAGCATGGCCTCACCAAATTCTCTTTCCATGGCATATACCAATGGTCTGCAGCGACGTCCATCCACCCGGCAAATGTCTCGCGCCTCCGTGTCCCGTGCCGGCTCCAGCCGCCCCTCACCAGAAATTCGTGAAACGATTGCATATCGAGGCAATGCACCGTCATCTAAACGGTATTCGGCTGGCGATAGCTCCGATGAAGAAGTCCCCGAACCCAAGTTCAGCGCCTCCGTGAAGGCTCTCCTCGATGAAGATGGCATGGACCCATCACCACGGGTCCGACGCAGCGGGGAAGGCCACCGCCATTTGAGTGAACGCGCAACTTCTGCATCGAGTAATGGAAGACGATCGCGCACCGCGTCGCCGCATGACTCGTCAAGTGGCAGCCCGGCGCCTCGAGTAGTCCGCATTCCGGGCGTGACTAGCAGCGCGAGATCTCGGAGAGAAGGCTCGCTTCTGTCGAATGGTGAAAATGCGGATTCTGAAGAAAGAAACAATTCGAATGATTTCATCACGCCGGCCCCTAGACACCGCAGTGTGCGTATTAATGCATCGCGGAGTGGTACCAGGTCCCCGCTATCAACCTCGCCGTCCCAGAAAAGGTCCACCGATAGAAGCTCCGCCGAGGAGAATGGCAGCGCAGAGCGAACAGATGATGACAGACGGGGCCGCTATGAGGATGAGTATGCTCCGCGCGTCGGTACATCATCCGTATTGCGGTCCCGTAATCCGGACGAAATTGGCCTCCACAGCTCGCTGCGAGTGAAACGGGTTGGCAGGTTGACCGGCACCTTCTTAAATGGCCCAGCAAGGAGAGGAGTTCTACGACGACAAAGTGAAGAGAACAACGAGCAGGACTTTCTCCCTGCTGATGCTGCCAGAGATTACCTGGCTGAGAACGACAATAACAACCTCGAATACGACTACAAGAATACAGCGAAACCGTCCTCGCCTAAAGTATCATGGGCAGATCCTAGTCCCCCGGAAAGAGCCGATCGAGACCGGCGAGTCAGCGCGTCGGGTGACGGCCCATTCTCCCGCTCTTCTTCTCCCAAGTCCTATGGATCATATTCCAAATCAACTCCCGGGTCTTCCTCAGAAATGTCTTCAAAGCCTAACTCCAGAGAACAACCGGTATTCAAAGTGCCTCCCCCGCCTACTTTGCCTTCTGCTAGAGATCAAGAAAACGACCCACCGCCCACATTCAAGCGGGCGAAGCCGCAAGGCTTCAATCTACTGGATAAGCCGGAGAAACTCTCAGTTGTTTATGGAGATGACAAGAAAGAAGAGATGCCGGCTGAAAATTCACACCGGAAAATCCTCGCCACACGAAGCAGCAACACACCGCATAGACCAGCTCCGCCTCCGCCTCCCAAAATGTCTGTCCTCGAGACTGCGACAGCAACAGGAGGGGCGGCAACGGCTTCTCAATCCCGGAAAAAGCGGAGTCAAGTTTCCGTGAACCATAAGCCATTCACGAGACTGGACTGTATTGGCCGTGGCGGAAGCTCTCGTGTGTATCGCGTAATGGCTGAGAATTACAAGATATTTGCTCTGAAGCGAGTGAACCTAGAGGATGTTGACCCTGTGACTTTGGCTGGCTACAAGGGGGAGATCGATCTCCTCAAAAAGCTAGAAAACCTTGATCGGGTAGTGCGTCTATTTGACTGGGAGTTGAACATGGACAAACACACTCTAAGCGTTCTTATGGAGATTGGAGAGTCTGACTTGGAGAAGATCCTTACATATCGGCTGAACGCCGAAGATGCGACACTTGACATCAACTTCACACGCTATTACTGGAAGGAGATGCTGGAATGTGTGCAGGCTGTCCACAATTATAATATTGTGCATTCAGACCTAAAACCAGCCAATTTTCTTCTCGTTCAAGGCAGGCTGAAGCTGATTGATTTTGGAATTGCAAACGCCATCCAGGACAACACCGTCAACGTCCATCGTGAACAACAGGTTGGAACTCCGAACTACATGTCACCCGAGGCCTTGGTTGATTCTAATGCATCTCTTGGCTTGCCGGCAAGTGTCGGAAAGATGATGAAATTGGGAAAACCCAGTGATGTGTGGAGTCTTGGATGTATCCTGTACAAAATGGTGTACGGACAACCCCCGTTCGCGAAAATCGCCAAGTACTACGAACGCATTTTGGCTATTCCTAACCCTAATGTGAAGATTGAATTCCCAGCTTTTGGAGTCGGAGGTGTTGCGGTTCCTCCAGGACTGATCCGAACGCTGAAGGGCTGCTTGCAACGCGATCAGACATTGCGACCAACGGTGGATGCCCTTCTGGCGCAGAGAGATCCTTTCCTCTATCCCGATGCACAGCTCGAAGGTGCCGTTCCTGTCACACAGGAGATGCTCAACCGGATTCTGGTCAACGTAGTCAACCATTGCCGAGTACGAGGCATTCCGAAAGACGAGGAGCTCGCCGCCTGGCCCGCTGGGTTCTTTGCGAAAATCAAAGCGGCGTTGGAAGAAAACGCCTGATGCCAACTGATGCCATTCGACTCGACACTCATTTGTTTGTTTTGGGTTTATATCCCCTACTTTCGATATCCTGAATGATCCGACGACCGGCGTTCAAGTCCATACCCTTTGAGTTTGTTTCCTTTGTGATACATACCTGCATTTTTTTGTTCTTGGATCTATAGTGCCTTTGCTTTTTGGGCATACGGAATTGGTGTTTGAGTCGCGTTCGAGCATAGCGTTTGGGATTGCATGGGAAGCTGTATGCAGCATGGTATATGGAGTCTGCCGTAGTCACTTTATTAATTAGAGATTATCATTCCTGATCATTGGAGAGCTAGTGGTTTGTTTCGAACATTCTATAGAACTGTAGATGGATGATCATGTGATTACCGACGTTCAATGGCTCCAGGGTCTACCTCTGAAAGACGAATGGACCGGATCAGGAATTTGACCAACAATTGTAATTTCCATTCGTCTGATCCTTGCATCCCAAGATCTAAACCACTGGTGTTGTCTGTTCTGACTGGAAGGCATTGAGCAAAACCCGCAAGTCACGTGCCACATCATCCGCGGGAATTTCTCTTTTGGCTTCAACTTCGGCGAACGACTCGCACACGCTTTCTACAATCCTCACCATACCCAACACTACTACTGGAGTGTCTAGCAGCGAATCAGCCTGTTGATATCTCCAGGATGTTTTCTCGGACAGCACTCGCTCGGGCTTTTGCTCAGCCACTGGAGCAACAGATGAACCCGCTCCGCATCGCCAGCGCCTTCACGCCGGGTTTGCGTTACGCCTCGACGACGAGCACGACTTCCACGACGCCTCCGAACCCTTCAGAGCCGCTGAGTGCGACGCCTCGCTCCCAATCATCTACACCAATTCACCAACAGCACCGCGCCCCATCCACCTCCGCACCACACATCCGCTCCGACATTCCCGCGAACAAACAGCCCGTGGCCCCGACCTTCGACTCGCCGCTGAAGGTGTCGCAGTCGCTGATGGAGAAGCTGCCGCTCCTGACTTCGCAAAACCCCCACTACATCACCGCCCATCTCCACGATCGGCCCTACCTCCTCACGGCCGGCGACCACCTCCGCCTGCCCTTCCTGATGCCCAAGGTCAAGCCCGGCGATGTCCTCCGGTTCAACCGCGCGTCGGTGCTGGGGTCGCGCGAGTTCACACTCAAGGGCGCACCGTACGTCGACGAGCGGCTGTTCGAGTGCCGTGTGCGTGTTATGGGCGTGGACGCAGAGCCCCTGCGTGTCAAGGAGAAGACGAAGCGGAGACAGCGACATGTGCGCCAGGTGCGCAGTAAGCATCGCTACACGCTGCTGCGGGTTATGGACGTTAAGGTGAAAACCGCGGAGGAGCTGCTGCAGGAAGGGGCTGTTGTTGTTCCTGACGGGGAAGGAGTTTCCGCGTGAGTTGGATTTGTGCTTGAAAGGTGAAGGGGAGAAAATTGGTTGCATGGGTGTATTGCTTATCGGTTGCGATAGGGATTTCTTGGTGTGTTATTTGGGATATCGAGATTGGCATGTACAGATAGATCTTGCCGTACGTTTCTTGTGCACTGTATTGTATTCATAATTGCATCTGGATGTTCAACTGAAGCCCCCTCTATCGAGGCATTTGCATGTCTAACGATATTGGCCTCAACTATACACGCCAAAGACTACTCTTTAAGGATCTCATCTGCAATCTTTTCCGCAAGCGCATACACCACCGACTGCGGATGTCCCGGAGGGAGGAATGGGAAGCTGCTGCTGTCGACAACCCGCAGCTTACTCACCCCATAGACGCGAGCACTGCTGTCTACGACGGCCATGGGGTCCTGTCTCCGACCCATCTTGCAGGTGCAGGATGCATGATAGACCGTGGTCATGCTCTTCTGGATGAACTCGTGAATCTGCTCGTCCGTGGTCACGTTGGTCCCGGGGAAGTATTCCTCAGAGTCAGCAGCCCCCATTTCAGCCATTTTGTCCCAAATCTGGCGGCCTCTCTTGAAAGCCTCGATAGCCAGTTCTTTATCGGTGGGATCGACCAGCCATTGAGGGTCCACTAGGGGAAGCGTGTTCATATCCGGACCGGCAAGAGAGACGGTGCCGCGAGACAACGGCGCGACAAGTGCCGAACTGATGGTGCCATAGTTATAGCCGTCTTTTGGATCGGCTGTTTGTTTGTTCATTCCATAGCCATTGAATGCACCAATAGTCAGCCACTCGATCTCGGGCCAGTCATCCGGAAAGCTCGACAGAGCCTTGATTGACTGTTTTGACAGTCTCGACCGATATGGCTCGGGCATCTTCTCCCATCCAAAATATCCCGGCCCGAAAACAGTCAGCGAACCGGCCGCTTCATTGATAAACTCCTCGACCATCAGAGCGGCCAGAGTCGCGTTATTGGCAGTTGCCGATGCAGTGGGGAAGTTCACGCGGCGTGATGCCCCGAATAGCGCGTGGTCCTCCATGTTCTTACCAACCCCGCGCAAATTTTGGAGGCAGGGGATTTTGAATTGCCGAAGCTCATTGCATGCTCCGATGCCAGATACCATCAGCAGCTGGGGTGACTGGAATGCCCCTGCGGATATTATCACTTCTTTCCTGGCACTGAGGGTGAAAGTGATTGGAGGCGTACCGAAGGTCCCTGCGGTTGAGACCTCGACTCCGGTAGCGGCCTTGTCGGAATTGAAAAGGATTCTCTGCGCTAGAGAATTTTTATATATGACGGGACCGGCACCAGTGTTGAGAGCCTGTCGTAGAAAGCTACTTTCGGACGATGACCGATGGGCATTTGTCGGATCGATCGTTGACGTTCCAAATGCAGAACCCAGAAGCTTACCGCTGTTGAGGCCATCGATCTGTCCCATACCGAGCGCAATATACGCCTTACGGGCCCAAGTTCCAAAGGCAAGCACAGCGTTGCTGAAGGACACTTCCAACGGACCGCCATCGGGGGCAAACGCATCGGCTGTTTGGGTGTTGGAGGTGTTGGCGTATAGAGTCTGATTGGGAGGGGTGTAGTGAACCGACTTCTTGAAGTAGGGAAGCATGTTGTCGAAGGTATAGCTTTGGTCGTCCACCTCGTCGGCCCATCTCTGCATGCTCTCAATCGTCGGCCGGTGATACACCATGTAGTTCCTGGCCGAACTGCCTCCCAACGTCTTGCCTCGCGCATAGTGGATGCGCCGGTCTTCGAGTCCTTTCTGCGGTTCCGTGGTGATGCCCCAGTCAATTAGAGGCTGGTAGTCATTAGGATCCGAGCCGCTAAAGTAGGTGGTGTATCCCGGAACCACCGATAGGTTTCCATTATCAACTTCGTAGAAACCACCCGCCTCGACCACAGCGACGGTCAAGTTGCTGTTCCCTTCGGTGAGTCGACTGGCCACTGTCAACCCGGCATTTCCTCCTCCGACTACTACGTAATCAAAGGTGGCGTTCGCCCCGGGAATGCCAAAGGACGTCCCTAAGAGAGGTCCTCGCTGTCCATAATGGAAGAGGTTGAGCTCTGCAGTGGCACTCGCCGCAAGGGTTACAAGCAAGAGAGCGTTGATGTCTCGCATAGCGGGTACAGATAGGTAACACACAAAGTTAATCAATCACCCCGCGTAGCCCGACTCCAAGGCCGCTTTTTATGCGATGCGGCAGGAGGGGAACAGGCAGAGAGTGCGCGCTGAATACTGAATTGACTTTGCCTAGACAACTAGGGTATGCAAGATGTAAGATGCAGTGGGGAGAGCTGAAGGCAGTGAGATGAACGAGATGGAGGGATTGGATGCCTGCATGCGGAGGTCGCCGAATCAGGAAGGTCCCAGGGCATATCGGGAACAGCTCGGAAGATGTACTGAGGCGCCTGTGAGCCGCCATTCCGGGCTGCTGCTGCCAATTTACAGGCGGCGACAGGCGAGAGTTGCATGCTGGCTCATCGCGAGGATGCCCATACTCCGGGGTATAGAGGACCCCTTGCTTAGGGTCCCCCCCGCCTCAGAGCCACGCATGCAATCGTCAAAGGGATCTATCTACCCGCTGAAGCATACATACCAATGAAAAAGTCAATTACAACTATCTATAATACCAGCGATCAATCATTATCACGTGTGATCCTGTCGTAAAGCCCGTTCCTCATCAAAGGTCTTGTCTCCCTCGAGAGACGGCCGTCTTTCCTCCTCCCCAACAGACGTCCCCTTACTGTAGGACCCCGAGGCATGGTACCCAAGTACCGAGGGAATGCTTTGTATTCGGTCGAGGCTTAGCCGTGCGGGCTGTGCCATCCCGATACCGTTACTGGTCGGCCGTCCATCGGACAGAGGAGAAGCAGTTCGCAGGGTCTCTCCAGTCCCCTCGTCCCGTTTATCGGAGTCACCTGCTGATGTGCCGTATAACCGTCGGAAGAAGGGTCGCATAGTAGGCAGACATGCGCATAGGATGCCGACGGACTGTTCGATAGAAGACCACGCAGCCGTGTCCACAGTAGTATAGGTAGGGTCATGGGTGTTCTGGAGATCGAAAGCAATGACTCGGACAATTGATGTAATGCAGACACTACAAAAGTGTCAGCGGATTCAAGAGTTCCATTCCCGAAAGGGAGCACAAGGGACGTACAATCCACCCAGCAGGAAGATTCCCGACAAAAGGAACTTCTGTCTCAGACTAGTCTTAATATACCAAAGCATGGGAAACGGGACGCATAGCACCAGGAAGTCAAGGAAGATATTTGCAATGCCGTTCCACCGGAAGAAATTGGTTTCATCGATGCAGGATCCCGGTTGATCCTTGTTCCAGAAGTATGACACTGGCGAGCACCCCGCGACAGCCACGATCGAGCATGCGATCCAGTAGGCTGTCACGAGAAACCCTGTGATTCGCAAAGCCCAAAGAAACCGAGTGACCACCCCGAAGATCCTTTGGTAAAGTAGTAGAAGGGAGGCCTTTGTGAATACTGCGTTCGTGAAGTATAGTAATTGAACCGCGAGAAAGCTCTACAAGAGATGGCCCGAGTCAGTGATCGGTTGTTTGCTTCACGATTAAAGCTTCTTGACTAAGGATTCTGGGCCACGGGATAAACGGACCTTCTGGTACTTTTCAACATCGTCCTCCGAAAGAAAGTATGCATGGCGACCTAACCCATACTCGAGGACTTGTATCCAACGCAGGATGGACATAGCCCAGTTGAATACCTGATGAGCGTCAACACAAAACAGTACCAGCAGAACAACGGACGCAATTTTACCCACCAACGCGATTGCTATCGTATAATCATCCCACCAGAAACCCGCGCGAGAGATGTGGCGGCCGATGAAACGAAAAACTACAGCGAACGTCGCAGGTACGACAGTAACAATAGTCCCCACCCATATGCGGTAGGAGATGTTGGGATCATCATATGATTCAGTCGATGCCATACTCGAGTCCCATCATCTAGCTTCCATGTTGAATCAGGGAAAAGGCGCGGTAGAAAAGTTATAACGTCGCATGGAAGCCGAGAACGCCTGTTCCCAGACCCTTGAACCAGAGCCATGGTTGACGGCCGGCAAGAATTCCATAAGAAGGAATGCAACAGACCAACGGGATTCGTGATATCAGAGTGGGGTATCCATAATGGCGGCGGCAAAGTCATTGGTGGCGTTTGTCAAACGGTTTTCGGCTCCGAAGAAGCTTATATGATTTCCTAATCCGGAACATCTCGGGTCGGTGAGTTGATATGCGTACTACACGATATAGAAGGCCGTATCGGACGAGAATATAAATAGTATAGTTTTCATTGACTGTCATCTCATCTATGAACAAACATTGAGCGAATCACAAGATCGCATCCAATCCCAGCCTTTCCCGGCAGGTCTCCAAGCTATCCTTCTGCATTTTCTCGTACAGATGGAACTCGTTTGTCACAGAAGTCCCAAGCATTCTTTGGAATCCATCGAGATCGGCATCGGCTTCCATAATTAGCTGCTTTGACTGAGATGTATTGCCAAGATTGGAGTTGAAGATGCCGCCGGCGGACAAGGGTAAGAAGTCTTCATACGTGATGGGCTCGTACGCGAGTATCTTTCTCTCAAGAAGCCGAGTCAAATCCATGGACTTGTCCAGCCCCTTGGCGGAGGCCAGGCTTTCCTTCGCTCCTGGTGTCAGTCGGTAGCAGAAGTATGCTAGCCCTCGCGACTGCAGCTGGTCCAGGTCGTCCGGGAAGTGCTTGAAATGCTTCTCTAGAAGTTTTTCGTACTGTATCGAACTAGAACGTTTCTCACCCCACTCCCGATTGACTTCATCCAGAATCTGATCATAAAGCTGGCGACCGGTGCGGGTCAGAGCATATCCACGCTGCTCGACCTCGCCGAAACGTGCCGTGTGAGAGCCCTTGATGTACGCATTGCGAGCATCCCGGAAGTAGACCGTCTCTTCTAAGGCTTTGAAGCTAGTCTGTCGGAGCAGGATTGGACAGAGGCGTTTCGGAGGGCCCTCGATTCGCTCTTTGGCTGGCATGTCATGGTCCTGCATCATCTTCTGCACGAGATCTATATCAACTGTCCGAGGCGTGAGATGGTTGATATGGCAGCTAGGGAAGGAAACGATGTCAGCGATTAAAGGATGCTCTGCTTTGAGGATCTGGTATTCCTCCAAGGTTACAGTCGCCTTGGAATGCCAACGGAAAGTTTCCAGACCCTCAGCGATGAATTCGCGGGACTGTTCCGGGTTGAGATGACCTTGTTTCTCGGCCAGGTCGATAAGAGCAATCAGACGATCGGTGAAGATGTTGCGCTGTTCCAGGGCTTTTTGCGCCAGCTCTCGAGTTCTTTCCGTGAGAAGTTCCATCCGCAATACCGTCGTGAAGACGCGAAACGGGTGTTTGGCAAGAGCTTCTCGGTCCTTGGGTCGAAAGGCTGTTGCGTGCATAGGGAAGCCGGCCATAGTCAAATCGTAGTAGCCCACGGGTGACATGCCCATTACGGCGAACATGCGTCGGATGGTCGCGAGCTCGTGTGCCGTTCCCAGTCTGATGGCGCCGTGTCGCTCGACCCGGTTCCTCGAGGGCAAGACATCGTCTGGGTCAATGACATCGGGCCCTCCTAGCTCCTGGCTTGCCTTGACGGCCTCTGCATCTGCCTTCCAGACGAGGTCGACGAGATCCCCGTAGAGGGGAACCTCGCTTTTGTACATTTCCGAGAGCGCATGGCAGAATTGGGCTCTCAGTGCGTCCTGATCCCAATCCATTGTTGATGGATTTCGTTGGAGTTTGTATAAGAGAGAAGATGGTATGGTTATCGGTATAAAATAAAATGGGTATAGTGCTGGAAGGGTGGAAGTATGTTCACCGTATAGTAGACACCATGGATGGAGGTTATAGGCATCACTTTTGGATAGTATCAGAGCGCTATATACAACCGATTGTCCGACATCAGCCGCTCCTGCAAAACACTGCTGTCCCCGATAAGCATCAGCATCGTATCGTCGTCATTACCGTGGCTATCCGTCCCCGGAGCCCTATCCG
Organism: Aspergillus ambiguus; assembly: GCF_047715705.1. Lineage (NCBI taxonomy): Eukaryota > Fungi > Ascomycota > Eurotiomycetes > Eurotiales > Aspergillaceae > Aspergillus > Aspergillus ambiguus. The sequence continues at coordinate 683,453 of NW_027395515.1, read as the reverse complement.
TCGGGTCACGGATAACATCCGTTTGGCAGTTCCAGGGCCTTACCCGGGATGTAATGAACAATTAGGTAATGTCTGAAGTTTGAGAAGTCGGAAGAAGCAGGGAAAAGCGGAGAAACTGTAACTAAGGACGTCCTTCGCGGGCATGGCCTGCTGTCTTGGTTGGTTAACCTGGAACTGGGAGATATGCCTTACTAACAAATCCGACGGACACAAGCCGGACTCGATTTCCATTCCGATTGGTGCACTGGGCTCTATACGTAACTGAATGCTGCAAAAGTAATTGGCAAGAGAACAGATCAGGCATCTTGTCGCAGATCATGAGCTCTGATCTCTCGAGCTCGATGAAGCTAAATGGTTAGGTGCATAACGCATGCATATATAATGGTAAAACTCGAGAGTTCTCCTGATTGATTTGATTAGAAATGTAAGTATATCATGATCCTAAAAAGTATGAAAAATCATTCCCTCCATTGCCAAAAGCAAAATCCTCCAGTATTGTCGGATCGACCAAATTAGCCAGGATCTCTGCCCGAGTATCGGGCTGTGAGTCCTGGTTGAAGAGCGACAAGAAGAAGTCATTGTCAACCGGTGTCGGGACCACACCTGCCATATCACCTCGGTTATTCAGCCCGGCGGAAGTATCTGTTATGCCATACGGGGTATTTGCGTTCGGGACATATGCAACAGCAGCGGATGTGGAGATTGCTCTCCGTCTTGCAACACACGTCCGAGCAACTTCCAAGACTTCTCGGATCATCTCAGCACACCGGCGAGCAACGACTATATTGTTCATCGACTCGAAAATATCAAGACTTTTGTCTACGTCCATCAAGAGCTCGTCGTCGTTGATACCAGGTACTCCGGAGAGGACTAGATGGAGCAAAATCATTGCGCCGTAAAGAGCATATGTTGTGTTGTACCACCTTACGTTGATCAGCACTTGAAATAACTGGGAAGTATGGAGAGGGTTGGGTACATACCAAGTTCGGATGTATATCCTATGAAGGAACGATTCGTATTGCATCCGCACGCTAGTCCTTGCCGCATCCAAGCACTTATAAACATGCTGTAAGGTATTAGGGGATTGGGTATTAGAGGTAGACACTGCAAGAAACGGGCGATGGATGAGGATGAATGTGTTGTAGAATCCTAGGAGACACAAGCATGTCAGAGACAAGCCATTAATGTTATAAATACATATTGGGTTTATTGGACTCACGTAGCCTTAGAACCAACTTCTGTTTGAACGCCCACTCTGTATCATTCAGAGATGCCGCATCAATGTTCAAGAACCCCGGCAATCTGGACTTCCAATCAAGCAGTTTACCGTCCAGTGTCATTGCAATCTGCGACCTCTCGCTCGTGGACCGCTTCGGCGAATGATAGAGAAGATGAGACGCTTCTGACATTATTTGTGCTAATGCCACCATGGCTGGAATCATACCAATGTCATCATCTTCCGCATCAGGATCCAGCTGATTTCCAGGGGTTGCCTGAAAACTCATGTGAGCAGGCAATCGGAAGACCGCAATTGGGCATATCGACATACCTTCAACTTCGGCAGGGAAACTTGATAATATTGAAGGTCTTTCATGCTGTCTAGGCGGCCGGACGAACAGCACATTTCACTTTGCAGTTAATATAAGGTACAGAAGAGCGAGAGTGGAATTGTCTTACATTTCATGAGAATATATGCACCTAGACCAAATAATGAGCCAAGAAACAAAGACGAGGGGGGTGGGTACTTACCACCAAGTTCTACAAGCCTCTCTTCTCATGTTAGGCGGGAGTGACGACATCCCAGATGCTAATCCGATGGCAACCGCTGTTCTGACTGCCATGCCACTGTACATGAAACAGCTGTGAGGACGCAAAGCATTCTGGCAAAACACGCTCTAGACGTAGGCATCAGTACCCAAGGAACAATCGCTGGCGGGTTATTCTGACACATACCAGAAGCAGGAGAGCCTGCGCACTCTCCAAAGAGGAGCTCTCGAAAAGATCTCCTAGCGCCTGCTTCGCAATTCCGAAATAGAAGTCCGCAAAATCCAAAGCCGAGGGCTTGGCTGCAAGACCCCGTTTCGTCGGCTCAGATGACAGAGTGCAATAATGATCCAGGAGGGAAGTCTCGTTGGGACTGGCGTTTATTGCCCCCAGAGCGACGACAGCAAAGTATAGCCCGGAAAATTTCGACGAGCCACGGTAGAACGCCGGTCTCCTAGAAAACACAAATGCTTCTTTCTCGCAGCGTTGCATGAAGGATGGCTTGCACAACATGGGATGAATATAATGCTTATTTGAGAAATAGCTGCTTATAAACATCTTCTCAATCTCTAGTTGCGCTTCTTCGGAAAGCCCTTGAACAAGCGAGATCATTGCGTCGTCGTTGCCTATATAGTAGGTTAATCCGGGACAAAATATGACCAGCCTGCGTATGTTCCACACTTACTGACGAAACTGCGTGCATCAATTTGTCGAGTCCCTTTCTGTTTCTCATTTTCCGGTCTCGCGTCAGCCTGCGGCGGAGAATAACTGGCGTAAGTCGGGTTGTAGAGTAGATTGACTATAGATAGCTGGGCTTTGCCCGTTACTTTCGAGCTATCAGGTCTATTACCGGCCGACTGGGGTGACTGCAACGCATTTTTCTCCGAAGGCGTTGATGCCAGCATCACGCCAGTGCCTTGGGCGAGGGCGGAGCTACTTTCTGGAACGGCCAGGGCTCTGTTCTCTGCTTGACCCCTGGCACGGGCATAAAGATTGCCAAGAAAAGCAAGATTAGACGAGTTGCCGTAAAATTCAGTGCCGTTGGTGTGGATATTCACGCCACTGAGGCCTTCTCTAGATGCGGAATCACATAGTTCAGGAGTTTCAGCTGTGGAGTTAGTTAGTATGAGGCATGTGTATCGAAGAGTAGAAGCTGAATGCCGCACCGGTCCCGGGCTCATTATCGTTCCTTTCATGAAAAGCCACTGGACAACTTGTATTAAGATTTCTACCAGCCCGAGAGCAACGCGATGCATCTCCGAGTTGGTCCGGCGAACTAGCGTTCTGCACGCCAGCTGGGTTGACCTCGGGCCATGGGGATGGCCGACTTTTCGTCCTGTGCGCAATCCATTAGCTCGGAACGCTTCTCAACGAAGTAGAAGAAGCTGACCGTTGAGCTTCTCTCACTTGGGCTTTTTTGGCTGCCGTGGAGGAATTCTCGCTTGGTCCCCCACCTCTATAAAAACAGTCAAGAGAATGGTCTAAGGGTCGTTAGTAGTCTACTATTTTCTGGTCGAGATTCTCCCACAGAAACCCACAGGCACAATAAGAGCAAGGCTGTGCTTGGTCACACTGTCGAGATCCAATCAGTACAGGTTGTCTAGACAGGCTGGATTGATATATACCTTGGTTTTGCGGATGCGGCAAGTCTCGCAGGCACGTGAGGCGCGAGGTGGACGGCGACGAGCAGCACGAAGTTTTGCGGTCACCGGCGTGTTTCCCGCGCTCTCCATCGCAGCAGTCCTGTATCATAAGACAACGCGATGGTCCGGTTGAGGATGGCGTGGCCCAGGTAGTTAGTGGGTTGTTGGAATGGTGATTCTCATGGTGGTTGATGTTGAGGGCTCCACTTTTCTAATTGACCGCAGTGATCGCCACCGGCAAATGATCCCATATCCGACCGTCTTCCCTGGCCTCCTCGTGGGGTCTGTCTGGGGTTCTCAGCAATTTTTTTCTGGGGAATGGTTCTTGATTTTTGGCTCTTGGTCCTAGGGGGCCATGGTAAGTTCAGGAAGTCTTGCTCAATTTTGAGGAATGTTGAGATGGAAAGATCTATCCGAAATTTATAGAATGGTAATATACCGCAGATGTCTGTTATGGTGATGGTCATGCTAATAGAGGTTACATTTTCATATAAGAGAACAATATTCTTGCATACTTGACTATGGGATAGATGTGACTGTCCAAAGAAAATAAGGCTGATCAAGTACTACTAAACATGATACTTCACAACGTGTATCCTCAGAGATATAGCGCAATGCTGGCTTCTCCATTCACTAAGCAGATTACAACAGACCCCGAAGGAGGACCATAGTAAGCCAGATATTCAGTAGGATAAGCTATGCCGGAGTGCATGGATTTTACGGAAACGGCATTTGGAGCCGTCCAAGATCCGAGCCTTATTTCCAGTTTCGCATGGAGCCCAATAATCAATCGGGAGTAAGCAAGCAATCCCACAATTCCAATCAGATTTCATTAATCGGTGAGTAATTATTAGGTGTTGAATATCGGATTCCCCAAAATTGAGTTGATGTGCATCCGACGGATGTCCTTACCCCATATATCCGCTCCGACGGAATGGCTCCCTCCAATATCCCTACACCCACAATATACTCTTATCCCCGAGGTAAACACGCATGACGACAGTGAACTGCTCCATCGGCACACATCCCGCGACACGGGGTGCGGGGGAAATGCGCGGTGTTGAACAGCTGTGCCGGTGCGGGTTAGCCGAGCGTGCTAGGCAGGAGATCGAAGTATAAGAGGTGTCACTCGTCCTGCCAATGCTAGAAGACTCCAAGACTCCATATCTTTCCTTCCTAAAGTGTCCCTAAGATATAAAAATGTCTGAACAGCAACAACAAGCCAACGGAACCCCTAATGGCGCCCCCAAGATCAATGGCGCTGCCAACCTGACGGGCATCAGCGAGAAGACCCGTGCCAAATGGGCGGCTGCAAGCACCCCGGAGGAAATTGCAGCCAATCTCCCTCCCATGCTCGATCTCACGATCGAGAACATTACCGAGAATGTCATGAAGATCAATTCTATGTGTGACAACCCCAGGCTGCGATATCTGATCCTGAAGCTAGTCAAGGCGGCGCACGACTACGTTCGGGAAGTTGGTCTACAGTTTGACGAGTGGGAGCAAGCATGGCAGTTCCTGACCAGAGTGAGTTTCAAAATTTGCTAAGGCCTATTAATGTAAATGCTGACATGCGGCAGGTCGGCCAAATCTCGACGGATGTCCGCCACGAGTTCGTCCTCCTGTCTGATATCCTGGGTATCTCCGCCCTGGTCGATGCAATCTCGTACCCTGAAGTGCCCGGTGCAACGGAGTCATCTGTTCTGGGGCCCTTCCACGATGAGGAGGCCCATACCTTTGAGTATGGACAGTCTATCGCGTCGGGGGGAACGCCCGGGGAGCCGACCATCGTGCGCGGCTACATCAAAGACACAGAAGGGAATGCCGTCCCCAAGGCACTGATTGATGTGTGGGAGACAGACGGCAACGGAGTCTATGATCTCGAGTACGACGGACAAGGAGACCCCAACTGCCGCGGCAAGGTCTTCTCTGATGCCAACGGGCACTATCTATTCTCCTGTGTGAAGCCGGTTGCATATCCCATCTCGAATGATGGCCCTGTGGGAGAGCTCCTGCGGAAGCTGAAGCGTCACTGGTTCCGTCCCGCTCACATGGTATGTTGTCCCTATCAGCTGTCTTTCATGGTTGCTAATGATGGGATAGCATTTTATGATAGTACACCCTGAGTATACACGACTGATCACTGCGCTGTACTCCCGAGACAGCAACTTCGTCGAGAGCGACACCGTTTTCGGTGTGAAGAAGAGTCTAATCGTCGACTACAACTGGTGCGAGGATGTCGAGCTGGCTAAGAAGCATAATGTCCAGCCTATCGTCAAGAAGATAGATGGAAAGGACTCCACTGGATTTTGGTTGCTTGAGAAAGACTTTATTGTTGTAAAGAAGAGCCCGCCACCTCCTCGAAAGGTTGAAGATTGAGAATTATCTTCCAAACAGTGGAATGGTGAATACCAGTTCCGTGGATTAATTTACGAATATATATATCTAGATCTGAGTTATCATGTTAGTTGGCTATAAGAGCAGTAGCCGGTAAAGTATTCCACCAACATAGAGAGATATAGTGTGACTGTATACAGGTGGAACTAAGTATGCTTGTGTATGATGGCCCAAACCTTGCCCATGGAGCCACTGGAATACTTACCGAGATACCTAGTCAAGAATGACTCCGGATAATGAGCATTCATTCATTCATCTCATTTCATAAAGACATATTTGTCGTAACCGACCTATACCTTCCCAGCCAATTCCACCATGACATCCGCCAACTTGTCCGGCATGCTCAAGAAAGGCGAGTGGGAGCTCTTCAATCGGTACGTCCACCGACCCCCGATCCTAGCAGCCATCATTTCTTGAATGGCGAGGGGGAGAGCCTGGTCCTCCTCGCAGACGATATACGCCGACGGAATGCGATGCCACGGTTCGTAAGAGACAGCACCGGAGAAGACCGCCCCCGAGGTGTGAGCCAGCCCAGCAAGTTGCTTCTCTTGGTCTTCCGGTAACAGATCGTGGAAGGCAACAGCCGGGGCGCTGTCGACATGTACATAGTCGCCCTAGATGTCCGTGTCAGCAGAGACTACTATAGAGCACTCAGTTTCCTGCCATTGGGACGCAGGCGACGTACCTCTGCTCTCATCCATGGCAGATATTGGCCTCCAAGCATATCCAAAAGACTCTTCCCCTGCTCCAGTGCAAAGGCAGCCAGGTACACCATTTCAATCACGCCGCCCGTTTGGCCATTCGCTTCGCGGTCGGCCTTCGCCAGGCCCTTAACGGCAGAGGACCCAACAACGCCACCGTACGAATGTGCCACCACGACCACCTCTTTGCCTTCGTCTTCAATCAGCCGCGTCAATAAGGCCCGGAGACTCGCGACATCGTCATCGAGGGTTTTGTTAGGTGGCTCTGCGCCGATGGAAGGGTGCGCAGGCGCCTCGGTGGGAAAGCCGCGAGCCGCGAGTTCGGCACGGAGCAGGTCAAAGGCGGGGGGGAGCATCCAGGCGCCCAGCACGAGCACAAAAGTTGGTTCCGTAGCCATTGTTTTGTATTATTTTAGATTCTGGAGATAAGCCAGAGCCAGGCTGCGCGCCGTGATGCTATTTTAAAGGGCCCATCGCGGGGTTTCAGCGACCCGCATGCGGACTAAGCTGTGCTCTGTCCGGGAGTCCACGCGGCACTTGTGGTCTCCGGCTGTCATGATTCCCATGAAAGAGGTCCACACTCGCTGCGAAAGTGCCTGGCTGGCACCAGGGGTGTGTGTCGTTCCGCACCATCGGTTCCTAAGACACACCATGTGGAGCGCGGGAATGGCCTGGCGCGAGCCGTCGTGGAACGGAGCACTTCGGCTGCGCGATCCCATCAATGAACGCACTGGGGGCCAGAGCTGACTTCGATACAATGAGTTTAAGGAACAGCTAGAGGCCGCGAGAGTGGGCCTTTGACTTTGACGACGGCTTTCTGTCCACCTGCTAGCCCGCGCTTGAAGTGGGTTGGCACCACCAGCAATGCAATCGATGCCGTGGCAATGGGACGATCCTATTTCCTCCTAGGCGGTTCATCTGGACGGATCGGATTCCAATTGATCGGATTCTGGGGACTGGTGCCACTATACGAGATGATTTGTGTACCCGAAGGATCCGTCAGGAGCTGCCAGGATGATCAGGATCCGGTTGTCGAAGTCTATTCTTGCAGAAAGGCGTTATGAGGCCCTTTATATACCCAAGAGTCTGTCGTCTGAGGATCCTATGGTTTCGAAATATCCTCAGCTTGATATGTCTTGAACCCCCCAGACGGCATGCCGTCAAGCCGCGCCGATGAGAGCACGCAGCCTAAGCAGCGCATCACGACGGTGGTGCTGGCCGTGCTGGCGATATTCTTCGTGGTGTTGAGAGTGTCTGCGCGGCGGTACAAGCAGGTTGCCCTGGGACTCGACGACTGGGTGCTTCTCGTCGGATTGGTATGTCACATCCTTTGCACGATGCCGCAACAACCACCTAACCCAGTCGATCTCCTTGTATAGATCTTCGTCCTCGTCGTCGCGGGCGTAAACCTCGCGTGTGCGTCCTCAACCCTGTCTACCACCAAGAATGAATCGACATACTCACAGACACAGGCATCGAGTACGGCATGGGTCGCCATACCGACACAATCCCTATGACCAAACTGCCAACCTTCTTCAAAGTACGTCATCCAACTGCCTGCCTTCTCAGGCTCTAACCCGCCTTCAGCTCGTCTATGTCTTCGAGCCCCTCTACATCACCGCAGTCGGGATCATCAAGATCTCCGTGCTGCTCATGTACAACCGCATCTTCCCCGTCCGCCTCATCCGCCTCGGTGGCTACCTCCTCGGCGGCATCACCGTCGCCTGGGTGATCTCCGTTGACCTGGTGGCCATCTTCCAGTGCATCCCAGTGCACAAAGCATACGAGCCGACGACGCCAGGCCGCTGCATCGACCTCAAAGCCGCGCTGATCGGCAACGGCGTCCCCAACTTCGTGACGGATATCTTCATCCTGGCGCTGCCGGCGCGGTTGATTTGGGGGCTGCAGGCGGGCGTCTCGCAGCGGGTTTCGATCATTTTGGTGTTCCTGACGGGGAGTTTGTACGTTACCTGGAAGTGACGAAGATGATGATGATGGACTATGCTAAGAAGTGCAGCGTCGTCTTCGCGAGCATCTACCGCTTCAGCTTGATTTTCATCTTCGACGTGAATGACATCGCCTGTGAGTAGACCCCAAGCCCGGCACATAGCTATGCTGCTGTGCGAGAGTTGCGACTGAACTGGGAATGCAGGGACCCTGGCGGACGCGCAGACATGGTGCGTCGTCGAGACCGCCGCTGGTGTCATCAGCGCGTGTCTGCCCACCACCATCCCTCTGCTCAAGGCGTGCACGCGCGGCTTCGTGTCCACAGCGCGGTCGCTGTCGCGGTCGAACCCGACGCAGTCTGCGTCGCTGGGCGCCTCGCGACGGGGGGCGGAGAGCGCGGCGGCACCCGGGAAGCCAAATGGGGAGTTCGTGCTGGGGGAGATGCCGCCGGGGAAGCGTGGGAGTCATTTGTCGAATAAGGCGAAGGGGTGGACGATTATCCGGACGGATGTGGATAGCGAGTGAGGGAGCTGGCGTGTTCTTTGATAGATGATACTATGATACCCTTGATCGAATTACTGGCAATAGGTGTATGTGAATGTATGGCACATGATGTGATCATGTGGCTCTATCCCATTCGCCGTCCAATCTATGTACTCATAAGATCCCATATGTACATGTATATCGAACAGTTACAAACATTAATCATCCATCCGTCCAGGGAATCAATCGTAATCCAAAAACACTATCGCCAAAATGGGAGGTATCAAAAGCCAACCTCAATGCGCCGGTATGAAGATGAAGGAAACAAAACGGGGTCGTGAAAGGCATGAGGGTGGTGAGGGTAACGTGAGACAGGGAACCATGTATGCAATCCCTGGGGATAAGTAAGTGATATAGACCGCCTTGCAGGCGTCTACATAGAAGGCATGGAGGCATCTCGCATGCTCTCCTCGCTGACCGAGGTTGCGGGAGACGCCAGTCCCGATATGACGGATGACGTCCCCCCTGCGACGTCCTGGGTTGGCTCGATTTCCAGGATCGAGTCCTCGGCTGCAGCTGTGACGCGCGGTTGGATGGTGGTGGTCGGTTTGGCGGAGCTCGTCATCAACTCATCGATGCCCGGTTTCTCAGGGACGTGGTAATCGAGGTTGGTGGCGTTGTCAAGCGACTCGAGCGCAAAGCTCAGGAACTCGGCGTTCTTCATGCTGACGCTCAGCGTCCAGCGGTATTCGCAGAGTCGGAGTCGATAGAACTCGGCCTCCTCTTTGGTCGGGGCCGTGATGCGGAGTAGCACGCCGAATGTCCCGATCAACGCGAAATTGGTGCGCGAGGCGGCCGGCCAAAAAGACCGCAGGTGGGCGGGGCGCAGTCGGTTGACAAAGTCCATGGCCGAAATGAGACGCGTCTTCGCGGCAGACCGACAAATATGCGACAGGTAAGCATCGGCCGTGTCCTGAGTCAGCGACCGAACGATGCACCGGTGCAGAGTGATCTCCGTGGCGAAATAGAAAAGGTGGATAGGGCCGTTGCGAGCGTTATCTTCGGTGATGGTCTCGAATAGCTCTCCGCCAGAATCCATCTTGAGCTGCGGGGGAAGACGGCCAAACCATTCTTTCAGGCGAATCTGCGCCGGTTTGGCCCGTTCCAGGATCAACCGCGTGCGATTGGGGCCTGCCGCTTTGAACTCGTCGATGGCCTGGAGGGTGTAGAATCGGTCCAAGATGTCGGAGAGGATCGTGGTCAGAGCGACCATGTGACAGAAGAAGAGGGGACCATGACCCACGGGAGCATCGTCGGATGGTGCCGAAGGAAAGGCATCGAGGAAATCCTGCTCCACGAGATCTTGGACGGTCCAGTTGGAGGACACGATGTGCGAGGGACGACCGTGCACCAGCGCGGTCCATTTATCCTGCATATATAAGGCCCACGCCAAGCGTTTCCGGAGACCCTTTTCCCATGTATCCATCCGCCATTCCGAACAGTCCTGGTGCAGGCCGAGCTCGAAGCCGGCGGTGACCAACTGAGCGTTTAAGGCCGCGGTGGCAAGAGTGGACTTTTGCATCAGTAACAACCCCGCTTGGATGGTGGAGATGGATGCATAAGGGAGAGACTCGGACAGGAGCCTCAAAGTGGTACTCTCGAGCCGGCCGGCATCTGGGCGTCGAGCGGACTGGCTGGCCGGGGTGATGTCGACGAACTTCAACGTCAAGACGTACACGGCGGCCAAGAGGAGCGGAGAGAGACCCTGTCGAGCCCGGTAGGACTGACGAAAGGAATCCTCCATGAGGATGGGAAAGGTCGGGTGGACATGTTCGAAGAACTTGTCAACCAGGGTGGAGCCGTAGGGAGCGACCAGGCTCTCAATTGCATCCAGGGAAGCGGGTTGCGGGGAGTCCGCATTCGAGACCTTGTTGACCACACGCATGAAGGTACCGTCGTCAGCGAACTTGCGCACGCGGGAGCAGGCGACGGATCCCTCGTGGTTCTGGTCCAAGGGGAGGTATTGAAGGAGGGCAGGCTCCAATTCGGTGGTGAAGCCGATATGCTGGGTCTGTTGATGCCAGTATCTGGAGGTAATCTGGGGGAGAGGGTTCAATGGGGAGCGAGAGATATCAGGCTTGGATGCTGGAGGGGCGGTAGCTTGTCTAGTAGCGGGCCAAGGTTAGCGGTCCCATGCGGTATCTATAGACCTAAGTCCGAGATCGGCGATCGGATGCCCACTTTTTCAGTGAGAAGTATAACATACCGTTTGGACGAGTCTACATCGTCGGGGACGGGATCGTTGCACTTGCGCTTCTTAGATTGAGGGTCGGTGGGATTGGGACGCGCGGTGACGGACAAGGTGAAAGTACAGTCCTGACGATGGAAATCGCACGAGTAACACTTCTTCACCATTTCGTTCATGGCACAGCGGCTTTTTCGGCGGAGACAGGCGTCACAACTGGGCCCATCCCGACCTGGCACAGGAAGAACACGCGATAGGGTAGTGATGGGGGCCGAGGGCGAGAGTGGCGTCGAGGAGGAAGCAGAGTGAGGTTGCTGCGGTTGATTTGGGGCCCGTCGCAAAAGTTGGTGATCGGACGAGGGAGAAGGTTGGAAAGATGCGGAAGGGCTGGTGGCAGTCGTCGAGGACGACTGCAGGGTGATAACAGCAGCCATTCAGGACAGACCAACGCAGAGGATCCGGGGAGATCAGGAGGGACGGGAGATAATGGGATGAAGAGAGATAGGATGGAGAGGGCACCAAAAAAAAAAAGAGACCAGGGTTGAGATAGGGATTGATCCGTCAGACTTTCCGTCACGTAAGATGAACCGGGAGAGCCGGGAACCCCACCCAGACAGGGTCGAGAAGAGCTAAGAGAAGCGCGATGGATGCAGAGGGAGCCCGAAGATGAGGTGTATCTGGGGATGGACGGTCTGGGGAGCTGGGAGAGGAGGGAGGACGGACCAACGGGGTCCGCAGTGGACGGGAGAGGAGAGTCAGACGAGGCAAACGGGGCTTATCAGGAGGCAGCGAAGTATGAGATAGAGAGATAGAGAGGAGAGAACTCCGTAGGATTAGAGTAGAAGGGGAGTACAGGAGGGATAAGGGTATGGAGGAAGAGGACGATGTGATGCAGCGGAACCGGAGATATGGATGACTGATCGGATATCAACAGGCGAGCCCTGATAGGACATCAACGGGTCCGGGTGATAATCCGGCAAGGGTGATTGGACGGGAGAACGGAAGAACACCAATCAGGGCGGTGATGTATAGATTAGTCAAGTATACGATGATCTAGCTATCCACTCTGAGAAGAGATTGCATCGGAAGTATAGGAAAGTATAGGACAGTACGATAGAGAATATGGGACATAATATTGGAAAAATGGAGATCGAATGGAAATCCCGTCATTAAGAATAGAGTCCGAAAACTGCTGATCCGACATCAGTCATCGGGATCAATAAGAGAAACAGAAAGCTGTATTTCCCACACGTAACAGATATCATGCTGTTGGATGTTAGGTTCGCCCGCCACGGTGGTTCCTGCCGTCCTGCCGATAAGCCTGGCCCAGCTGATTGGATTGCCTGCTGGGCGGCTGCCGATTGGGCTTGGTATTACGTACTGTAAATGCACTACATAAATACGCATAACCTAAGGCACCGATTTGGCGGAGGTCTACGCCACATATAATAAGGTATAGGAGCATGTTATCTGCCATAAATCATCAATCATCAAGATCTCAAGTGGTCATAGATACACCATTCTGACTCTATACCCTGCAGGGTGACCTGCAGCCTGAAGAAGGATCTCTCACCAATCAATATGCAGCGATAACGCCCTCATCCAGCCAATCACCCGCTAGCCCATCTCCCAAATGCGGCCTAGTGCCAGGCCGGCAACGGGGATCGGCCCTGCAGCCGGAAGTGTAAGGATTGCCCCATCCGTATTAGTTGTAGAGGGCGCAATTCGCTGCTCTGGTGGATTGGCCCGTCGCTCGTCACCCTCTTACTCCCAACTTCCTGAATTACCTAATTAATACTCCGGCTGGAGAGCTCTACTCCGAGCATTCATTCTCTCATGAATCATGATTATGTTCCCTTTCTCTGCATCCTTCAATCAAACACGGTTCACATGCCGTCTCCCTTCATCTCATTACTTAATACTCATCATCGCCCATCCACGCCACTCCAATGAATACAGAGTAGCCCTCTCTCTAGGTTATCATCCCGTGCCTTATGCAGGTTGACAGCTGTTGTGCCACCTTCCGCCGACATCAGGCCTCACATTGAGGCATTTTCTCATCTCACCGTCTACCTATCACATAGAGAATGATATCATCAGCTGTAGATAGGTCGGTCGGCCAGCATCGGTCGAAAGATGGTGTGTACTACACCTACGCAGTATGTCTGATGACCTCCTTCCTGAGTCCGTAACACCGCCTGAAGAACCCGATCAAAGCCACAACTTAAAGTTATCTCCGCGAAGATCCCCACGAGGTCACCTGACCCGCACAACCCAATCCCCCTACGCTGTACGCTTATCTAAACGCCCAATTCAGATCAGTCACAATCTCAAGTATATTTCTGCTCATGCATCCCAAACACCAGAACTCCATGCTATAGATACAACCCAATTCTAACCGTCCCCGCCTACTCCGTAAAATTCCGCAACTTGGTCAACTCATCCAGCAGCTCCTGCAGATCTCCATCGGTGATCTTATGCTGCAGGCTCGGAATCAGCGATTTCGCCTCCTCCGCGTTGTCGCAGCAAAGACTCCCTACGCACCGTCAGCTACAAGCACATTTTACCCAAAGGAAATAAACCATACCCAGCTGTGACCGCTCGAACATCTCCAACTCCGTATGCGAGTTCAGCAGCCGCTCCACGGCCTTGATGTTCTCTTCGTCCTTGAATCGCGCAAACACCTCCAGGTAATCCAGCGTCTTCGTCAGGTTCCTGTCGCACGGAGACGAAAAGAAATGACACTCGTAAGCGACTGAGGCTTTCTTGGGGGTGAGGTGGGGGCGTTTCTTGGGTCGACGTTGATATCGCCCTTCCGCCCCGGGCTGCACAGGGCTACTCACTCGGGTTCCTCGTATTTCTTCCCTCCACGCCGCTTATTCTCCAGCACTTTGTTGATGACTAGTCGCGCTTCCGACAGCGACAGCGTGTGCGTGTTCTGATCTGCGCCGAGTTTGAGCGTCGAGGCCGCTTCGAGCTCACCCTGTGGGAGGACGCGCTTGCGGTGCGTGGCCGGGGGGAGTTGCACGCTCATTCTGGTCGTAGTATCTTTATAAACTGGTGGTGTGGTGGGAGGTGTCGCGGATGATGGACGCGTAGGTGGATAAGATGAAGGGGGGTTCCTGTGATGAGGTTGGAGCCGACTCTGCGGACGAGTTTTGTCCCGGCAGTTCAAGGCGGTGTGAAGGACACCGCTTTCCCTTTCCCACTGTTGTTCGAGCGGAATGGGTATTGATGATATTGATCCCAATGTTATGTACATTCTACTCATAAGCCAAGTTTACAGAGCCCAAACACCTATGCTATGCGATGACCTCAACACACCAACTCAACCCCGCTTAAAGGCAACGTCCTTGGGCAGACGGAAGCTAGCGCAGAACATCTGCTTGTTGGGACTGACCAACCGCACGTTGTGGATGCTCAGCTCCAGCTCCGCATTGCCACTGCCCCCGACGCAGTCCTCCGTTGTGATGGTATATCCAAGGCGCTCGGACACTCGCTGGCAGATATCGACATGGTCGTCATGCTCATCCGCCGAGTGGCCCGAAAAGCAATACACATGGACCATCGGGAGCCGCTGCGCCGTGTGCGGCGCGAAGAGCGATTCCTTGCCCGCGTAGACGCCGGGAAAGGCATCAAGGAACTCAATCGCGGTCGCGGGAAGATTCATGACGTAGTGGTCGAAGACCCGGGGGCGGTGGTAGACTTCGGGAGGGGGCAACGGCGGCGCGTTTTCCTTGTTGGCGCTGCGGCGTTCGCGGCGGGCGCGCGGTTGAACTGTGGCAGTCACTGGCTCCGATTCGAGCAGGGCTTGTGCCGACCAGCGGATGAACTCCCGGCCGTCGCGGTTGAACGGCGTCACAAACTGCTGCACCTTGTTCCGCTTCACGGCGTCTTCCATCACCTCGTACCCGTGCGGGTTGAGATCGTTCGCCCACACGAAGATCTTCTTTTTGCCGGCGGGCACCGCGAACGGTCCCACGCCCGCCATGACGTCGCAGACCATCTCCCCGGCGTGGAACGTGTTGACAAGCCGCCGGTGTTCCGTCTCCAGCCGGCTGTTCCAGTACACGCGCGAGAAGTCGAAGCGGAACTCGCAGTCCTGTTCGTGCTGGATGACGTTGAGATCGTTGTCGCCGGCCAGCACCTCCAGCGGGAACGTGCGGAATTCACTCTTGGTGCCGACGTCCTCGGTCTTGCGGATGATCGTCCGGATGTTCGGGTTCTTGTCGAGCAGGAGTTCTGCGATGAGGTGTTTGTAGGGTAGGTATTGTTCACGGAGGTTGAGGTGCGCTGGATCGTCAGTGGCTGTGGCATTGGGCTCGAGGGACAAAACATACCAACATGGCCGACCTGTGTGAACCCTTGGGGTACCTCTTCGAGCAGGTCCTCCGGCAGAATGGAGGAGATAATATCAGCTGTCAATTTATTAGCCATTGGCCTGTATGTGCTGTTTCTTTCGCCTCACCGTAGGTCCAGTAGTCGTATTCGAGCGTCAGGTCATACCGTCCGAGCCCGACGGTGCCCTTTTCCACGAGCTCACTAATCTTGGGCGACCAAGTCGTCGCATCTACCAAAGTCAGAAGTCTCCCCACAAAGCGAGAGACGCAATCACCCACCGTCATGTTTCACTCCCTCCCTCAACAGCAGACATTTCCTCACCGCATCCTCGGTCTTCACTTCCTTGATGGAGCTCAAGCGGGGAAGATTGAGCAGGTCACGGCTCTTCTGCAGCTCGCCGCGTACCCTCGAGATATCCGAGTTTTTGAAAATCGTCGCCGCCGACAGAGGCACCGTCTTCTTGAAGAATGATCGGTCCAGGACCCGCATTGCGCGGTTCACCGGGGGTCGGAACATTGTGGGGATGTCGCTGTCCAGCGGAGTGTTCGAGTCGGCGCTGAGGTCCATGGACGATAGGTGGGAGATGATTATCCTGGTTGCGTATTTGTGGTCCGACTATTGAGAATTCCAAAGTTGGGTCGTCATTTGCGCTTTGTCGTGCCGCTGGTGGGTTCTGCAACTTTTTTGCGATTCTTTTGGGTCGCGATTTTATCAACACGTGACACTCTAGATAAGATCTTTATGCCTAAGGCAGTATTATTAAAACCACTATATCAGCACAGAGTTGCCAGACTGATCGTAAACGTCCTCTCCATGACATCAATGCCTTACTGAAGACACTCAGGGATCTTCTCAGTGAGTATATCAGGTTTGACCATTGCCTACATCGTCACCTCATGGTTCCTTCGTAATCAGTCAGTAGTTCAAACACGCGAATACCTTTTTTCCATCGTTGCTACACATGACCATATGAGTCTACTAAATACCATATAGCATGACTATAATAAAGCATTATCACTCTGGATATTCTCCCGAGAGAAATAGTGAGGATCTTGTATTGGAGGGTTCGAATATTCCAAATGTGGCGACGAGGGGGGTAATTGACCTCCAGATTGAGCCACGGGAACAATGAGTCACCAGAACCTTATGTTATAACCTCGAAGTTTTCTCTCGATATCTTGGACTCGTCCAGCTCATTTCCACACCACAAACATAATTTTTTTCACCATGGATGAACAACCGGACTGTCACTTGATCGGGACTTATACCCGATATTCCAGTACTGCTTCTCTGACCTTCGTGTAAGAAAAGTACGCTGTGGCTCACATCTCCCAGGCTGGACGGCACGGGTGGAAACGGTCCTTGAGTACTTTCAAATCCCCTATACTTCTCAAATGATCCCCCTACATGATGTACGTTGGCCCTTCGCAGGGGACCAGAATAGTAGCCAACGTCCGCTCTCGTGCTAACAAAGTAGGCCCGCACCGTCTCCCCCACCGGTCTCGTTCCTGTGGTGCGATCCCGCTCCTTGGGCAACATCCACATTGGCGATTCTCTCGCGATTTGTGAATTTCTCGCCGAGTCCAACCCGAGTTTACCACTGTGGCCGCGTGATCCTCAGCTAAGAGCGCTGGCCCGCAGTGCCGCAGCCCAGATGCACTCTGGCTTCAGCGCCCTGAGAAATAACTATGGCACCAACTTTATTGCCCAGTATACCGGTAATATCCCCGTGTCTGAGGAAGCGAAGAAAGAAGTCAGGCGTGCTCTAGCTATTTGGGACGACGCACGCAAGGCGACCAAGGATCGACTCGCCCAACTCAATGAAAAGGATGAAGGGTTTCTGTTTGGCGGATTTAGCATTGCCGATGCGTTCTTCTGGCCTGTTCTATGGGTATGCACATTCTATTTTCTTTTGGCGTCCTTGCACAAGTTACGGTTCAAGGAAGGCAAGTGTGGGAGAGCAGATCAATGCTAACGACCATAACAGCGCATTCGCACATACAATCTCCCCCTCGACCATGGTAGCCCAGATGCCCTGAGGTGGATGGAGACAATGTGGAATGATCCCTCGTTGAGGAAGCTGGTGCACAGCTATTATCTCCAGGCCGAAAACCCCGAATCTCGTATTGAGCACTACGATGATATCTTTCGCGGACGAGATGATATCCAGTTCGGAACTTTCCCAGAAGACTGGACGTTCCACGCGCCTAAGAGCGCATAAATGCCCATAACTATCAAATTTACCCATAACTAGGAGGTTACATTGATTCATAGGAAGCGTACATAGCGATACCTACGGCCTTTTGAAACGTGTGCGGGTCGTCCAGGTCTTTGGTATAGGGAAACTACCTCAGTCATACGCCGTTGGGCGGCCCCAGGTATTTCTATTATTAAAGCGTCGGATCTTGCTCTCGTTTTTTCGGTGTCCAAACGCCTGTAACCTCATATATATACATACGTAGCTGCCTCTCACTGACCATCATACGTGCCCGCATTCTCTATCCGCAGGCAAAGTCTTTCCAAAACATAGCGAAAGGGCGGATTGGGCGTAGACCCCGAACTTTGGAATCTCCGTGTAGCCCTCGCGTTGATAGAACTTGATCGCCGCAGTCTGCAACGATCCGGTCTCAAGGACCACCCTCGTCCACCCTCTCCCCCTCGCCCTTTCTTCAAGTGCTGCCAGCACAGCCTGTGCTGCTGACCAGGGCCTTCCTCGGTAGTCCTGGTGAACATACATTCGTTTGATTTCCACGTCCCCGGGGGCGTGTTCTCCTTGGGGTAGAGCACGAAGCGCTCCACATGCGATTGGGACACCACTGGAAACGTAGTCGTCTGTATTAGAGCTCGGAGAAGTGTAGAGATATGCGACCACAAAGATAGAGATGTCGTCCGCCGATGGCGGGGTTCCTGGCTCACTGTCAGGTCGGCCGTAAGTCGCGTGAATTTCTTCCCGTTGGAGTCGTCGAAGGTATTCGCTATCCTGGTGGGACCAAGGCAGGTCCAGGATTTCGAGTTTGAAGTGCGACTGAGATGGATGGTTGCAGCTCATGCTTGTAGTGGCAATTAAAAGAATTGGGAATCTTATGGTGTTCAAGTGTTTAACAGTAGATAGTACCTAAGGACTTCCACAGTGTCCAAGTGGATCCTTAGGGAAATAAGCAAGTGACTCACTGGGAGTGATATCCCGGGTCGCTGGGTGGCGCCTTCAACACGTTCTGGAAGACCAATACTTATCATGTCTGCCCATTTGAATGCTAGTAGTAGGTGCCTTAGACATAAAAATGATAGTAACACATGTAAATACCAATTTGATGAGGTACTACCTTATCTACCTAGGTAACTTAGTATACATCCCCATACAAAACATCAGGCGAGTTACCATCACAATCATACGCGAAAATGACCATAGAACAAACCAAACATACGAAACAATAACCATGCATACTTACGGCATAGCTTGGGTATCATATCAGAATCAATCACACTTGACGGCCATCACTCGTCCAACCCCTCAAAGACACTACTATCCATCTCCCTCTGCGCCTCCAAACTTGCGATCCGCTCATTCAGAATAGAGATCTCATTCTCCTTCTTCTTCACCGCCGCCCGCGAAATATCCCGCCCACGGACGACCCCCTTCATCTTCAAATCATGCCGGTTCAGCAACGCCGTCAACTCCTCCATCGCGCGCCGGGGCACAACCGTCCCATGGCTCTCCAGCACCTTTACCACCTGTCGTGCCAGCTCCGACGTATCCTCCGAATCCGCCGCCAGCGCATTCCGATACTTACTCGGCGTCGGTGTCTCCGAGATATCCATCGACGACGGCGGGAACGACTGGGACGGGGTGTGCGACGAGAACAGCGACGTCGGAGTCATCGCGTCCTCCCGCTCCATACCCGAGAACTTGCGCTTCCCTGGGCTGGTGAAGCTGTCCGTCCGTGGCGTCTTCCGCGGACTATACGTGAAGTCCGAGGAGGCAAAACTGGCGTCGGCGGCGGGGTTGTGTCCAAAGTCCGGCTGACGTGGCGGCTGGCTCAACAGCTTCTCAAAGTCGTCGTCGTCGACCGTGTCGCCCCAGTCGAACTCGTCTGTGTCTTCAGACATCATGCGCGCTTTGGCGCTCCGGGATGGTGTCGCGAGGACCGGGGCGGGGCCGGTCCGGAAGGGACGCTCGGTTTGCGGGGTGAGTAGGCCGGTTCTACCGGTTCGGGGCGGCTTGGAGGGGGTTTGTGGGCCCGGGATGGAGGACTCAGAGGCGGAGTTGGATAGAACGGTCATCTTCTCGCGGGCTTGGGCGTCACTGACCCAAAGGAAGAAGTCGCAGCGTTGGTGTGGGGGCAGTTGGCAGGTGTAAACTGGATCGTGTGAGGGAGGTGCTGTCGCGTGGACATCGGGATCTAGATCCAAGAACTTACACCATTTTCCATGGTTCTGGCCGTGGTTTCTGGTCTCTAGTTTGGCGGCTGGAAGTCGTTTGGGACAGTTGCAGTACCATACCCCGTTGGAGAATAACCCCCGCAGTGGGACGGAACTGCGAGGGGATGGTTTCGCGCTGGGGTTCTTATGGGGTGATAGCATGCTCTCAAATAAGATCTAGCAGAAAGAGGGCATATAAAGCAGCCCGGAAGACAAGAGATCCGGAGATGACGAGGTCGGAGATGCGACAGATGCAGTGGAGGTCGCCATGGAAACTCCCTGTCATTGCGGGGCGAAAAGGGTTTAGCGCCCGCCACGATCTATATAGAGCAGTTCTACTTTGGACTACATACAGACCGACACATCGCGGCTGTCGATAATCAAGTCCTTGCGAACATGGTATGAACTCTAGTAAGGGAAGAGCATACAGAGAAGACCATACAGAGGGGAGCTGTGGACAACTTGGAATAGCATATCTATAGAACAGTATGTATACATGCAACGCACTTCTAGCATGTCAATAGAGTCAATATATCAACAAGAAACAAACCTACTCATGTCACGAGCCTGTCTACCAGCCAGTCCATGCAATCCAATCAATGCAACACAGCAATGCAAATCCAACACATGGGTATCTATCGCACGAGCAAACAGTGGAGTTACTCTGCAAGAACCATACGCAGCATCATCCCAAACGACTCGGACAGCTTGAAAATCTCGGAGACCTCGGGTTTGACCGGCTCCCCGGCCGTGCGCCGAAGCTGGTCTTGTTTCTTCACCCGACGCTTCCGTTCCGCGCTTATCGGATCGTGGTCCTCCTCGTCGTCAAGTTCATCCGAAGGCTCGGAATCATCATCCGATATAGCGAGATCTTCAAGGTCGGCCTAAATACACAATTAGAAAACTACTAGAATGCAGCAAGGAGTCCTTCTAGCGACGTACCTCGTAAAGACCGAAGTCGCTTCCCTTGAACGTGGGGAATGCTTCGGTCGTTGTTCCTTCCGCTGCCATTTTCTGTCGTGTCTTGTTGAGATGCCAGCGTTTCCGGTCCTCGTGCCATTGAATAAGAGCGTTTATCTCTTCCAATGCCTTCTCCTTGTCAATCTGCCCAACGTCCTTGGCTCCATGTAAAAGGGCGTTCATGTCAAGAGCGCCACCCTGTGGGCCACGGCGCAAGAAATTCAAGATATCCTCAATCCATGCCATCAATGAGCCAAATAGCCCGTTGTCATGGAGGTGTACTTCGTGGACGAATTTGTAGAAGTTCGCTTGATGACGTTCGCAAAGGTCGATGAAAGCTTGGACCGTCTGATTGGGATCAGCGGATACATCCTGTCGCTGACACTTCTCGATCACGGAGATAGCATCATCGGCGAACTGTGCAAAATCCGTAATACTACTGTAGACATTCGCGGATTTGTAAACACGCACAAGAGGCTCGTAGAAAATCGTGAAGAGGTCACGGAACAACTGGAGGGTGACGGGCTCCTCGATGATGCTTAACATCATAGCCTTGTCCCGCTGTCGCGTGTAGAGCTTGAGTAGTTGCTTCACGTGGGCAAACCATTGCGCCTCTTCCCTCAATTCTTCATCAGTGTTCTCGACAGTATAATTCCAGGCGACATAGGAATTGAACACCTTTTCAAACTGTTCCGGTGCGAGCTCGTGAGGGAGGAGATCGGACCGAAGGATCGCCACGATGAGATCAAGGTCCTCTGCCGTAGACTCGTCTCGGATTTCATTTTTAATGTCCTCATCTGCGTCTGTAAAGGCCTTGAGTTTCTGACAGATAATAGGGTCCCCGACTTTCGCGGCCAGCGCGTCAATGGTCTTCTGGAAAGCCCTGATGCCATCGTTCAACGTCATGGAGAAAATCCGCTGTAGAAGGGAACGTGAACCGAAAGGTTGAGCGAGGAAAAGATCCAACACCCCTGACATCACAGCGGCGGGGTTGGCAATACGGATCACATTTTTCAGTAACGTGTAGGGGACCAAAGAATGTATTCTTTTGAACTGAGCAAAGAGTTCGGGAGAGTTGTCCTCGGCCAGGAACAGATGGTAGAGAGTAGCAGCAACCCTAGATTTATCAGCGAAGACCGACGAGGAGTATTGAGCGGAAACATACTCAATGCGAAGCCACTCAGCGAATTTTTGATACTGAGGGCTGAGATCTTCAATCTTTTCCTTCTCACGGATCTCCGCAAACAGCTTGGTCAGGCCATCTGCAATGAAGTCAACGGTTAGCACCATATCGAGAGATAGCTGATGATTGGTACATACTGCTTTCGACAATGTCACGGCGGAAATTCTCCATATACACGTCTAACTCAGCAGCTCGCTGCCGTGCGATCTCATAGAATCGCTTCTGCTCCTCTACCCGAACGGCGTCCACCTCTTTCCTCCTCTCCATATCGAGATTCTCTTCCTCGTTCAGCGAGACAGGCTGGCTCGTGAGGAACTCCTCCAGGGCCTTTGACTCGGCCATACGTTTGTTCTGCAATAGTGTACGAAGGAAAGCGCGAAGCGAGACTCTTTGCTCTTCTCTGTACAGGACAGTCTCGCGAGGAGCCTCCCCGGATAAATTGGGCGACTTTGGCCGTCCTAGGGAAGATCGCAGAGACGACCGGGACAACGAGCGATGGAGGTGGTGGGTCCCAGGGGTGAGATAGGTGTTGGATTGTCCTTCTTCAGGAGTGCTGGCGCTTTGTGTCGAAATGGAGGAGACGGAGGAAGCATCGTCATCGCCATAGCTGAAGAAGCTCGAAGACGAGGTGGACGACTTGTTCTTGCGGGGAAGAGCAGCCAACGGCTTTCCAGGGAACTCGGTGCGTAGGCGCCTGTGAAGTTTGGCAAATTCTCCATATCTGCGGGCGACATAGATCTCCGGGTGGCCTTCGCGCCGGACGCGGATGAGGAATTCCTGTGTAGCGATTAGCGATGGGGTTGTGGACATCGATCGGGGGAAAGGCCTTACTGCGTGTTGATGATACCGGACTGTCCGTCGGACGGAGGTGATTCGCACGGCGGCCACATTGATATCCCAACCGTTGATCGCATCGCCCTCGGGCATGTTCACCAGGAGACCTTTCTCGTTGGCGCCGCGATCGACCACCTCCATTTCGGAAAATTGAATGCGCTCCTCATAACCCGATGCGGTGGGAATCCCCGAGACCATCATGAGCTCGACGAGTTTCTCGCATTTCCGGGCCAACTTCCGGCGCTTTGTCTCCTCCAAGCGGTCCTCCGATGATGAGACATTTTTCTTTGCGAACGATTCTAGGAACTGTGGTGGAAGGGTCAGTGACCTGGCCCCTCACTGACGCCAACGCGGGAGGATGCGCACCACCTGCAACTTGTCCTGCCAAAATTCTTTCTCGCGGGCCTGGTCGAGGAAGGGAAAATTCCGCACATGATGGACGAAGATGTAGCGAAGGATAGGAAGTTCCGAGTCGACAGGGGCGACTTCGCCGAATTCCGATCTGAAGGGAGCACCGAAGCGTTGGAGGGCGGTGGGGGAGTTCAACTCGGAGATTTCACTCTCGACCTGGCGGGCGATGAGCTCGCGCTTGAGATCTGGTCCGATTAGTACGGTCTGGCACAAGCCGCGCGAACGAATCACGTACAATGTTCCTGCTTTCCGGTGAGGATCTGACTGGGGGTATCCGACGGTCGATCGGTCGCCGCGCCGTCGGCACTGGGAGGAATCTCCGACATGTTGAGCACCACGAGCGTTCCAAGTGATTGAGGCACCTGATCAGAGGCACATGGACCTTATATAGATGCGATTGTATCCAACCAGAAAGAAGAACGCCAAGTGATAGGGCAGAATCCGGCTGCCTAGCGGAACCAGGCCGGGGACAGGAAGATGACGTTTTTTGGCGCCAATGCCGAGATACAGGGTGGGTGAGATGCAGGAATTGAGTGGAACGGCGGAGGAGAGTCGGCGTACGAAGGAGAAAAAGCGAGAGATGGGGAGGGAAGAGGAGGAGAAAAGGAGAAAAAGGAGGAGAAAGAGAATGAGGAGGGAGAGGACGATGAAGAGATGATGATGATACGGGTGAGGTCACACTTTCTTCCCGCTTCAACTTTATCACTCGCCACTTTGGGTATTACCAGCGGTACCGGGACCCCGTCCGGAATATTCTCCTGCAATTATAAAATTGGGAATTCCCCTGACGCGTCCAGAGGGGCTCAGCCCTGTGGATCAGCCACTCGAGAGGAGATCGACAAATAGCCTACTCGATAGTGGGAGTTGCGTTGCTATTCTGGGTCGATTGATGCCTATTGTGTCCCCGGACTCCTAGGGCGTCTGTGCAATACTCAAGATCCCACGATCTCCTTCACGTCAACTGCCCCTGCCTCAGGTTGTCTTGAATATGCCGTGATTCATGGTCTCTGCGTGGATGGAATCTATCCGGATGGAACTTCCCAATCATCAACCCGGGATATACCACAAACGCAGAACGAGATCATAAATACCCCGAATTCCCAGGCCAGACATGAGCTTCACCTCCAAATAGATCAATCGATCCTCTCCTACGTACGCCATACTTCATCGTCTCCTCCGGATTCCCTTCGCTGATCGCAATTTCTTTATCGCCTCCATTGTGACCCACCATGTCGAAACATCTCCGAATCGACGCCTACAAGAAGGTACTCCCCAAGCTGTATGACTTGTTCAATGGCATGAGAACTAAGCGCTGTTTGAAGAAAGACTTTCACAGGAAGGTCTCCAGCAAGTCCCCCAAGTTGTCTATTCCTGTGATTATCGTGACGCCTCCTACCCCGACGCTTGTCGTGGATGGCTTTGCAACCCGGACATACATGATGGGTCAAGAGCATACAGAGTACGTCTAGCTGTGTCAAGTCTAAGCCTCCTTCTTCACCCAGGCTTACAAGCTGGTGACCTGGGACTATTCTGTACTGGTAAGCAGAATGCAGCAAAATCAGTTGAATGACCGTGCTACTGCTAGGATATCGAAAGCTCTGCATTAATAACAAGGGCCATTATTCAGTAACATCATATGTAGGCGTAGTGTATTTCATCTATCATATAGATCTAAATCTAGCGATGGCTTAATCTGCATGTGATTAGACGGTCTCTCAATATGTGGCTACTCTTAATCCTAACAGCCGTGTGGTCAGTTATAGAATTTACTCCCCGTGGAGACATGCGTCGCCTCCAATGTCGCACCAAAATATCCCGCCAGAAATAGTGAGTACCCATAACGCACCCGACTGTCCACGAACGGGCACTTCAAAGCGCATCCGAATTTCGCAGATTCTTCGAGTGCCTTCACTTGCCAAGAGTAGAAGTTGACAAGGCATACGAATTAATGTAGTTCACACGGTCTTTCATTATTCTTGTGAATATAATATCTCTCTCATATTGCAGTAGATAGTTCCTGTAATAGCTTCATAGCTTCAAACGCCGCTGTCCAGCGTACGGTTCCCAGATATCGAGCGACTTCGATCGTCAGGCCATGTGTGCAGGAGTTTTTCAATGTACGCCTAATATTGATCGGCGATACAGAGGCCATAAGTGAAACCATATTGTTCATCAAATCCTGTGATTCGTTTCGAGCCATATTCGAAGCGTCCAAGTGCTTACACCCCTTGCTTTCCAATCCGGAGCGTCCGATGTGATGAAAAGTCCAGCAAGTAAGAGTTGCAATCACAAGGCACCATGGGTAATGAAATACTCCGTTTACATCCCAGTTTTCAAGATTAAGGATGCCTTCCCGAAGCATCTGTGCAGAATGCCAGACCGCATGGTCAGCGGCGGATGTCTCGCTATGAATCCATTGTTCAACCCATCTGGTGCTCGCCTCTCGATCTTCCGGCATCACAACATGGCCAAAAATGGCCTTCGCACCTGCAGCTACTTGAAGGTGTCGGATCTCAGAGTTAATGACGATATGGGCAGTATGATACAGGCTCAGAAGAGCGATTTCCTCTTTCCGGCTATTGGCATTGGCATCAAGACCATGCCGCCTCTGGAAAGAGGACATGGTGTATGCATCATATTTTGCTTTCCATATCTCTAGAGCGTGCGTCATACGACCGCGCCAGGATGTCCGTGACATCTTGTCATGATCCATATCGGTCAGGTATATGGAACGGTTGTCAAAATGTGCTATATCATTGCACATGGACATCAGTCCGTGAAGCAAAAGTGTCAACGACAGTCGATCCATGGGTATGCCAAGGTGTTTGTCATCCCCGTCGACAAGGTATTTGACAGTGTCATGGAAGTTCGGTGGTTCGGCATAAATAGCTTGGGCTCGGTCCCATGCAGCTTCTGTGTTCGCTGCCCATATCTCATGAGCACATGGAAGGGGAACTTGGATATTATGTGTCGACATATTGGGCATGACCGAATAGCAAGAAACATTCTGCGTATCCCACATAAAAACGAATAATATGAGCCTGCATCTGGAATTAGTCCCAAGATCTGCTTCCAGCAGGATTGAATACCTTTTGAATTGTTCAGCATACGCGAATGCTTTCCAACGACCGTCCCGACAAGGCAAACGATTGGGAAGCATAATCCCGCCCCGGACGTGATATCTGGAGACTCTTCGTATTGCCTAGCAAAATCAGAAATGAGTTAATATATTCCCATAGACATACGTACTTCAAACAAAAGTGTATGTATAAGGATCGCATTCTCTCGCTGGTATGGTCCAGCCCTGTACATTCCATAGCATTCAAGAATCAAGAATGCTTGCAATGTTGATAGGTCCGGAATTGGGATGCTCATTAAGCCACTCAGGATATATGGAACAATCGCGTCATACAACGTAACTGATAGCTGATGTGAATCTTTGTCTTTGTACGTTGCTCCTAGTATAATCATTGACAGCAGAAACATTGGATCAGCACTGGTCATTTCAAATGTTGCATCGTGAACCATGGGATAAGATTTGTTAAAGTAGCCGAAAAATAGATCCAGGTATTCCTGCATCTGATCAAGTGACAATAACGGTGTGTTTCCATCCACAAGCGTTCCATCAGGAGATACCGGCCGGGTATCGGCTAGCAGGCCTATTATTTCGTTCCGCTTAGCGTTAGTGATGGTTATACTGTTAGATTGGCTGCCCACTACGACAGTTTCCCCATCTTCGTTGGGTACGGGCGTGGCAAGATCATGGATCAAAACCCTAGTGGACTAAACAGACCACCTGTTCCATCAGTATAATACCCGGAATATGCCATCGGGAGTAGACCAACATACAGTAGAATTCCCAAAACGGGATTTATCGTTCATGCCCGATAAAGGCCCAGACACAGGAACATTTCTTTCTCCTTTCTGCGCTGCGGCTCGGCGAGGTGAGGGAACTACAGCCTCTTGTCCACCAATTACGTCGGAGAGTGATTCTGTACGTGGCTCACTATGCGGAGAGCAAGGAAAAAGCGAATCTTGCGGCAACTCTTTACCCGTATTGTATTCTTCGCTGCACCGGGTCAAGGAGGGTAATTCGGGAGACAGAAGACGGCCGAACCCCATCACATCGAAATGTACCAAATCGAAACTTGTGTCATGGTACATGCTTCCCAATTCACACAAGTCCACCGATGGAGTGACTGCATTTGCAATATCGGTCCTTGGTTGTTCGGGGGTCGCGATGCAATTATGGCGAGAGTGTGTTTCTATGATAGAGGCTCCATTGGGATCATCTGGTACGGCCTCATTGCGTGATGGCGCCAGTGGACTAGTACGCGACGTCTCTACAATATCCAGCCCTTGGCACGCACTGAATCCTGGGGGATCAGGAAGTTGCACATCAGTTATGGTCTTTCGCCGAGTATGGAGTGTCCCAAGCCCTGCTCCGCCAGCCAGGTTATCCTTGGCCATATGTCGAGCCTTATGGCGCTCTGGAGTGAATTAGACGGCGGTCACATTCTATGGGCTTTCCGTATTTGTTGTTAAATGCTTACCCAGTAGGTCCAATCTCTTGAAGGCCGCATTACATCGGCCGCATACCCACTGTGTCGTCGAGTGGTTCTGCGCATGCCGCTGAAGGTGGGACAACCTGGTGAATGACTTCGCACATCCCGGGACTGTACAGCGATGACGCCTGGCAGGCTGTCGAACCTGTGATCTCGGTTTGTCGGTAGGCATAACTGCCTACTGGCCGCTTAAGGGGCTAACTATGGGATATCCAACAATTATGAGAAAGGCATGGGAAGAATACATGCGACATGGCACTTATGCCCTGTTCGGCATTCCAATCCCTCATCACCCCGCACTTTTATCAGTGCCGTCCCGGTACGTAGTGGCCTAGCGTAGCTCTTTGTCCTATGGTGTGCGTATCTCATACATCCTCGTGTCCCACTCTCCCCACTTTTCTCCCACGCAAGGGAGTCACATGGGGTCACTATCTTCAGATTATCTCGTTTCCCACGTATGCTACGAGAAGGAAAAGGGGGTAATTGGAGAGCGAGAGACTAGCAATGTACATGAATATATTGCTGACAGTGCGTCGGCTCTCATCCTTTCAAGTTTCCATGTGGCATATCCCATGTCGAATAAGGTGGAAATGCATGAAGAACAACATGCCGAAGTCATTGTGGTTGGGACAGGCATCGGTGGCCTTGCAGCAGCAAAGACGTATCTGGAACTGTCTCCTACAACCAACCTAGTCATGTTCGAAAAGGTCAGTCCCACATTCCAATAGTTATCACATACATATCACGTAAAACAACTCTGACGGCTGTAGCGCTCAACATTAGGGGGAGTTTGGTCTGAAGAAAACTGCTATGAGGGTCTCAAAACTAATAATCTTGGGGGTACCTATGAGTTCAGTGACTTTCCCATGGGCGAAAAGTACGGAGTGACAGAAGATTCCCACATACCTGGATATACCCTTCACGGATATCTCAATGACTTTGCAGATCACTTCGATTTGCGTCGCCGAATACGGTTCAACACGCGGGCCCTGGAAGTCCACAAGTTGGACAGTGGATGGAAAGTCTGGGTGGAAAATACGAATGGGACAGAACAGACTCGCCTCATCCAGTATACCTGCAATAAGCTTATAGTAAGCAGCGGCCTTTCTTCCACCCCTAATACGATCAAAATAAATGGCAAAGAGGACTTTCAGCGACCAATTATTGATCATACACAATTGCGGTCGGAAGGGAGCAGGATCGCACAGGACCCAACTGTTAAGTCAGTGACTGTGGTGGGCGCATCCAAAACAGGGTATGATGTTGTACACCTGATGGCCTCGAATGGTAAAAAGGTAGACTGGGTCATCCGAGAATCCGGTGGCGGCGCCGTCTGGATGAGTTCTCCGTGGGTTCCATTTGCAGGTTCCATAACGAAGCTAGAGCTTCTCGCAACCATGCGCTTCTTCACTTGGTTCAGCCCCTGCATCTGGGGTAATTTTGATGGATTTTCATTGATCAGGAAAGCACTCCACGAAACTCGTTTCGGAAGATGGTGTGTGCACAAGTTCTGGGAAGGAAACCGCACAGGCGTCATTGACGCCAATGGGTATCGAAAAGAGAGATGTTTAAGATATCTTGAGCCTTTTGAGAGGTAGAGTATCCGCCATTCCTGTGTAGTTTTTGTCGCTGATGTCCTATTAGTCTGTTCTGGTCTGCGAGAGTTGGTATTCTCAACTATCCGTCCGATATTCACGATTATATCCGGTCTGGCCAGGTCGAAATTACTAAGAAAGACATCGACTATTTATCAGGAGGCGGGGCTGTTACTTTCACCGACGGTACAAGCATTCACACAGATGCGTTAGTCGCTATCACAGGATGGAAGCTGGGTTCCACTATGGAATACAAGCCCGAAGGTCTGGATGCTCGACTCGGCATTCCTAGCCGTCACCGTAATGAGCAGGAGGAACGCCTATGGGAGGAGCTTGACTCCGCTGCAGATGACGAAATTCTTGGTCGATTCCCATATCTTCGCAATCCGCCGCCACGAATTCCTTACAAGCAGGATGCTAGTCCTTTCCGTCTTTACAGGGGTATTGCTCCACCAGGCCTCACATCGGACTCCGACTATTCCCTTGCCTATATGAAGATGGTTCACAGTACAAGCAATGTTATCATCGCCGAGACCCAGGCTTTGTGGGTGTATGCGTACTTAAACGGCAAGCTTCGCATTGACACTTCGGATGTGTATCGACAGACTGCCCTCATGAGTCGATATGGTAGGCATCGCTATCCGTGTGGCTTTTCATCGTGGTACCTAGAATTTGTCTATGATGCAATCCCATATGTAGACATGCTACTCTCAGACCTGGGCGTTAACAGGCGACGGAAATCTACGCTGATGAAGGAGATGTTCGAGGGTTATACTATTCACGACTATCGTGGGATTACTCAAGAGTGGGCTCGGCGCTCATAATCTCTTACCTCGTCAATAGCTTTCATATGTTAGTCTTTGGCCGATGTTTATGCATTATTATACATCCTGTCGTTGGCCTTCCCTTACCTACCTTGTTCATTTTTCCTAGAGGGAATACTTCTTGGGTTCTACTGACTGATTTTGTATGGTATCATCAATTATCTCGTCTATCAAGGCTAACAAATTTATTAGTACAGTTTACTACGTAGGTATGATGCGGTTGGTTAAATGTTTATCTATTCTTTATCTGTAGATAAAAATCTCAAGAAAATCTGCTAGACCTCGCGAATGCCACCTTCAAACAGGTGGTTTGAAGGGATAGAATTCTTGTCACGCATCTTTTTTACAGTTTCTACCCCGGCACTAGGAACCAAAATTTCGAATTTCTTGCCAGGCGAAGGAGTCCGACCATCGGGCAAAGCGTACGGATAGGGAAGATATTCTGGCAAGACACCTAACTGCACCAGAACAGTGGCTTGATCCCACGAAATATGCTCGTGATATAAACGGTCACCCCTAACGTTAACCACAGCAGTCAAAGGGATCTCGAGTTTGCGACCCGTTGGGGGAACCTTCGGAAGCCTGGAATGAATAAGTTGCTGCTCGTAACACCCAAGTTTGGCGATCAGGACGTCACTCACAACCAATCGATCTCAGAGTCATGAGTAAGGGTCATAATGAACTCATCAACAACCCGATCAATACCGACAGTTCGACTGATGAGTTCCATCTTAGTATCCCGGGGGTTGTTGAAGATGAAGTGATGCCGGTAGAACTTTGCCAGCCGATCTCGTCCTATCCCACCGGTGATCTGTATAAATGGTGAGCCAAGCATCCAGCATTTTGAATACTGTACTAACTGTTGGAATATGGTTAACATATGGTTCTTGTACCATAGTGCTCATTGTGTGTTCGACAGAACGATGATCGAATTCGAAGTACGTGTGCTCATCCCAGATCGCCTCAAGATCAAAATACGGCCCATTCATATGCTTTTTCAAGAATGTCAGGTTTCGAGTATGAGAAACAGCTTCGTTACCGCAGTGAAACTTCTCTGAACTTGGTATAGCAAAGTTAGAAGTTGTCATGTCCTCGTAGGCGTATTGGAAGAGATCCGGCGTTCTTTGAAGCTTAGACGAAGCAACGCCTGCTAGATGCTGGAGAATAGGGACTGGTGTCGATGCCAAGGATGAAGCTTCCGAAGCTGAAGAATAGACAGCTGCTACTTTGATCTCACCAAACGACTTGGAGAGTGTCGCTTTGGCCCATAGGTTCGGGTCGTATGCTATGGTGCTCCATCAGCAAGGGTCGGATCGGTGTAGAATAAGCAACATGGCCTGTACTGACCTACTAATCCCACAGAGTCTTTTGGCACACAGGTGTCGTCATGATGAAGCTCTTCGATGGCACGGCCCAGAATGTCTCCCTCGAGGAGCGCGGACTCCCGGATCTCGATCACAGCGTAACTCTCCTCCGCCCATTTTAGTGCAGGAGAAGGAGACCCCTTGATGATACTGTTCGCTGGCGGCGTAGAGTCAGGCACTAGAATTATAATACCTGGACCAAAGCCCCGGCGCGAAAGAGGTGGGATCAGTGAAAAGCCCGGTGAAAGGACTTTGACCCTAGGAACAGGCAACGGATGCGGAGTTTGAGTAGGAGAATCCATGGCAAATCCTAGAAATGAATTGATAAACAATAGAAAGTTCCCGTCTCTCAGGCCTGTTATATCTCGCACGCAGTTGGACACAACTCTGGGGGAATAGATCAACTTGTTCCACCCTTAGAGTGGGGATTGTCCCACGTTAGGGTATCCGCTATCATGGAGATGCCATCCTGATACAGAAGGCCTAGCTGCAACGTTCGATAACGTAAGCGGCATGATAGACCATCCATATTTAGGCGAATGCTATAAATTTGCAGAGTAGAAATACATCTACAAAGTCAGTCGATTGATCGGCTTCCGGACATGGGCAACCGTTATGCCTTTGAAGATGCTTGGCCGTGGAGATGAGTTAGCAACCGGGAAACGTTAAATATTATCATATGTAAGGAGGGAAATCCGTCCTATGAGCCTTACTTTCATTAGAAGATGGTCAATCAATGCGGCCGAAGAAGCAGAGACATGGGTAGTATGTGGATACAGCTGAATAACGGTCTACTTCGTAAACACGTGCCAAGCCTTCCTTACCTAAGGTACGTCACGTCTTGCTTACTCTTACTTCTCATCCATCTCACTTTCCGCCACCACCAACCTTCCAAGGCTTCTCTTTGTTCTCTCCAAATGCCACTGGATTAGTCTCGCTACTTTCTTGTCTGCAAAAGGTTCTGAATTGGTGCCTCTCCGTCCCCTCAATCTCAGCCGGGGTCGGCGGCGATAACCATCATCTGGCCTTATCAGACCCGCAACCGCGCTTGACGTATTGCTCCCTCCAGTATCCCGGGCACCATACACGCGCCAACCTCTTGCGACATACGCAAAATGGGGAAACCCGAAGCCGACGAGAATGCCGAATTCCTCCCCATGACCCGACCGCGTTCCTCCTCCGCGATCTCCCAGACATCCTCCGATTCCGGGCTCTCTGTTGAGTCGGCCCTCATGACCAACTCTTACGGCAAAACGCTCGACGAAGCCTTCGATCCTTCGACAGATACGCGATACCGGGATGTAGAAGACGGAGAGGCAGGATCGGACGATCCATTCCTCCCCACGCAGAAGGCCTCTGGGGGTCGTGCGCGTCGCATCTTCTGGGGCCTGCTGCTGCTCTGCGTGGCTGGGTGGCTGCTCGCCTTTGTGCTGTTCCTGACACAAGGGGGGTCGGATTACAAAGCGACGTCAGAAGCACTCCAGCAACACGAGGCGGACTCCACCGCCGGTATCACCAGCGACGGGAAGCCCGTGACGCTGAAACAGGTGCTCTCGGGCGAGTGGCTGCCTCGGTCTC
Source organism: Aspergillus ambiguus (assembly GCF_047715705.1). Taxonomy (NCBI): domain Eukaryota; kingdom Fungi; phylum Ascomycota; class Eurotiomycetes; order Eurotiales; family Aspergillaceae; genus Aspergillus; species Aspergillus ambiguus. Next base: position 650,199 of record NW_027395515.1, on the reverse strand, counting down.
ACGATATCTCGTGGATTGCGGGGCCAAATGGGGAGGACGGCTTGTTGGTGGAGGCTGGAGAGGAAGGGAAGGAGGGTTTCCTGCGGGTCGAGGATATCCGTGGCCGGAACGGCGATGACGCGGAAAGCTTGCAGAGCACCGTGCTGATGAAAAAGGCCATTGTTTATGCCGATGGGAAGTCGTTTGTCCCCAGGATGACCTGGCCTAGTCCGGACCTCAAAAAGGTGCTGTTATTGTCTGACTACGAGAAGAATTGGAGACATTCGTACACAGGAGTGTATTGGATCTTCGACGTGGACACCCAAACGGCGGAACCGCTGGATCCCGGTGTTCCTGACGGGCGTGCGCAGCTCGCTGTCTGGTCGCCCACGTCCGATGGGGTGGTTTTTGTGAGGGAAAGCAACTTGTATCTGCGGAAGCTCTCCTCGGACAATGTCATCCCCATTACGAAGGACGGTGGGAAAGATCTGTTCTACGGTGTCCCTGACTGGGTGTATGAGGAGGAGGTCATTTCTGGGAACAGCGTCACCTGGTGGTCCAATGACGCCAAATACATCGCCTTTCTGAGGACGAATGAATCGACTGTGCCCGAATATCCGGTTCAGTATTTCCTGTCGCGACCTTCCGGCAAAAAACCCCTCCCCGGACTGGAGGACTATCCCGATGTCCGACAGATCAAGTACCCCAAGGCCGGCGCCCCGAACCCCGTGGTCAACCTGCAGTTCTATGATGTTGAAAGGAATGAAGTGTTCCCGGTCGACATGGCCGACGACTTTGCGGATGATGACCGCATTATCATTGAGGTGCTGTGGGCTGCCGAAAGCAACGTCCTCGTTCGAGCGACCAACCGCGAAAGCGACTTGCTGAAGATCTTTTTGATCGACACGAAGTCTAGAACCGGAAAACTGGTCCGATTGGAGGATGTTGCCGGTCTTGATGGCGGCTGGGTTGAACCGTCGCAATCCACGAGGTTTATTCCTGCTGATCCAGACGCGGGACGTCCTTACGATGGCTATATCGACACTGTTATCCATAATGGCTACGATCACCTCGCGTACTTCACTCCCCTCGACAATGCGGAGCCTGTTATGCTTACCACAGGTGAGTGGGAAGTCGTGGAATCCCCCTCGGCGGTTGACTTGCAAAGGGGTCTCGTGTATTTTGTGGCTACGAAGGAGACACCCACGCAGCGCCATGTGTATCAAGTGCAGCTAGACGGATCCAATCTCAAACCCTTGACCGACACTTCCAAGCCCGGCTACTACCGTGTATCCTTCTCCGACGGAACAGCGTATGCCTTGCTCAGTTACCAAGGGCCCTCAATCCCATGGCAGGCCATTATCAATACCGAAGGCGATGAAGTTGTCTACAAGGAAACCATTGAGGAGAACCCCGGCCTCGCTCGTATGGTGGAGACTTATGCCATCCCTAGCAAAGTCTTTTCTAATGTGACAATTGACGGATACACCCTCCAGATGGTGGAGCGTCGGCCTCCTCACTTTAACCCGTCTAAGAAGTACCCCGTCCTGTTCTTCCTCTACGGTGGCCCCGGCTCCCAGACCGTGGACCGCAAATTCACTATCGACTTCCAGTCGTACGTCGCGTCTAATTTGGGCTATATCGTGGTCACGCTGGACGGCCGTGGCACGGGGTTTATTGGACGCAAGGCCAGATGCATCATTCGAGGCAACTTGGGATACTACGAAGCGATTGACCAGATCACGACGGCAAAGATGTTTGCCGAAAAGCCCTACGTGGATGAATCTCGCATGGCGATCTGGGGCTGGAGCTATGGTGGCTTTATGACTCTGAAGACCCTTGAACAGGATGCGGGACAGACCTTCCAGTACGGAATGGCAGTCGCTCCTGTTACGGACTGGCGGTTCTACGGTATGTATTCCCTCCTGTAACAATGACGTCCGAGCTAATCTTTGAACCGTAGACTCGATCTACACTGAGCGTTACATGCACACGCCCCAGCATAACCCAACCGGCTACGACAACGCGTCCATCACCGATATGGATGCTTTGGAAGAGAATGTCCGCTTCCTCGTCATGCATGGAGCTTCCGACGATAATGTACACCTGCAGAACACGCTCACCCTGATCGACAAGCTGGACTTGTCAAATGTTCAGAATTACGACGTGCACTTTTACCCAGATTCGGACCATAGCATCTACTTCCATAATGCGCATTACATGGTATATGAACGTGAGTCTAGCGTGTCATTACTCTTTAGAAACACAGGCTGATTTGCACCACCAGGCCTATCAAACTGGCTTGTCAATGCATTCAATGGCGAATGGCATCGCATCGCTTCCCCGGTTCCGGACGAGTCCATGTGGGAGCGCTTTAAGCGGTCCCTCCCTGTCTTTGTGCACTGATTTTGCTCGTTTATGCGTTAGATGATTCATAGTGTTTGTATTTGCCGGAGCATCTTGGAGTTACGGGGAGGATACTTTCGTACAAACATTTCACCATTTACATTGCAATATAAACACCCCATCTTTGACACGGTCTAAGCTACAGAGTAAAAAGTGCATGCAGTAAGACCATCTAGGCGTAGGAAACAGGTATGAGAGTACGATATATATTGACGCTATGAAAGACTATTAGGGACAGTTTTTCGCGGCGTAAGCCCCATACCAAACCATATGTACAGTAACTACTACCCAATAGCAGACTACAAACAACGCTGCAATGCAAATGAGGGTATAACCTTCCAGGTCGGAGACAAATAAGGAATGTGAATACAAATCGCAACCAGCCGACTAATTCCCCCCTTCCATACCTCGGAACACACTTGACTGGAGAAACTCATCTCGCATAATCAAACTAACGTCCGAATTGCGGTACTGGTGCAGATCCTCGCGCTGGAGACCACGAACCTGTTCACGACCAGCCGTAGAGAGTGAATGTGTGCGCGAGTGCTGCCCACTACGATACGGCAACGGCGAGAGCCGTCCTGACGGGGACATACGCCCACTCGCAGCGGAGTAGATAGTTTGGCGCGGCGCAAAGACGGGCAGGGAGGCGTTGCTGGGGAGCGGTAGGAAGGAGTCAGTGTCTGTGGAAGCGCCACTGAAGCCGGAGCGGACGGAGGCCGGACGGTGGTGCTTGTGGGAGCCTGTGTGCGCGCCGTCGCCGCCGCTGCCCAGCATGGGGAAATTGGAGATGGAGCTGTAGAGGGTGGACACGCCGGAGACGGCGGAGGAGCGCCACGAGTGGACGGCGCTGCGGGGGATGGTGATGACCTCCTCTTCGATGGGGAGGGCGTGCTGGACGGCCGTGGCGATGTCGGACGGCTCGGTAACGGTGCCGGCCAGGCGGCTCGACATGATCTTGGCGGACTTGCCGATCCAGAGCATCTGCTCGTGCTCGCGGAGGTAGCGGTCGCCGCTGAAGGACTTCTGCACGATGCGGCGGGTCATCATGCCCAGCTTGCGGCGATGCTCGCTCTTCTCGTACATGCGGCGAGTGATGGCGGCGACGTCGTCCGGCGTCGGGGACGAGGTGAGCACTGGGGCCGGTTCGGTGTCCTCAGCGTATTGGCTCCATTCGCCTAGGAGGCCGAGCATGGAGATCTGGGCCTTTGCGAGGGCGAGGGCGTCGTTGGGGGCAACGACGGCGCTGAACCGGGAGAAGTCGTCTGGGTCGCTTAGCACGCGGAGGGAAGCTCCCACGTCAGTACAGACGACTGGGGCGCCGGTCAGGGCAGCTTCTCCCAGAGCAAGGGGGAGACCTTCGGACAGGGACGAGTTCAGGAAGAGCCATGTGTTCTCGAGCACCTTCATGGGGTCGGCAGTGCCGCGGAGAGTAACCTTGCCGCGTAGGCCCTTGGACGCGATGATTTCCTGACATTCAGTGGAGTATGTTGGGGCTTTGTCGATGGCGCCGTAGATGTCCAGGTGGTAGTCGTCGAATTTCCATTGGTTGATTATGATGTCGGCGGCGAGGAGCGCCGTCTTGATGTCTTTGGCGTACCAAACGTGGGACAGCATGGTGACGGTGGGCCGCTGGGACTTGATCTCCTTCACCGGGGCGAATTTCTGCATGTCTGTGATGCCGTTGACGACAGGGTCGACCTTCCGGCGGAAGACATTGCGGTGCTCGATGGTGCCTTGACAGGTGCCGATTTCGACCTCCCAGCCAGGGTTGAAGAAGTCAGCGCACGGGAGGATGATGTCCGCGTGGTGCAGCGTGAGCGCAGAGGTGATGCGCATCAGACCCAGGAGGCAGTTTCGGACGAAAGGCGAGAGCTTGCAGAGTGCCGAGGACAGGCAAAGGTTGGTTTCTCTCCAGCTGATGGCATGGTCCCAAATCTGCAATGTGCAGCCTCGCTTCACCTTGCAGATGACACCATAACAGGCGCTGACACTGTGGTGGGAGGCTTGGAACACAGACGGGATTTTCTCTGGGATCGGGATAGAGAAGATAAACAAGTAGCGATACCAGAGCTCGAGGGCAATGTCGAGAGTCCCTAGAGTAGGAAGCTCTGTATGGAACCAGTCGGACGACGGGACAGCGTTAGGCATTTCTTGTGTGAGCCAGAGGTCCCGCCAGCTTTCCTTCACGATATCACTGTTCCAGATTTGAGTCCAGTGGCGCGAGTCCTGGAAGTATGTGTTCAGGTTGACCAGGGCTCTTGTCGCTTGGCTGATGTCTGCTCTCGAGAGGTCCACCGCACGCGCTCCCTTCACCAACGCGGTCAAGATGGGGATGAAGTTGAGTTTAATATCCAAGTCGCTAGCCGAAGTTACATTTTCAACCTCCGAGTCAAGCTTGTTCCGGAAGAGACCATGAGTCGGAGTGAGGAAGTCCAATCCCCAGAGAGGGATAAGTTTCAATGACAGGATGTTCTGCTCTGTTTGATGCTTGGGCACGCCGAAGTCGTTCGCTGCTTCGCAGATCATATGCCACTTGATTGTCCGCAGCGAGTTGATCATGTCTCGGCGACACGCAGAGACGCCTCCTCCTTCATTTGGCCAAGTACCAGTGTCAGCTGCCATGACATGCAGCGACTTTTCAGTATCGGACCCGAAGTCCTTCGATCTGGTATTGACCACTGCATCGCCTCCAGGCCCAAAATTGAAGAGATCGCTCATTTTCACCGCAAGGGGTGTCCAACTGGAAATGTCATCATCAAGATCAACACTGGCGGTGACGGTATCAGCCCGAAGATCTAGATACTTCTTCGCAGACGCAAGATCACCCCTGTCACGGCTGCGCCAGTAAGGAGCAAGAGTCTTCTCTCGCCGGAGGAGTCGATCATCCATCCAACGCACAATGATACCGTCGAAGTCAGCACGCTCCTTCCAAGCCTTCCAGATTAATGAACGAGCGCGTGAAGTAGACACAGGGAACCGTCTCGTGGTCAGACCAAAAAGGCGAGTGAACGGGTTGGAGTTGAGACTGTCACAATAGAAGAGCGGGTTATCATGAACGAAGCTTGTAAATCTTGGCTTCGAAAGAACAGCTAGGTAGTCGTGCTCGATCATTGGAGGTGTCTGCACCTTCTGGCCATTGAGAGTGGTAAAAATTGTAGGATGGAACTTGTGATCGTACAGCCAGCGCGACTCATATACATCGGCGCCTTGCACGAAGGTAGCTTCCATAACCTTCGAATGAGGAATCCAGCGCTCGACTTTTTCGGGATGGCGCAGAGGTGGTGCACACCAGGACACGGTGCATGTTATATGAGAGAGTGCAAATTCCGCACGTAGAAGCTCGTCGCCAAACGACGGATTCTTGCGATAGTGGTATTTGAAGCGGATCAGGTTGCCATCTTTCATATACGAACCAGCCTCGATAAGACCCTTGCGATTATATTGCACACTCTGCAGGTGGTTCTGTCCACGAACGCAGCGTCGTCCCATGGGCACCTTGGTCTCGTACGACTTGGACAACTTAAAGTTCTTCTTCGCTGGAGTGCGATAGTCGTAATGGTACTCATTGAGAAGCTTTCCATCTTTGAACTCCTGTCGGATTAGGAGAAGAGCATCCTTGGAATAGGAACCGGAATATTTGAGATTCTTCGTTCCTTCGGGTTCTGACTTGTGCTCTCCAATGTAGTAATACACTTTGAACCCACCGTCAGGCTCATTGTGTCTAAAAGCAGTAAAGGTTCCATCCAAGCCCTGAACCATGAATCTGCTCTTCTTAATACTGATAGTCATTCCTTTTGTCTCATTCCACAGCCGTTTCACATTGGACCTGCCGTGGAATAAAAAGAAAGCGAGTCCAAGGTCCTGGATGAGTTTGGCATAAGACCAGAGAAGGTTCAGGATGAACACAACCGGTACGCGGATCACTGGATGACGACCGCTCATGACATTGTCAAACTCACGTTGGAACTCCGGGTCAGCAACCAGGGCGACAACAATGAACTTGATGACCGAAGCCAGTGTATAATAGATATAGCTGACGGGGTGTTTGAAAAGTGACAGAACAACAGGGGGTAGCTTCCGTATGTACGGAATGTACGTAGGAGTCTCCGAGTCCCTCACGACGGCAGATTCCCCAGTTCCAAAGTGTGCGTAGTCCAGAACACTGACAGCAGTGGCGGCTCCCAGGTTGCTTCGGGCGACATGCACTCTAAGATCCATAGTGTCGAACTGGCAAAGTCTATTTCTGAGCCACTTCCAATCCTGGTCAGACACCCTGCACGGTTGGCCAAGACAGCGGTCCAACAGCGAGATCCGGATGCTCTGAGGTAACTTCTCCCAATGGATGTCACACTCAAAGCCCAAGCATAGCTGTTTCAGAAGCTCCTTCTTGGCCCAGCGTACAACGTCTGGAGTGTTGAGCTCTTCGCGGAGCTGTCGAGCTGTGGTCTCAGTCACACCTGCAGTAACAAGGGACTCCGCGAGAACCGCATACTCGTGGGGCATACGAAGCATGGATTCAGACACTGCGTGTAGGAGAGTCTCAGCAATAACCTGACAATTGGCACTAACATCGATGCGTTCATCCAGGCCGCGCCCCACGCAAACGGCGATCCTCAGTTGGTCTGCTGTGCTGCAGCTCAAAGCATGGATACTCGGGCCAAGAGAGCCAAGGGGGACAAGCTCGAGGGCAATATCGCCCTTTTCCCAGGATGACAGAGCCGTGTCCACAATTTCCTGCGATTTCAGGAACGCTTCTTCGATTCTTGCTTCCTTTTTCCGGGATAGAAGGATGTTCTTAACCTCTGCACCGGGGTGAGTACCAGGAGTGAGTTTCAACCGAGCATCGTAGGGGATCAAGGATATTCCTTCAAAAAAAGTTTGGAGCTCCTGCTGAGACCACTCGGGGTCTGCCCAGGGAGCAGTATATGCGTGGAAAGTTTTGCCGAGCTCGACAGGCGAATCAACCTTTTTTGGCATGCCCATCTTTGCCGTGAAGAGCGACATGATGGCAACCGTCCAGGTGGCAGACCCCAGTCCGATGACTTGTGAGTAGGGAGAGTGAGGGAAACAGACTATCAGTGAAATTCCAACGGGTAATCCGACAATAGCCCCTACCAGGAGCGGTTTCAATGCGTGAGGACCGGAGAAGATCTTGGTGTACTGGTACCAAAGCAGGCCAGTGTATGCCAGTACGTACGAGAAAAACACAGTCATAGCCTCCAAAGTTGACTGGAAGGTCCATATCAGTGCGGTCGAAAACGCAAGACTCCACACATGCCACATTAGGAACTTGAACAAGGTCTTCCAATAAACCCTTCTCTTGAATCTCACGTCGGCCTTTTGCGAAGGACGGATATCTTTGGCAGAGCCCACAGCAACAGCGGTGCGCTTACCAATCAGATCATGAAGCTCCTGAGCCTTGGTATCAATGAGAACTGCTCCAATGAGATAGTACGCCAGTCCGAAACCCACAGACATGCGATACGCCGCACTTGCTTCTGATGTTGGCAACCAACCGCTAAGATGGCCACCACTGAGTAGTTCGACCCACTTGTCCAGTAGAGCAATAACAAAGTAGAGAACACCACAGCCGATCTCCCGGCTTGATTGACGCCAGTGGATAAAAGCGTTGTGAAGACGAATTCCCTTCTGAGAGTTGCGGAGGGTATCGAGAGCAACTTTTGTTTGAATATTCCAGGACGAGCTGAACGGGATTGGCTTTGACACGTCGGCATATCTGCAATACCAATCCAAGAGGAAATTGGTCGACTCCCAGTCTCTAGCGAGTTCAAGAACCAAGGTGTCTGTCGTGGACTTCGAGAACAGTCCTCGATTCTTCTCAGCAAGGATGTCCTTCAGTAAGGCTTCTCGTGATAGTTTCAGGACGGCTGGATCACTCAACCCTCCAAAGACCTTCTCATCATTGTTTCCATGGCTGGCGACATACCATTTCCGAATCTCTGTATCATCCGTTCTTCTGATGTTCTGGTACCAGGTGACCCATTTCGAAGCAATCGACCGCAGGCCCAGAAGCAAGCATCCAATGAAGACATAGATGACAGCAACGTAAATAGCAGAATCATTCCCCGCAAAGGTGGTAATGACCGGGGATATGAAGAGAATCGGGATACAAGCGAAAATGACCTTACGGCCCGACAGGAAAGACGACCCAGGGTAGCTGAAGCTGGCGAGACACGCGAACGAGGAGAAATATATGGTCATGGCGATGAGGTAAAGGTAGAATATGATGCCCGCGCGTGGTCCCTTAACACTGGAGATTGCGACAAACCCGACCAAGCCACCTGCAATAGTGAACGCAACTCCAGCGATGAGTCGAATCAGAACAAACATGTTCGCAGCTGCGAAGGCCATTGAGATAAGATAGTAGGGTCCTCCGCAGGCAATCCATGTGCCAATGGCACCGGATAAGATTAGGGAGATCATCAACCCGATCGTGGCGCTTTGCTGCTCTTCGTATGTCATGAAGGCTGAAAGATACAGGCCTCGCCCGATTATTGTAAGCATGATGATATCTATCAAGGCAGGAAAGGCGAAGACACTGAGAAAAGTGAACCTTTGATAACCACGCATCGGCTTAACCTTATCGTCCGGGTTGACATCGATCTGCGCACCGCCATATGCGGTTGCCATCTGTGGAGCACCGTTAACCCAGTCTGGAAGCCGTTCGTCGTTGTATTCCCTTCTGAACCGATCGCTTAGCAGCTTCCCAAAGGCGCTTGGGGCGACATCAAAGTAGGCTTCGCAACGAGATCCAAGGGCAAAAGATTCAGCAAAAGCGGCAGCCTGGTCCGATTGACTGTTGAACAACGGATTACGGTCGGTCACTTCGGTGTAGATTTCGTCGAGTGCGCCTTTGCGGGCTGCACAGAACAGCGACAGAGCCATTATATCGATATACGCGTCAACATCGTCGCCCGCCAGCAACTGACAAGTGGCCTTGGATATGAGATCCAGGTCTCTTTCCCGTCGGTCTCTCAGGATTGTTGCGAACATGCGGTCTGTTTCTCTGAATAGAGCAAGGCAGTTTGATACAGACGGGTACTGGCAACCTTGTTCACGATACCATTTCACGCGGGCGGTTATCAAGTCCTCATCTGAGACAGACCCTTCAAGGTAGGAGGTGGTGTTGAGCTCTTTGAGTTGCGCGAGCGATGGAGCATCGATAAGCTGTTTTCGAATATATTCGCAAATCCGTTCAGAAATATCGCTCTTCGCATCAGTTAGGCTTAAATGCTGCAGCAAGAGTAATCGTTCCTCTGGGCTTAATAAATCGATGTCCTGGACAAGACGTCTTGGGAGATCCGTTCCATCAGCAGTGTCCTTTGCCCATTGAGCCAAGGCAATCTCTGCTTCGAAACAGACATGTCGTGAATGGCCCTTCGCAGACAGGAACGTGTGTAATACAGTACCGGCCAAGCCCTGCGCATTTTTGGAAGCGAATACCTCGAGCCCTTCCGAGTCCAATTGATATACAGCCCAGAATCTTGCATCCGAACTTTTGCGCAGACCCGAATCCAGACCAAGGTTAATTCGCAACGCGTCATTAAAGGCTAAGTTTGAGAGCTCTTTCACGCAGGCTGCAAGTTGATCAGATCCAGTCCAATGAGAAAGAACGAAAGTTTCGTGAAACTTCTTCAGAAGGAGGCCGATGCTCTGTATTTTTGTCGACGGAACAGGGTGAAGAAGCCCTAGCGCTTTCAGGCGTTGCTGAGACCGGAGGATCTCGGCAAAAGCAACTGGAGTTGCCTCTGACCCTAGAGGGAAACAGCCAAATGCTTTGTACTCGACACCAGCCATGGAAATTGATAACGGACTGCCTTGAGACTTCACTTGAGCAACCCACTCGGGCGGGTCACGAATGGCAACCGTCAAGCTATCTCCGACCTCTTCGTAGTGCTCAGAAGATTCGAGGACGTCCTCCAGAGTAGAGAAGAAGGGCATGAGACTTTCCCAAGCATCACGATCGAGGTCTCTGTCCTTGATATGCATGTTGGATCTCCAACGATCGTGAGCCTTCATAATGTCGGCATCCTTCAGCCACCCGAAGGATGACAGAGGTTCAATGACTTTAACATTGAGTGTAGCATTTTCCAGTGCAGATCTCCGGCCAATCCATGGGATTGCGCTGTAGAAGTTACACCACTGCAGAGATCTCTGCACTACAGCATTCGATAACGCAACGTCATCCTCAATTGTTTCCCAGGCCAATACAACAAAATCCCTCATGCACGACTCTGACACGAAGGCTTTGATGGTCGGTTGCATTTGTTGCATCTGAAAATAATCTCGCTTTTGGCCCTCAGGAAGAATACTGGCATTTCTTATGACAACTCCAGAGATGGCATCTGTCTGGAAAGCCTTGTGATCTTTCAAAAATTCCGGAGGAGCTGTCTCCAGATATAGTGCTAGGCCCAGTTGGCGAAGAGCCTGGAATAGTTTGCCGCGAACAGGGGAGGTGAACTTGTCCTCCCAGTTAACCAAGAGAATGCCGCTGAGAAGACTTCCATCGAACGCCTCAGTCAGAATATTGTCCAGCTTCTCTATTGCCATCAAGGTAGAGTCTTTCTTGGAAATGAGGCAATCGAAGTCAATTCTCCCGAGCAGTTGCTTTCCCCGAGCGTGCGATAGGGCTTGAAGAGTGCCATGTCGGAAGGGGTCCACGATGAGCAAGTCCCATTGAGCCAGAAGACGAAGCTGGGCCTCGTTGGGTGGAAACTCAAAGTCGCCAAGATAGGAACCGAAGGAAGAAGGCTTCTTTCCGTGCACATTCACGTTTGGCAAAGTGATTGCCTTGGTGGAGAGCCTATCGAGACGTTGGGAAACCTTGGTCGGCAGAGTTTCTGAACGTGACTTTGTCTATTGATTATCGGCATGGCGTCCAGGTTAGATATCAAAAACATAATGCAGCTTTTAATCGGAGAGTATAATCTACCTTCAAGTACCTCCGTAACCGTTTTCCTCCGGAATAAATTAGATAGCTGCATCCGATGGCAACGCTACCGATTAAAATGCCAACAAAGACCTGACCTAAAGTTAGATGACCGTCTGCTGTACTTTCTGTACAGGACAACGATATAAAAGCACTTACAAGTTGCCACCAGTGATCTTTCATGTTGTCCCACCCCAAGGGCAAGACGTCGAGAATCTCCGGCATTGTGATTAAATATTAAGGTGTAAGTTTTGAGCAAAAACGAGAGACGGCAATATATTGCATGGAATCATGCAGTGATAAGTAAGGATGCCCCAGGGCCTCGATTAATTAGGAAGAAAGCCTTTCTTTCCTGTTAGACCATCGCGATGCCTATGATGTTTCGAGAGAGCAAGGACAAAGAATGGGGTTCCTTAAACGAGTCAACAAGGTAACGAACGAGACAAGAGGGCCGGAGATAGCAAGAAAAGAGGTTGAAGGAAGGCAGTAAATAAGGGGAGGAAGATTATACAAGAGGTTCAATCTAATAGAAAGTGAATGCGAAGGTCCGTCAATCATCTACGGAGTTTCCCGTTGCTAGACGGGGTACTTCTAGCTCAGTAACCGAGCAGAGGCGAACAGTACTCAGTTCACTGATAGGAAGTATAGATGACTGTACTATTTTTTGCCTTCAAAATGAATTTTTCGCTTCCCTTCCTATGGAACCACCTGGTCCGATGCGAACGACGGACTTGTGGCGCTTGAGTTGGGCCAAGAGTCGAGGGGAGAGACAAAAGACGGACAAAAATAGCGAGATCCTAAAACAACCAAAAACTAGGCTAGCGCTAGATATTTTGGGCTGTCCGAGCGTAATAAACAATTCACTCCAGTCGGTTTCGGACTGAAGCCATGAGTTTGGCAGAGAGCCACCGGTAGCGTGGCCGCCATCGGGCTTCTTCAGATGTCTACATGATCACTCGATCCGCATGGATGGAACGGTTTCACCCACTCAATCACAGATCCAAATTGAATGGATGGATACAACATTTGTGTTTTGTAAGTGGCCTAATTTGGGAAATACATACGGAGCACATCCCCTGCACCTTCGCCCCCCAAGATGGAAATGGGGGAGGCGAGTATGGCAGAGATCGATGCTCATTGGCCTTGAAAAAGCCAACACCGAAGTGGATTGAATGGGACTGGCGGTGACTGGAGAAGTGTGTGTTGTGTCCAGGGAGTTGGAGAGACGAAAAGCAAACGAGATCCATCCAGCCGTGATAATTTTCTCCCCTTCTACTTTTCTTTTTTCCTTCTGCAGTGGAGCAGCCGACTGCCTTGTAATACGTTCGGAGACTACTAGTAATTTACGGGTATTTTTATGGATTGAAAATTTCCTGTTTCTTGTCGCGTAATACCCGAACGTCCTATAATGCTTGCCCTAAAACGATTTTTGTCGGCAGGCAAATGATAACATGCAATATTAATTGCATTATCATTACGGACTAGGTGCCTATTATTATCCATCGCCAAGCCTCCGTGAGGCTCTAGAAGAGCACCACGCCTTTCATCGGACAGAAAATGCCGGCCCCCGAGCTCGTTTGGCCTGGTCCCACCACGCCATGTTTGCCTTCTATGATTGATAAATTGTGCAAGGCCATGATTCAAGGTGGGAAATGAATCCTTTTCGTTTACAGTTTCTCTTTTAGAATGTGTGGTGTCGCCCATGCAAGGCTCCCGTCCCTCTCGTATAGATCAACTGGAGGCTTTTCGCCTCCTAGCCATCCGACACAGACGGCGTGGAAAGACGTGATCTATGATGCATGTCTGCTGTCATCAAAGTAAGTCTCTTCTAGTGCCAATTTCCACCGCGGGGATCGTGGCTCGACAACCAGGAATCCTTTAATTTTAGGCCTTGACTCGGATCATACCAATCAAGTCTCCGTCGGCTACGGGAGTCCAACTGAATCATTTTGCCCCGTAACCGAAGGATGGTGGAACCACAGGGCTTGGAAGGATGGAATCACTCCGCAGGTTTTCTATACATGGGTCTAGCGATAGGTCGGGCGCTCTCTATACCGGTGATCTAGCATAAATACATGGCAGCCCTACATAATGTGACTGTGGGCACATACGCGTCCGACAGAGGTGTCGATCTCCTGGCCATCCAAACTTCAATTCAAAACCACCTGCTTGCTCTGCATAGTTCCTGGTGGGAACCAACTTATAGGCCCACCTAGCCACTCGCTACTATTCGCTCGTTCCTTCTATCCTGTGGCCTGCTTTTAGTTTTGTCAACATAATCCCTTGTGCCACTTTACAATGGTCGTATCCTGGGTTCTCCAGGCTGCTTGCTATTTTGGCCTTTTAACCTGCAGCACTCCCCCTGGAACATGGCCTTCGAGTGACCCGACCGTGATTGCTTCGACGCCTCCTTCACGGATTACGTCGACGACATCGACCACGACTGCGAGTTCAACCTCTACTCCGCCAGTCACTTCCTCCTCCACTACTCTCGTTACTTCACCGTCAAGTTCGGTCACTTCCTCTACCATGTCACTCACGTCGTCGAGTGCGGTGGCATCGCCCACGGCGACCGCCATTACCCAAGGATCTGTCCTGGCAAATATCCTCATCATTGCACGGGACACCGCATCGGCAAAGGTAGCCTCGTCTGGCCTCAACGGCTATGGTATTCCGTTCACTACTTTGCTTGTTCCCCAGACTGGTGTCACCCTACCCGCTTTGAACAGCAGCTCGGGAGGAAACTTCGGCGGTATCGTCGTCTCGGGAGAAGTCAGCTATGACTATGGCAACTCGACCGGCTACCAGAGCGCCCTTACTACGGATCAATGGAACCAGCTGTATGCATACCAGCTTGCATATGGCGTCCGCATGGTTCAGTATGATGTCTATCCTGGTCCCAACTTCGGTGCCACTGCTGTTGGCGGTGGCTGCTGCAATACCGGCGTTGAACAGCTCATATCCTTCTCGGACATAAGTGCCTTCTCCACGTCTGGTCTGAAGACTGGGGCCGGAGTCAGCACCCAAGGACTTTGGCATTATCCGGCCACCATCAGTGACACAAATACCACCAAGGAAATTGCGAAGTTCGCTGCCAACTCAGTTACTTCCTCGGAGACTACCGCTGCTGTCATTAACAACTTCTCCGGACGTGAGCAGATGGCATTCTTCATTGGCTTCGACACCACCTGGAGTGCCACTTCCAATTACTTGCAGCACGCGTGGATCACCTGGATCACCCGCGGTCTCTATGCCGGATACCGCCGTGTGAACTTCAACACCCAGATTGATGACATGTTCCTGGAGAGTGACATTTACAAGCCCAATGGCACCACCTTCCGCGTTACCACCGCGGATATGAACGGCATCTCCAGCTGGCTGCCGACCATCAGCGCCAAGATGAACGCAGGAAGCTCTTTCTTTGTCGAGGTCGGCCATAATGGTAACGGAAACATTGAGGCTTCCTCTTCGACCGATGCTGGCTACACCGCTTGCAATGGAGGTGGCATTGAGTACGATTCTCCCGCTGATACTCCCCTGGAGTGGGTGAAGCCCCTCGGCACCGGTACGAACCTCTGGCCCTCAAGTCCCACCGCCTACAATTGGACCACCGAATGCACTCGCCTTGATGATCTCCTCGTCTGGTGGACCAACACCGAGAACCGGGACAAATATGGCCACATCTCACACACATTCACTCACCTGGAGCAGAACAATGCAACTTATTCTGATGTGGTGAAGGAGATCAGCTTCAACCAGGCCTGGCTAAAGCAGAATGGTCTGGATACGGCCAAGTACTACACCTCGAACGGTATCATCCCGCCGGCGATTACAGGTCTTCACAACGGCGACGCACTGCGTGCCTGGTGGGAAAACGGCATCAAGAACTGCGTGGGTGACAACACGCGTCCGGCCCTTCTCAACCAGCAGAATGCGATGTGGCCCTATTTCACCACCACGGCCGCAGACAATTTCGATGGCATGCAAGTCAACCCGCGGTGGGCTACGCGCATCTACTACAACTGCGACACCCCTGACTGCACAGTACAGGAATGGATCGACACCTCTGCGGGTTCTGGTGATTTCCAAACCCTCCTGGAAACAGAGAAGGCCGACACTATGCGTCATCTCCTGGGCTTGTACCACGACCCCTACATGTTCCACCAGGCCAACCTGCGCAATGCGGACACCACCCCCATCACTGTCAACGGTGTTTCGGGCCAGTACTCAATCTACCAAGCTTGGGTGGAAACACAGGTGCAGGAGTTCGTGCGCCTGGTTGATTGGCCACTGGTGACCATCACGCACGCCGATGTAAGTATTTTCCTTCCCTTTTTTTTTTTTTCTTTTTTAATCCCTCGCATGACTCGTATCACGAACGAACAAGCTAACATGATGCATAGATGTCTGCTGGCTTCCTCTCTCGTTACAACCGCGACCAATGCAACTACTCACTCTCGTACGCCATTGCTAACAAGCAAATCACCGGCGTGACAGTGTCGGCCAACGGCAACACCTGTAGCGAGCCTATTCCCATCACCTTCCCCGTGGCGCCAACCAGCACCCAGGGATTCACCACCGAGCAGCTTGGCAGCGACCCCCTCACTGTCTGGGCCAAGCTGTCGGGATCACCTGTGACTTTCACTCTTTCCACCCCGATTGCTCTGTGAACTTAATGAAGTCGGAGACTATGGCATTCTAGAACATTAATATCTAATGTTAGTAATGGACAGTCATACATCGTGTTGAATGTTATTTTCGCCCTGAACATATGAGCACCAAATATTGTTGTATCTAATATCATGTAACGTGTTGAAATAAGTCCAATGGCATTATCTCAGCGCTTGAATGAAGGCTAGTTATGGGGGCGTTTGCTTCCCACGCGTCCTGGTGAGAACGATAGTCTAGAACTCTACGGAAGCCCCAACCGCACTAGTTTACAGGCTATAAATGCAGTACGAGTCTGCCGCCTTGGCAGGAGGTCTTCTAGCCGTGTCGCAAATATTTGGTCAGCTTATCGTAAAATCTCGGCCACCGCTGTCGGAGAAAAGCGATGTCTAGATTCGGCCGAAGCTGCCAGTTTCATAATCGGGGCTTACCCTCTTGCAATAGCGATCTAAAATCTCACTTCATTTCGATAGTCGGCTGAAGTGAGTGCCAAGTATAATTGGCATGTACATGATGGTCAGGAAAAGGACATCGAAATAACTCCGACTGCGTGTCATGGACCTGTCAGTATGTTGCACGGAGTGCATCGTGCTGTTGGCCGGACATAATCTACGGTTACTCCACTTCTGCAGACCAGTCATGGTCATAGTTCATTAACGTCAATCGATGGTCGACTGCAATGGAACTGTGATCGCATCTTTTTTTTTTATCATCTCCTACCAGCCTCTGCCTCCCTTTGCCTTTGTGGATTGCCACCATTTCGTCTTCCCTCGGGCAATCACCGTAGCCACTGCAGGACAAGCTTCCGGAGCTGCCAGGGGATGAGGAGATCAAAACAACGGTGTGCTGGCGTAGTGTGACTGGTCCGATTAAGCCAATAAAAATTTTTCTTCTTTCCAAGTTGGTACTAGTAACAATGGTTCTCATCGCAGAATGTTTCCTTTCCCTTCTCTTGGCTCGGACTGAAAAACCACTTCCTCAACCGACACGAGACGATTGGGTAGCAATAATAGCAGAGGCGAGAAACAAAATCGGCCATTCCTCCACCACTGATCGATGGCCTCCACTAGGCAACGTGGAGAGTGGAGAACGGGGGATCAATTTGTCCTAGCTTCGATCAAATCCCACCCCTAGCGGGCAGCAAAGCCAAATGGAAACTAGTAGTCTTGGCCAGACCAGCATCCCCTGGGCCGGAACGTCCACCCGGCGACTCGTGAGGGCTGCGGCTCTGGAGACTCAACTTCGAGCGGCCGATATTAAGCCAAGGCGGGATACGAGACAGATGTTTATGACGTGGAAATGATGACATTCCTGAATCAGGAGCAAACTGATATTGACAATCTATTTCTGTTCAGAGCATCTTGAACTCAGGCTGTGCTGCAAAGTACAAGATACAGAGGTGGGGATACCATACCGTACATACCATACGGTAATCCAGACTTTCCATAAACTCAATCTCGGGAGTTGCGGTTAGTGTCCGTCGATGGATCAGATTCTCTCGGGCCCTAAACACAAATGGATGATTGGCAGGGTTCCAGTCTCCAGGCAAAATCTTAGAGAAGCCAAGCCTCGTCTAGGAATGTCGTGCTTTTTGCCCCCCCATCGCTGCTCACAGCCCTGCCCACTGCAGCGATGGTTCGATAATGTCTCGGCTCTGTGCCGTGAAGACGGGTAATTGCCAGGTTTCTCGAGCAGAAAACACTCGTTCTGCAACTAAGAAGCGAGGGTAGTATTTCGATCCAGGGTAATGCCTGTTATTCTCACGAAGTCCCCATCTTCCGCCCTACTAGCTGTAACCCCATGCCTTAGCCACAACCCCTAACTAGCTTTTTCGCTTCCCGGCAGTGGCCAGTAACTAAGAGGGGTTCAAAGCAATGGAACGGATCGGAAGTCTTGTCCTATAGCGTCCTAGCAATCCGCTAGGCTGTCAAATTTCTTCATCCCCTTCATTTTCTTTTTTCTTTCGTCAAAGAAGCGCCTCCATCGACCTGCCGGTGGCTGTTTGTCGACAGTGCCAGCTTCTTAAGCGCATAATGCGCTGGCTCTGCCAATAGAAAAAAAGTGAATGCCTAGTTTGCCTGTGTAACTCTACCTACTTTGGATCTTCGAGGACCCTTAACGGAGTGCTGTCCACGGTCTGGGCTGACATTCACGATTTTTGTCGCGGGATTTATCTTATCGTTCATCAGCGGGTCCCCTTTTTATACTTCTAGCTCCCACTCCATCACGCAGAAGGGCCTCAACTACGTCTACGAGTATACCTATCGACTCACTTTATTGCCTCCCTGCCATATTTAATGAATAACCCATTCGATGACGCCGCCATGAAGGGGCAGGCGGCGCGCGGCTGGAAATCATGGTCCACCAAGAAACGACTCCTGGTTATTGGGAGCATCGTCCTCGTTATCATCGCACTGGCCGTAGGCCTCGGAGTCGGTCTCGGTCTGGGACTTGGTGGCGGCGAAGAAGGTGAAGAAGAGGGTGGAGGACAGACACCCGGAGGCAATGTCACGACCGCAAAATGGCAGCCTGCCGTTGGTACGAAGTGGCAGATCGTACTGTTGTACCCGTTGAACGACACTTCGGTAGATGCGGACGTTTACGATATCGATCTCTTCACTAACGACAAATCGGTGGTGGATGAACTCCACAGCAAGGGCCGCAAGGTAATCTGCTATTTCTCTGCGGGCAGCTGGGAGAACTGGCGGCCGGACAAGGACAAATTCAAGTCATCAGATAAGGGCAGTGTTATGGACGGGTGGGAGGACGAGAACTGGCTCGATATCCGCTCGGCGAATGTGCGGTCTATCATGCAAACCCGGCTGGACATGGCGGTGGAGAAGGGCTGCGACGGCGTCGATCCCGATAATGTCGATGCATACGACAACCAGGGCGGTGGACTGAAGCTCACGGCCAACGACTCGATCAACTACATGATGTGGTTGGCGAACGAGGCGCACGGTCGCAATATGTCCATCGGCTTGAAGAATGCCGGGAAGATCATCCCATCGGTCATCCAGAACATGCAGTGGAGTGTTAATGAGCAATGTGCGGAGTATAACGAGTGTGATACGTACGCACCCTTCGTGGAACAGGGGAAGCCGGTGTTCCATGTCGAATATCCCAAGGGTGAGGACATCGATAATAACCTGTCTGTGTCGGCCAGTCAGAAGAACGCGGCATGCGACTTCGGGTACGGCAATTTTTCGACAGTCATCAAGAATATGAATTTGGATAATTGGGTCCAGGATTGCTAGGGCGTCGTTGTTGTGTGAGTTTGCATCTCTGAAGAGCATACGGCGCTTGGGAGTTGGAAATTGATTCTGTTGAGATTTTTTTTTTGTTGACTAACAATTCATGTACTATTGACCCTGTTTAATCTTCAAGCACTTCCTTGTCATTATATTAATGATCTACATGGCACGATGATCAACATGCTATTGCATACCCCGACGTAGTTTGTTTGAAAGACATGACATGACGCCTGGAATCTCCCCCGTGATGACGTTCTGCTTGTCCCAGGTAGCCTTTATTAGCCGAGTCGACGTTATGGACTTCAGCTGATCGACATATAAACTGTTTTCTATAAAGACCGCCTCCCTGCTGGATGTCTCATCTTCAAACAACGAAGTGGGCATTTCGGGCATAAAGAAACATCCGAAATGGGAGAAACCCCTTCGCTCCAAGACAGCATAACATAGCCCATCTGGTCCAAGGAACCCTCATCTCAGGTTTGCTACATACGAGCGGATCACACTTCCACTGGGATACCACGGTTTCCTCTGGGTCCGTTCTAGAAAGCGTCCTGTTCTTTGCCGATGGAGGAAGAAACAGCTTCGACCCATGGTACGGGAGATCCCCCCGCCGAAAGCAAATCGTGGGTTGAGTCAATCGAGCCAAAGAGCCAAGAATAGACGCTTCGTGGCCGCTCTCTTGCAACTGGGTCGGTTTCAATTGCTGTTTGGCTAGTCCCTAGCTCGAGGGCGGGTGGGGAGTAGTTCGTTTTTAGACCGACCTTCGAGTCGTGGAAACTCTGACTCTCGGCATACCCGTAAAGGCCTAACTTGTCCAGGTATCTTGTCTATACCGGGTATTAAGTAGTATGTATGGTGTAGGTAAGGTATTGTGCATTGTGAATACCAAATACCTAGGTACCCACCCAACCACAGGTATTTCCGCGATCCATCTCTTAACATACAGAAGGGCAGCAAAGGTCAGGAGGCCTGAATAGACCTAGCTTCTAATGTCTTAGAGTAGGACCATTTCTACAGTCCTTCCAACGTGTCCAACGCCAAGCCGGTTCCATCGGCATCCCTTCCGGCCGGATGGAATGGTGAGATCTGGTTCAATACGATGTCAGAGTCGGTTATACGTATAATATTCCTATTTACCGCGTACGTTACAAAACCCTCAATCTCGATCAGATCGGAAAGATAAAGTTCGGTTGGGACCCGGCGCCAAACAAGACCTCGAAGAAGCCCCAAAAAAAGTGGTCCCTGGGCGGATGTTCCTGGATACGACGTGCTGTGTGGTTGTGGACCGAACGCCCCAGCGCTTCGGAGGTGATTCCCTTGCGAGGCAAAGAGAATAAATATTCCATAATTCTTGGAACGCTTGTTCCTTTTGCGACATGCGGAGGCGAAGTTCACATCCAGGGATTCCTTTTTTCCCGGCCTGGTCTGTCTTGGCGTGCAGGCGTGCTTGTTAGTCGGGGATAGGCGATATCGCCGGTCGATGCAGCTTCCCGCTTCGTGTTGCCTGGGTATTATTTTTAACCAGGTGTTTGAAAGTTCGAACCACTTCGTGTACTCCAGGGCTGTGTTTTCAAAGAAACCGGGCATCTTGCGAGAAAGAACTTTCGCAATATGGGTGACGGCGCGGATCATGTCTCGTGCTTAGACTAAATTACTGCCTATGTAGTACTGTGAGTAGGGAATATGCGATCATCGCGCTCTTCCAGACATTGATTTGGATTTATTATTGGACGGACGCTGGTGGCTCATTCAAGATATATAGGAACCTTACGTCGACGTGTTGGCATATTGTCACATGACCTACATGCTTCTTTGCCCTTCGTCTACAGGAAAATATTTCCAGGAAGTCGGGTAAAACGTCCTGAATCGAATTACTCCGAGGTGAACAGAGATCTGTGGCGGCTCGGAGAAATGGTAATATAGAATGTCCAAATGATGTTGGTTATACCACCCAGTGTGTTGTCATACAAGATAAACGAGACAACACAGGCGAAATTCGTGACCTATGTCATCCAGACAGTTGTCCTTCCTTATTTCATCAATCTTCTATGAATACTCTTTGAACGACTTACATGGGAGAAAAAAAGGGCATGTCTCACCTGCGTCCAGTCGCCGCTGAGGGCTGGCATCTCAATGTCCCTCTGGTAGGTACTTTTCATAAAGAACTGGACTATATCAGCCCAAGGCCAAATGACCGACATCCATTGTCCCAGTTCCAAGCCCAACCGTGGAACAGTCCGCCGGGCTAAATGTAGACGGGATACTGCTTTCGGCACTCCGACTCATGTACCTAGTATACACCGAGGTTCTTACCTATTTGAAATACAGTTGATGCAGTGTATCTACCATGCCTTCATTGTCACGTCTCAATGACCGGCTAAAGGAACTTTCAATGCAGCTAAAAGAACCTAACTTCGTCCCCTCCCGCTTTTCTCCACTCACGTCTCTGATGAGACAGACTAGCAGCAGGCATTTGCCACCTTTCACACTCGTCTCACCACCAGGGCCAGGATTGTAGACCGGTTCTCGCGTAGATTTCTGAGCATATGGACATGCGAAGGTAGAGTTTCGAGCCAGATATAAGACGCCAGCCAGTATGCAAGTCTGGAAAAGCTATCTCGATCCACGCTGCAGTTCGTGTATCCCATAGAACCAATTGAAAACCCAAATCGGGCATAGATCCTGACCGACCGATCGCTTTCATGGGTCAGCTCGTATTCGGTGTAATAGGGCTGTATGTATTGTGGAACATGGCAAATGTTGAAAATTACATCGTAACAGTATATGTCACTAGGCTGTACCTTGTATGTACCACTCGCCCCGTCCCGCTTCACGAGCCCTTGGGCTAAGTTCCGTATCTATCGTACTAAACATTGGTTCTTTCTTTAGCGTCAAACCTCCACCAGGAAACGGCAACGGATCAGAATTGATATGTACTTTTCCCTCAGCCTCGAGCTAGCCGGTTCAGCAGTGAGATACGTAGCAAAAATCGACGATACATCACGCAACAAGGCAACTGACACTGGGAACACCAACTATCTCGCATGTACACAAACCGGTATACCTCCCCGAGAGCAGATAATACGATGTAGTAGATACGGAAAGCCATCATGCCGCCATCAGATCCACAAACTCCTTCCACTGTCCTCCGAAGCTGGCGTAGTAGTCTGTCTCCAGATGTGTGATGAAAATCTCGTCTGCGACTCGTCGAACTTGCTTGACTAGTCCACGCAGCTTGGACCCTTCCACACTCTCCGGGACGGAGTGGATCACTGCGCAGAGCTGGCTCCGGTTGCTGTTCGGAATCTCCTCGAACATTTTTGCCCCATCTCGCTCCTGGAACGTGTCGTAGCTGGCCTCGAACACCACAGTCGAGTCAGCAGTCGACAAGTAGCGAGCGTCGGGAACTGCTCCGGGATTATGCACAACCTACAGGAGAGTGGTTAGTTCGTATGGATAAAGCCGACTAAGTGTATAGACGTAGTCTGATTTTTCACCATGCTGGTATAGCATTCAAACAGACAGCCGAAGAGAAAATGCACAGCGACAAAGGGCAATAGGGTAGATAAAGGTAGGATGGTGATGTGTAAATTACCATAATTACCACAAAGCGGACGGGAAGAGGGAAATAGAGAACGGGTCACATACATAATTGTCGGGACCGAGACCAGGGGTCGACTTCACGAATGAAGTGAGCTCTTGGAAATATGACATTACATTGGGATCGTATTCTTGAGGCGTTTCATCGAAGAATATTCCCCGAACCGCAAGGTCCGGGTTGGAACTCCGGCTCGGCCACGCCGCATAGGTCTCGATGTCCTTGCGCACTAGCGAGATGTTCCGTTTCGCGTAGGTGGTAGCGACATACCCAAGAAGGCGCACATTGTCATATGAGGCGAGCTTGGGGATCTCTCTGGTATAATTTGCATCAGGCAAGGCATTAGGCCCTGGGCCGCTGCCAGGATTGATCACGACTGTAAAGTTGACGTCGGGACGTGCAGAGATTCTGTGGCGCTTAGTTACCTCGCTCAGATATTAGATCTTACGGTGGCATCAGGTCATTCGCATTCGCTTCCCATGTGGCTTGTTCGTGGATATGAACCAGGAATAGTCATTGGGCTGGTGGGGGGAGGGATTGGAGAGAGGAAATGAAGGCAACATACACTTCTTCCAAAGGAGTCCAGGCCCCCGGAGCAGGGTACACATAGAGAGGCACGAACACCTTAGCCCTGGGGCCCATGCTGTTTTTCTTGTGTAGGGTAACCACAACTGCTGGGGGTATAACAACCGCAAGGACGGCAATGGAAACAATAATTGCAAGAATGATCCGAGAGCGTCGGCTCTCAAGACAACGCCTGTTGCTCACGTGTTTTTCTGGCCCCATCGTAGCGAACTTTAGGCGCAGCAGCGCAAAGAGAAACAGAAAGTGGGTAGCTATGGCCGTCGCGCGAAGATGCCAGACACCGGAAGACTAAGGAATAAGTAGTCAATAATCCAAACTTAGCGATTAGCAGAGACAGATCAACCAGGCAAATGGCAGGCGCGCACCCAAAATAGAGCGGGGCATGCAGTCAGTCTCGGATCATAAACTGCTGGCTGTCGAACAATTCCTTTCTCACTGACATAAGTCCCTGCTAGGCCCAATATTGGCTGCAGTCCCTGTGGAGGCGCCTAAAGTTCGCCCATTCCGACGTCCAACGGAGGCGAACTCATTCTGAAGCACCAGTTAAGACATATTCTGGACCACTTTCCAAGAAAAAGGCTGACATTCGTTTTCTTTTTTCCTGGCCTTGTGTTTTTTCATTTTCTGGCATCTTCCTTTTTTTTTTTTTCACGTTGTGCCTGCATTCCCTGCATCCATTCGCTATATATGGCCCTCTTTTGTTGTGAACAAGGCAAGACCAATTAGGATATTTCCGCCTGACCTAACTGAGTACATCCGTTACATCGGTGACTCGGTGGCAGTCCCCGTCGTTCGTTCTGGGAGTATAAAAATTTGTGTATTCCTTTCTTTGATCATCCAGTCTTGGAGGTAACCGCACTCGTTTGTCCGCTACCGGTTGGAAGAGACGTCGCTCGTTGTCCTTTTTTGCCGTGTGTTATTGTACATTCTCGTCCGCTTGCTTGGTTGCAACTGTATGTATCCTTCCCCATCGCCAATAATGGAAAGTCCTCGACAGTCCGACGCCAGCACGCCCGTGGAGCCTGGCTCTCCGGTGTGTGTCGATACACCGGCGACGCAGTCATCTGTCCTGTTTGATGGCAATCTCGAAGATCTGCTGCGGAATTTCCCTTTGGACCAGTACATTCTGGTCACTGGCGGCCTCGGTTTCATTGGGAGTCACACGACGTTGGAGTTACTGAAGGCCAACTATAATGTTATTGTGATCGACAATCTCAGCAACTCTTTTCAGAACGTCTTTGACCGTATCAAAACCTTGGCCAGCAAGTACCACGAACAGCAGGGGACCAAGGTACCTGCGCTACACATGCATGCTCACGATTACCGGGATACCGCTGCTCTCCGCAACCTGCTCGAGCAATACCAGATTTCTTCCCGGTGGGGTGCATCAAAGTCCAAGATCTCCGGCGTTATTCACTTCGCTGCGTACAAGGCCGTGGAGGAGAGCATCCGCAATCCGCTGAAGTACTACGCCAACAATGTCAGCGGCCTCGTGGACTTCGCCACCACATTGGGCGAGTTTGGAATCAAAACTTTCGTTTTCTCGTCATCAGCCACAGTGTACGGCACCCTGGCGACTTCGGGTCTCCCTCTGAAGGAAGAACTGTGCGTCCACAAGGAGGAGGTTGTCCGAGACCGTAGCGGGGTGGAGACAGTCGCCAAGCCTGGGTGTACAGGCATCACGAACCCTTACGGACGCACGAAATGGATATGCGAAGCCATTCTAGCTGACCTGGCCGCTTCTGATCCCGAATGGACCATTGTCGCTCTTCGTTATTTCAACCCAATAGGATGTGACGAGTCTGGTCTTCTTGGCGAGGACCCAAGGCAAACGCCCACGAATCTGCTTCCCGTCGTTGTCAAAGTCATGACGGGGCAGTATAAGGAGCTGCAGATGTTTGGTACAGATTGGGACACTGAAGATGGCACTGCTGTCCGCGATTTCATCCACGTCACTGACCTGGCTCGGGGTCATATTGCAGCGCTTGGTGCGGCCAACGAAGGGAAGCTAGTGGAGAACTTCCGTACTTTCAACCTGGGCACCGGCCACGGTCACTCTGTCCAGGAAGTTGTAGAGACTATGGAGAGCGTGTCCTCAAAGCATATCCCCAGGATGGCTGCTCCCCGCCGTGCCGGGGATGTTGGCTCTTGCGTGGCCGTCGCTACTAGGTCTCAGGAAGAACTTCAATGGAAGACGGAGAAGACGTTGAAGGACGCCTGTGTTAGCCTGTGCAACTTTTTGGATGTTAGTGGTCTGTCCTCTTAGGACTTTTTTTGGATGTCGAATCCTTTCTTCATGGGTGGCGCTTTGTGATGTTCCGGTTCTCTGGTCGTTTTTGTTGAGTTCTCCATCTTGTTTGCATGATAGAAAAGCATCTCCTGCCAACGTGTCTCTCAACGTCGCATGTTATCTGTTGTTATAATATTGTTTGTTCTGTCTTGGGAGTTGAGGGCCAACTTGAACTCAAGGGCACTCGTATTTCTTTAATAGCTAATCGAACCTAGCAATGGGAATTTTTCGTCAATAGCGCTGACTAGCTATGGTATATTCTAGCCGGAGGCCTATATCGAATCAGTAGCACGAGTGAACCATCGAAGCAGATTTCAATAAGTCAAATGGTAAGTAAATGCGTCGACCACGCCATTATCACTCATGCTGTACAACCTTCAATAGATAATGTGATCAAACTCTCTGTGGACTATATTCCTATTGCTTCTGCCTGATTGAAGTTGAGTGAAGAAGAGTGAGAAATGATGGCAGTGCGAGGTCTGCGGATGGGCTTGGTTTGATCGTATATATCTCTCTCCGTCTGCCCCTCCCTATCAACCCGCCACATTATGTGCAAGGTTTATTTCAAGGGTTACATTAGTATTAGTGGACGAAAGCTAAGTTCCAATGTTTGCCTTTGTCTGTCGGCGTTGGTGGCTCCTAGTGATAGCCCAGTTGGTGACCAATACCAGATGTTTGGACATCGTCAGCCTGCTCCAGATAATCAATCCGGAATCAAGTAATCCGGTAGAACCAAAGCTGAGGTACGGTCACGTCCAATAAGCTCGTTATTCCCCGCCGATATGGTCAGAGGCCGTCGATTCTTATGCCTATAATCTTCGTCTTTGGCATATACATGCGAACTGCAGACGCCACCGTGTAAGCTGGGGTGTCTAGAATGGCTGAATTCTCCGAGAAAGAAAAAGGGAATATCTGTTTATGTCTGTGATTGATATCGTAACAACTCCG
This sequence comes from Aspergillus ambiguus, assembly GCF_047715705.1. Classification (NCBI taxonomy): domain Eukaryota; kingdom Fungi; phylum Ascomycota; class Eurotiomycetes; order Eurotiales; family Aspergillaceae; genus Aspergillus; species Aspergillus ambiguus. The sequence continues at coordinate 623,518 of NW_027395515.1, read as the reverse complement.
CCACTTAATTTATGGGAGTGCTGAACTGGGCCATTAGGATGTAGGTGGTCATGCTCCTCATCCGGAGTCATATTGAGCCAGGCTAGCTCATTGCGCCTGTCCTACTTTAGTATATGACTAAGGACAAATTTCTAGTGGATTTACATCTTCTTTGGTCAGTTTGCTGCCACACCCGGAGGTCTTGATTTACACAGCAGAGGTCAGGTGGAAACGTTACGTATCTACTTTAGATGGATTTTAGAAATAGGCCTTATAACACCGGTATCACTTCTGTCTAAATATTACGTAAATTAAAGGAAGAAACGTCGCATGGTCGGGGCACCTGTGTTCATAGTGAGGGTGAAGCCATTCACCCTATGTTGTATAAAGTCAGGTGACATGTTGATCACCTGACACCTCCGGCTTGGCATTAAATTCATTCCGCAGTTTTTCTCGAGATTGCTCCGTCCAGCCCATCCAGTTCCCGATAATCGTCTCCATCGAGCCCGGGAGAAATCACTCAGGCTCATATAACGGGGTCAAAAAGTGTCTCAGTACCATTGATCAATATTTGACCCGTCCGACGCGGTTCCCTATGACAATGATCTGCCACCGCTGCCGGACCACCATCCTCTCGCGACTTCAACCGCAACACACTGTGACGTGGTCGTCGTCATCTTGCGCACGCCAACTTCCCGTCTACCGGGCCCAATTCCGGAACTACAGTGATGGAAAGCCCACCGTATCCGCGACGCCTCCTCCGCCGACCCCCCGACAGCCCGTCGCCGGCGACATCACAGTTCCCTCGGCCGTCTCGTCCGCAACCCCCGGCGTGTCGCAGCCCTTGAGCACACCGGAGGGCGTGCACACGGATGCGAACCCCGCGAAGGCGACGAAGCCGGTGGAGCGTCCGCCGAGCTCGTGCCCGGCCGGCACGAAACTGCAGGGCCTGAACTATTTCAAGAACAAGCCCGATCTCGTTGCTCTGGAGGATTCTGAGTATCCGGAATGGTTATGGTCGTTGTTGGATGATGCGAAGAAGCAGTCGAAGTCTGAGGGTGGCGTGGACCCGAGCAGTATGTGTCGTCTTCCTTTTCCTCCCCTTCCATTGTATGGGACGCTAACGGAGACGTCTGTTCAGCTCTGAACAAGAAACAGCGCAAGCGCTACGAGAAGAAGATGGCTGCGCGTGCCGCGACCCTTCCCCCCAAGATCCCCGTCCATCATCACGCCACGGACATCACCCCCGCGTCGTACAACCGTGGCGAACAAGCCGGCGAAGACTTCCTGGCGGAGGCGACCGAGAGCCTGGAGAAGCGGACCGAGATTACCAAGAGCGCAAGAGAGGCGCGGCGGAAGGCCATCCGCGAGGCCAACTTCCTGCGCGGTCTGTAATCGTGAGACAGTCTGGCGTGGATTCTCTGCATGGGTGCTGGACAGCTATCTGTACAAGTGCGATTGGGTGTGTGGAGGGACCTGTTCGGGGGATTTCTTCCAATGTATTTTATATCATCTGTACTGTGTATTCCCAGGTCAGCGCTGAATGGATTTTTATATTACTCCATGGCCTGCACGCCAGAAGACCGTACGACTAAGAGTGGAGGAACCTCTTGATACCGGACTGCTGGGATTTTGCTTGACAGTGGGTATTCGATAGTATATATGCGGACTGTGTAGTCGCCAACCGCCTCAATTATGTACAGGCACAGTGATTTGATGCATCGCTAAACTGATGAAGAACGAAACCAGCCCTTTTCCCAGAACCTCACCACCCCTGCTGGGAGTGCAAGGCCTGACCTTGTCGAGCATGAAGACATGCTTAGAACTTCCACTCCTTCTCCTCACCCTGCCCCTCGACCCACGGCAGACAGGCCTCCCACAGAGCCTTCACAGCGCCATCCCCGACAGCGATCAGCTCATTGAAGAGGGTTTTATCGGCCCTCTCGCACCACACGAGGAACGAGGCGACCTGAAAGTCAGCATAGCTGGGCCGCTCTCCCTCGAAGAAGGGGCCCTTCTTCCCCAGCCGCCCAAGCAACATCTGCGCAATTGTCGCAAACTCGTTCTTCGCGGCATCGATCATCGCGCGCACCTCCTTCTTATCCCTCGGGCGTACCTCGGACAACGGCTTCCCGAAGCGCGCGGATCGTGTCTTGATGAAGTACTCGCGGCCGCGCGGGTCGAGCAGGTCGGCGACGTTAGGGATGATGAGGGTGAAGCATTTGGCCGCGACTTCGTTGATGAGTTTGGAGACGGCGAGCGTCAGGGCGTAGCTGGCGTCGCCGGAGGGGAAGAGCGACGGCGAGGGGTAGGTTTGGTCCAGGTGGGCGGCGATGGCGAACGAGTCCATCAGGGCGCCGTTGGGATTGGAAGGCACGGATTTGTGACAGATGGCGGGGAGGGTGTAGGCCATCCCCTGGGCGTGGGGATTAACGCCGAGATGCGAAAGGAGCGGCGCAATGTCTGGGTAGGAAATGAAGGACTGCGTGTAGCGAATGCGCTTGTAGTTGAGAACCATCCGAGTTTTCATGGTGTTCGGGGACCAGGATCGCGACGCCCCTGTGGCGAGGGGGGTTAGTAGGTAGACCGAGGGTGAGGAGGGACGTAGACATACCTGGGAGCGTCGAGGTAATGTCGAAGAAGTGTAGAGGAGTGTTGTTGTCTGCCATGATGGCGGTGTTAGAGTTGACGGTGGGGAGGTGAAGGAGGAAGAAAGATGACGGAGGGGCGAAAGAGAAAGTTGTATAGGCGGGCGGGGTTGCGATTGTATTACGATAGAGAAACCCATCTCATGAATCTAGGGTATGGATGTGAATATTGGATCTTCTCCTGATGTAGAATTTATTCCATTCTTTTATATATATATATATATATACATGAATATTTGGCCGTGAGCTGGATCTATAGGCTCTACTGCGCATACGTCCGGAGTCCATCTGGAGTGCATCTGGAGGCCCTCCTAAGTAATGAACTTGGATCTTGATGGCTGAGAACAAATTCCTCTATAATATAGATAATTATAATAGTAGTAACAAAGATATAGATACATGGGTAAACATCAGATCAATCAGTCAATCAGTCAAGGATATATTATCCGTCCATGTGTCGATGCTGACCTCATAGAGGCCCCTCTACAAGGTCGTATATACTTCTCTCGCCCTCAACTCCCCTCTCCTCTCCATCTCTCGTCGAACACACTCTATATCTCCGGCCGTCCACAAGCCAAGCAGAAGTGGAGCATCGGCAATCAAGTCAATCATTATTCGAAACAGCCACCGCCAATTCATCCTTCTCTCTCCCACACTCGTCTGCATCGCGGGGTTTCCATCGTTGCTGGACAGATCATCCTTAGGACATGATCTGTCTTCTGCTTCAAATATCACCTCGTCTCCCACCCGATTTCTCACGATTGTTCCTCAGCTCGCCACTCTCCGTCTCCCGGCTTGTCGGTAGCCCCTCCAAACCCGTGGTGCATTGATCATCAGCCGATCCGGCCACAATACATCAGTCCACCCCCTGTCAACGTCACCTCTCAGTCAACAGGGGTTCCTGGATCTTACTGGATACGTATCCTATCCGAAAAGTTGCAGAATCCTCGACATTTCGAGTTCGATTCAATGGACGTACTCGTCGAAAAGACGGGGCAGATCACTGTCCACGATCCCTCCAAGCCCGGAACGATCACCTCATTCTCGCCTGCTGTCCTTTCCCACTTGGAGAAAGTCTACAACACTGCCCTTACCTCGAAATCCGAATTCCTCTCTACTGTCCAACATGAGTCTCCAGATGTCAGCGGCGCTGTGGATCCTTTGTCTTCATTGGACGCATTTCATGCCTATATGGCCAGCCCAGCATCTTCTGCATTCAGCCCCGCCAAGCATGCAGACTACTCTGCGCCCATGACAGACTATTTCATTTCTTCAAGTCATAACACCTACCTTACCGGTAATCAACTATCTAGCGACTCGGATGCCCGCTCCTATGCTGCTGTATGTCTCTTCCTTGCTTGCGGCCTTTCTGGTGTCTACGGGCAATGCTTCTCCGCGGCCTATGCATCATCACCCACGCCAAGACATCCTCATACTGGCGTGCGCAGCTGACATCGTCATAGGTCCTCCTCAACGGCTGCAGATGCGTCGAAATTGACGTCTGGGATGGAGAGCCGGACTCCGACAGTGAATCAGATGCCGATACCAGTAGCAGTAGTAGTAGCAGTAGCGACGAGGACGATGGTGGCCACAAGAAAAAGGAAACCAGACCCAAAGCAGCTGGGCGCAGAAAGCCAACCGGAAAAAAGTCACTCTCCTCCAAGTTGGGAGGCCTTTTGGGTCGCAAGTCGGCCGCTGGCGATGCACCTCCGGCCCCCAGCCAGCAAGCGGTCGATCCGGCGGCTTCCATCCCTCCTCGTCTTGAGCCGCGAGTGCTGCATGGTCACACGCTCACCAAGGGCACGACGTTCCGTGATGTCTGCCATGCCATTCGTGACAACGCATTTGTCACAACTGATATGCCCGTGATTGTGAGCTTGGAGGTGCATGCATGCCTGGAGCAGCAGGAGACGATGGTGGAGATAATGGAAGAGGCGTTCAAAGGAATGCTGGTAGAGGTCACACCCGAGATCGAGGCCACCAAGACCATCCCTGCGCCGCAGGATCTAAAGCGCAAGATCCTTATCAAGGTGAAGTGGGTTTCCCCGACAAATGAAGGCCAAGGGGACGAGGGTGAAGACCGCACGGATGAGCTTGACGAAGCGAAACAGCAGGACTCACAGGGCGATTCGACCAGTACAGCCGTGAACACGGCGGCCCAACCACCGAAAGCACCATCGAAGATCTTTCAGGGTCTGAGCAGACTAGCGGTCTTCACGAAAGGGTTCCGATTCAGCCATTTTGCTCAACCAGGTACGCCCCACTGCCAGATTGGGAGACTCCTCCGTCCCCACGATTACTGATTGGACGTGTAACAGAGGCCAAGGTTCCCGGACACGTGTTTTCGCTGTCTGAGAAGGCGGCCCGGGCTGCACATGCGAAAGACCCGGAGGCGCTGTTCGAGCACAACCGCAACCACTTCATGCGTATCTATCCGTTCGGGCTGCGGGTGACCTCATCCAACCTCGACCCCAGCTTTTTCTGGCGGCGTGGCGCACAGATCGTCGCCCTGAACTGGCAGAATGTCGACAAAGGTGTGATGCTCAATCACGCCATGTTTGCTGGCCAGCAAGGCTGGGTGCTCAAGCCGCACGGATACCGAAGCTCGGATACCGCTGGCAGCGCCATAACACGTCGGCAGCTTGATCTCTCCATTGAGGTCCTCGCGGGTCAGGGCATCCCCCTGCCTCCGGGTGACAAGAACGAAAAGGGATTCCGGCCCTATGTGGCGTGTTATCTGCATGTTGAAACCCCGGCTGATAACGAGACGGGAGCGCCACAGGGCGATGATAGCACAGACTCGGAGAAATCGAGCTACAAACGCACCATCAAGAGTGCCACCGGGTGTAACCCCGACTTTGGCCGCCAGCTAATCCAGTTTCCCACTCTACCCGGGGTAGTTGACGAATTGACATTTGTCAGGTATGTGCTGTAATTCCTTTTCCTCCCAACAGTTAGGCGATTCTCCATTGACTGGCCTTCCTCGGTCTTGACATGGGTGTTACACAAGCCATATCCCGTTTCCTGCTGCTGGTCAGGTCGCCACCAAACCCTGATACTGACCAACTCTACAGATTCAAGGTCAAGGACGACGAGATCGGACGGGACTCCCTCGCCGCCTGGGCTTGCGTCAAACTTGCTCATCTGCAAGAGGGCTATCGTCTTGTCCACCTTAGTGGTTGCGCAGGATCTGCGTCCGGCGGCGCTCTACTAGTCCATATCACCAAGAAACTGTCCTGATTTGCGAGCGTCGCCCAAAGCTGCATGTACTATCGTTTTGCCTTTGCAGTTTAGTCATGTCTTCGTAAATTCTAAAGCGGACTGTACATACAGAAGCTACTCAATTACTCTTGTTGCTACCTTGTCTTTACTTGGCCTTGCATCGGGCTATGTACGAATCCTGGTCGGTCAGACAGGGTGCAAGCGTAAGGGACAACTGCCGGGCTTGGCCTGATCGGGCGCGCCGCAGGAGGCTGGGCGTGAGGACCTGTTTTCACTTCCCTTAGCTTTGATTTACCTGTTCAAGTTCTTCCCGTTGATCTGGCATTTATCTTCCGAGTACGGAAAACTTACTCGCCTGTTGCGATATCTTTACAGTAAGCGGAAATACCGCCGAAATCAATCGGACGCAGTAGATCAGTCATTTGAGCGCCGAGCTGGGCCGACAAAAGTGCGGTGGATCTAACCACGTTCATCGAACTGTAGTTCATCTACGGAGTAACTCATCAAAGCGTCTATGGGATTTTCATCAGCGACTGGTATGTGGCCTCCAGCCAGCCAACGGGCCCAACAAACCGGCCGAGTTAACGTATAGAGCATACATGACTCAGTGAAGGATCCACAGCTCCGGAGAGCCGAGAATAAGCAGGACGAGCGATGGAGATGAAGAAGTCGAGTGATTGGTAACGCCGGAGCCCCAGGTCCATCCTTCGAAAGCCGACATGGTGATCGATCTCCGTACAGCATATTGCAGGACAACCGACGCCCGGCTAGGGGCATACACGAGATAACTGGCGGTGAGATCGGAACTGGGAATCTGATCTTTCTCGGGGCTTTCGACCTGCTCGGTAGGAATCTTCCCTGATTGTCGCAATCGGCTTGGAGAGCTTCCTACTAGAACGAGAGATGTGCATATCATTTGGATCGTCTCCCCCACCCCCTTTTGAACCGCTTTTCTTAGAACAGGAATTCCAATTAGTCATTTGTCAGGGAAAAAATAAAAAGATAACGGCCTGGTTGGCTGGTGGAGGGGAGAGCAAAGGCCGGGCAGACGGGTTGGATTTGACAGGAGGCCGTCCCTCCACAGTTGACCTGTCACTTTGGATGGATATCAACGTCAAAAAAGAGCCTATCCCAATCATCCATCGCTCATGGCCTGGAGAAATTCCTGATCGCGTTTAGCGCCCCGAGTTAGCCACCACCGGTGTCAACGCTAATACTTCCCCCCCCCCTGGCCAATCTGCCCGGCAGCTCGGGAGAGCCCCTGAGACGGGCTTCAAAAAAACGAGCCTACGACGCACTCGGGAGACGAGGTTTTGAGGGATGCTCCCCTTACGTGGAAGTATAGTCAAGTGACAGATTGTCGGAAAATAAACCTGGCCGGTTACACGGTTCCGCTTGTTAATCCACACATCCACTGCCAGCGGTGTCTTGCCCTGTTGTGTCCCGCCCGCCCTTGAGCAGGACAGGCAGCTCCACCCTGTCCGGACGTTGATGTTATGTATCCAATTCGGTTTCGACCAAGCGGTGTCCAGCATGGGGCAATTTCGCAGCCGAGATGTGAGAAATACACTGATCAACACGCGCACCCCCAGCAGGTGGGGCAGGAACCGGTCCTGCAGTGCTGGGACCGCAGTCAATCCCCCGGACCGTGATAAAGTTTCCGGCTTTCAGCTGTCGTGGATGAAAGCTAGAAGAGAACGAGAGAGTAGAAAAAACAAGGATACTCCTGCATTGGTATTTCTGTATGGCCCGTCAAATCAACTCTACCCAACGTCTCGGTACCCATGGATCCGTACAGCTTGTCGGTTCTTTCATGGGTTGATCGACTTTCCCATTACTAGCAGGATTTCTTATTCCATTGAGATCCAGGTCGATCTCGTAGGATAGCGCACGAGAAGGGAGGGCCATGACTAGAATCCCGACCTATCTCCCTGGCTGATAGAAACTAATCTGCTTCAGAGGAAGTTGGCGTTAGTGGGGGGACTCACACCATCCCGGTTAGCTCCAGGATTTCAAGATGCTAGCTCCGGTCCCTCCCCAGTGGCAAGGATGAACCCAGCTGACTCCCTGCACGTAATTTGGGCCCCAATGGGGCCCAGGGATGCGTTAGCTTCGACAGGGCCCCGTGGCCAATGGACGTTGTAAGTCCTGCCAAATATGAAAGTGGGTGTCTGGAGACCCAACTGATGTGTCGCCGGCCATCAGGATCTGATGGTGACAGTCAATTAAACACCGATGGTGACCAACTGTGGGCGTCAACCAATTGACCGACCCATTGGCTATTGTTTGTGATTGCGACTGTCGTTGTGCTGAAAGGATGGTGCGTCTCCATCGTCATCATGTCGTTGGCATGGCTGAAGGGGGCTGCAGTAACGGCCCCTACAAGGAGGACGCCTTGCACACGTATCTCCCCTGTCCCTCCCTTCTTGCAGGGAACAGCAAAGACCAAGTGGATCTATCTATCGTCAATTGAATGCAAATGCTTGTCATCGACGGCAACATCCGAGCGAATCCCATGGAGGTCTGAGCCCTTGACACCGCATGACATGTTGCGTCGACCAGGGTCCGTTCGTCACATCCACCGCAGGATAGATAGAATGGAGAGGTGCATTGCATTGCAATTGCAAACCAATCCAATCGATTCCAATCCAACCGACTGGTCAATCGATCGATCGCCCAACCTAGAGCGAAGATCTCCCGATGTGATAGGGGCCATAATTTAGTCTAAGGAAAAAGAGAAAGATAGACAAAACAATAATAATAGAAATAAAAATTGAGCCGAGTGTTCCCTCCACTTCCCAGACTAATGGGTAACCCCCCGTCCACCAAGGCTGAACTGAACCTATAAAGACGGGATGAACTCCCTCCATCCAACAACACTTGTCTATTGATTAAGCTCAGACACGAAAACTTGGTTCACTCGGAGACTATTAAACTCTGACCGCCCTACTTAATCTTTCAAGCTTTCGCCTTTTGTCTATCGTGATCTTGGTGGAATCTGTGCGCGCAGCCGTTCCCAACTTGACTCCATCCACCTTGGTACCGTCCTATCTCGCATGCTAGAACGATATTCTACATAAATCCCATCATCATGCCGGTAAGCACTCTCATCTACCACCCCGGTAATGCCCGTTTCTGACCGAGCCCAGATGCCCGGAGTCCGCTGCCCAACCTGCCAAAACGATGGCAAGGAGACGTGGGTGATTCCAGGAAAGAACTGCCACGTCTGCGGAACAGCCTGCTCTACATGATAATGCTCCTCTTTCTTGTAAGGAGCCCTACCCCACCAAAACAGCGTATCTCCTGTCTATGGAACCCCATGCCAACATTTTCCCTTCAGGGCCAAGTCATGCCCCACGCATAAACGTATGTGAGGGCCGAGGACTTTTGCATCGAAAGAGAGCGATGATGAGGCAGACGCCGCCCTATCAGGGGAGCGGAATGTATATATAGGATTGCCCGCCGGCTCGTCCTCGCTTGTTCCTTGGATGGTTTATATGGGAGTGGGAACAGGCAGACAGATCGACCGGAAGCGACTAACGGGCTGTCGTTCATCTCGCGCATGGAATCTCGATCTGGGGTATGGACGGGAGGGTGCTCTTCGAGTGTACTGTACGATATGCAGCCTTTATCATGAGCATGATGGCCTAATTCTTCGCATAATGCCAAATGGCAAAAGTCACCATGTTAGTCAATCTGTCGAATCTTTTGACGTAGCTCTTTATGTTTTGACAAACTGGTCCTTCATTAGCGAAAAGCCGTGTAGACATGTCCCGGATGAACAGAAAGGACTGCCCTCGCACCCTCAGAAGAATTGATAGACCTACAGGGCGCACGTGATTCCCGTCCATAAGTTTCAGGCCATCAATAAACTAACCCAAATAGGCGATCGACGTCATCGGCCTTTCTCCCCGCATCGACCAACAAGATCCGCGTCTTTACCAATATCACCCCATCACTGCTTATATACGGACACTTCTATCTCTCTGATTGTCGTAATCCATATCTAATATGGCAGAGACCTACCCCATCGGCAGCCGCAGCGAATGCGAGCGTCTTGTCAAGGACTGGGGATTCCGGCACGTTTTCACCTGGGCGGATGGAAGGTACGTTGACTTTCCATATTCTATATCAGAAAATCCCCAGACTCTCCTATGTTTCGATCGATATCATGCTAATATTGTTCCGTAACAGTAATGCTCACTATTCTCCACACAGACATGCAGGCCTGACAACCCACCTCATCCGACAAGGGACTTTGACCATCACATATCCCGAAGACAATGCCAGCCTACACAACGGAGAGGTCAAGAAGGAGACGTTTGGCGTTGGGGCAAGAGTTGATGTACCTGCCGGCAAATTACATGAAGTGTGGATCGGGGACTCGGGATGTGAGTATGTAATTGGGGAGTAGACATCTCTCGCCGATAGATGGACACGACTGATGATCGTTTGCTGCACTACATTGCGATAGTTTTCTTGGTGAATCGGGTATTTTATCCTTTTATGATATCACGTAGTTGCCCATAATTGCCCTTGTGTCTTGTACAAGGATATGAAAAAGTGTTTTGCACCCTAATCAAATGATATATTAGAATTGCAATGTATAGCTATCTGGCTTCGCTGTAGGCCTAGTAGCTACTGCATGGGTAATTAAGAGCTGATTACTAGACGGTCAATCTAACCCTTTTGCAAATTAGATCTTCTCGTTCGTCCTTCGGTCATCAGTGTCGTGTGTTACTCCGGGCCTCTTCCCAAGACACTTTCCCCTAGCATCTCTCAAGGATCCCATTGCCATGCCTCCTGCTAACTACCCAAGTCCCCTACATTTTCTTGGCGCTAAGTCGGAACGCCCGTCCCACTCAGAGGTCCTGCTGACCCAATTCATGAGGTCATCCAGTTTCTAGGGGCAATAACGCGAGTATAAGGCACTGAAAAGTTCTGAAGCATATTCCTTCCTTCGCAACACTTTGCTTCTCATTTGCTTTGGGTAAGGCCCTATCCTGCTGGCAAAAACTGTGGTAGTGCCTTCTACTCTGTCCGGACGACACTAGACGAAGTACATCAAGTACCAACCAAACATCCCTGGGCTAATTTCACCGTTCATGACACACTACTTCGAAGTGCATACACCAAACCAATAGTATTATTGTTTCTCAGACATTCGTGATTCTCACCGAACCCCAATGACCTATGGGGTCCGGACTGGCCATGGCGCCGAGCGTCCCCGCGTTGGCATCGACGGTTTCTTGGCTAAACGACGTACGAGGAGAACGTGGGAAGCTGCCATCTTCTGATTCACGATTGCACTGAGACCCTTTATATACGCCATCTGACGGGAAATTAAATATGCCCCAGTTGCGGAGGGCCGCTTAAAAATTTCCGAGACTCTTCGGAACCACTGGCCTCCTTTCGCCGTCAATTGTCCTGTTCCAACCCCTGCTCCGTTCCTGGCATCATGACCGACGCTGGTGGAGTCCCAAGTGTCCTATATCTCGGTTCTGGTGCACGTTGCCTGGAAGATGATATCCATTGGAAGATTTAAGACGATCTGGAGATGCCTCGAGTCGTATACAGATCCGACCTGTGGCTGTAGTAGCTATAAAAGCTGCATTGCATCCGGATTCATTGAGCTTTTGTTCCTGCAAATCGATCCTCAATCGCTCGATCAAAATGCATATCCGCACTGCTGTCGCTGCTGCCGGCGTGGCCCTGATTCAGTCCGCTTCTGCGGCCTCTGTCGAGGCGAAGAATGTCATCTACATCGTCCCCGATGGCTACGGTCCTGCATCCCAGAACATGGCCCGTGATCTTGCCTCTCTCATTGAGACCGGCACGTCGGGCGCAAACCCGGAGATCCATGAGCTTGCTGTGGATGATTTGGTGAGCAAAAGATCTTTGAAGCCAGGGTTACGGTGCTAACATCTCGTTCAGGCCATTGGTCGCGTGCGCACCCACTCTGCCAGCAGCATGATCACCGACTCCGCGGCTTCTGGCACTGCCTTTGCTGCCGGCCACAAGTCCTACAACGGTGCCATCTCCGTCACACCCGAAGGCCTGCCGGTCGGTTCGATTCTTGAGGCTGCAAAGTTGGGAGGACTGAAGACAGGCCTCGTCTCCACTACGTCCATCAGCGACGCCACCCCAGCTGGTATAACTTCTCTCTTATTCTGGAAACTACCACCAGGTAAACGGTACTAACTTTATTCCAGTCTACGCGGCTCACGTCGCTAACCGTGGCTCCCAGCCTTTGATTGCGGAGCAACAGCTCGGATACAGCCACCCTCTCGGCTCCATGGTCGACCTGCTTCTCGGTGGTGGACGCTGCAATTTCTCGCCCAACACCACCGAGGGCTCCTGTCGGTCAGATGGCCTCGATCTGCTGGCCTACGCTGAAGAGAAGGGCTGGACCGTCGCCCAGGACCGCAACGAGTTCGATGCTCTCTCGAAGGCCGAGCTCCCCCTCCTGGGTCTCTTCGCCGAGGGTAAGCCCACGGAACCGTAGTACCGCCTTTCCAACACGTTGTTAATATAAAACAGAGAGCATGCGCTACGAGATGGACCGGAAGGTTCTCCAGGATGAGCCCTCCCTTCTCGAGATGGCCAAGACTGCCGTCAATGTCCTCCACAACGCCACTCGCCGCAATGAGAAGGGTTTCTTCCTCATGATTGAGGCCGCTCGTATCGATCACGCCGGCCACGCCAGCGACCCGGCCAACCACGCCATCGAGACCTGGATGTACAACGATGTGATCGCCTGGGTGCGCGAGTGGATCGACAAGCACCCTGACACCATAATGCTGTCCGCGGCTGACCACGAAACCGGAGGCCTCACCCTCAACGGCTACGACCCCCTCCCTCTCCGCAACAGCACCCACTCCCGCGAGCACCTCGAATCCGTCTGGAACAATCGCCCCGAAAGCACCGACGAGGAGGATTTCCTTCGCTCTGACATACTTCCCGCTTACGGCCTTGATGATGCTTCTGATGATCAGGTCAAGACTATCCTCGAGGCGTCCAGCATTGGGGCCGGCATGGCCTCCGTTCTCTCTGCCCGCGCTGGTGTCGACTGGTCAACCGGTGGTCACACCTCCGTCGATATAACTCTCCACGGTTACGCCGCTGGACGGAAGCGCCGTGCGCTTCAGGCTGATCTCGCCGGCGGCTGGGATAACACGGAACTCCCTCGCTACATTGAGGATGTTCTTGATCTTGACATGGATGCTGTCACGAGGAAGCTGCGAAAGGCCTCTGAGAAGGACTCTTCGTGGTTGGGCAAGCGTGACGTTGCTCGTCGTAGTCTCGATGGCTGTGATCACTAACACTGAGGCTTGGTTAATCTCAGTGAAACGAGATGGCCATTATGGGAGATATATTTCTAGTTTCCTCTGTTCCTCGAGTACGGGGCGTAATGGTTTTTAGAAGTTAAAATGTACTCCGATTTTCTATAGGCAGCAGGACGCAACGACATTACGTACTAAACCTTTATTCCGCATACTAAGTCAGTGACGTCGATTTAGGGGTACTCATACTGGATGATTGCTAGAGGTACACGGATTGGAGAGCATGACCTAGTGAATATTTGGCCATGTCACTTAACTAGTTCGGGTCTGCCTTAGTCATATATATTAGTTGCAACTCCGATTAGTTACCATCAGTTTTATCTGAGTTGGATGAGTAACTCCGCTCCATCTCAAGAGGTAGGTAGAAATCCAGCTTCATATTCGAATCTGAGTCTGCCATCACACTAGAGGTGGAATCGGAAGTGGAGGTGCGGCGCTTTCTTGTGTATGACGCTCATTTGTGAAATACGTTATAACATTCTATGCTGGATTGCTTTTTGTTTATTGTAGATGTTAAATGTTTGAGTGTCTATTATTGCGATGGAGAGCCACATTTGGTATCCGACCCAAGCCAGTTGGGTCATTTAGTGGATGAACCTGAAATCAAGTCTGCATTATTGTTAGTAGTGGACGATGGAAATAGGAGCAGGAATGCGAACCGTTTGTTGCCCTTGTCTCGGTTCGCCTCCAGATACGCCTCTCGCTCTGCGCTGTTCATCACATCCCATTTCTCCGAATTTTTCCTGAGGTGCATATCAGCATATATATCCTGCAAACTCAGACTAGAGTTCTCTCACTTGTTGCGCCAGATGTAGTAAAACTTGGCAAAGACAAACAGAACCAAACTCCACACTGACAAGGCAATCAACACTCGGTTCCCGACGCGATATAGCGGTTTATCGTTGTCTCGATAGATCTACCAGAGTCAATATGCAAACATAAAGCTAGGGAATTATTACTTACGTTGTTTCCGATAATGTTCGATGCCTGGACCATCATGTTATAGAGCGCAGTGGCAACTGTTCTCGTTCGAACGGATCCGGCGTTTCGAGATGCCATGGCCACGATGATTGCGTGAACATACGGTGCCCCGATAAGCAGGACGTTTAAGATCCATATCACCCATGAGCTCGTTCCAGCTGGCAGGACGGCCAGGGCAATCAGCAGAGTCAGGCACCAAACTTCAGAAACCACACCTAGAAGCAGACGCTGGTTGAACCGTTCAGACACCCAAGTCCAGAAAAGCAGGTTCAGGATAAAAATCACATATGCCGGAATCGTTAGGAGATTTGTCTGGAAGGTGCTGAATCCAAGCGATTTCAGATTCAACGTGATATAGTTCGTTGCTGGGGTGTTAGGGATCATCCATGTTAGACCGAGCAGGTAAATTGGCCACATGTCGTAATCACACAATGCACGCCACAGCATCTTCGGATTCACAGCCTGGCGATTGTGCATTCCACCCTTACTAGGGTCGTCCCGAAGTACGCGGTTGACCATAATCTTCTCTTCGCGCTCGTTGAACCAGCCGTTTTTGCCCCTGAAGCCACCCTTCGTCTGGACAGGCGACGCCGGCATCCAGAATGCAGCAATTATGGCGATGACTCCTGTGATCAGCCCCTCATATGCGAACAAGTATCGCCAACCGCCGTTTCCATCGTCATGGCGAATATGCAAGAACCCGAAGGCTAGAAAAGCGCCAATAATGGCAGTCCCTTGGTATGAAACCCAGAAGAAGCTCAGTCGGATCGGTAGCTCCTTCGATTTGTACCAGAACGAGAGGAAGAGAATTGTATCTGGAATACTAAATTGAATGTTAGCAAAAATCGTTTGAATGCAATTCTCAGCTTACAATCCGCCTTCAAAAAGCCCTAACAGCGCTCTACAGGCATAGTAGCTCCCCTTGTTCTTGAGGAATGCCTGGCAAGCAGCGATAAGACTCCACGAGAACATCTGGATCGGAATCCACCGGTCGGGGCCAAGTTTCTTCGAGATCAATTGAGATGGAAGCTCCGCAAATAGAAAAGTGAGGTAGAAAATTGTTTGGCCGGTGTTGTAGTCGTTGGTATTCATGCCGAGGTCCTCTAGTAGGGTGTCTGACATCGCTTGAACGACATTGCCGCGGTCCAGCTGCAGCGCAAAGAAAGTAAAGCAGGCAAATGTGCAGACGCGCATGTCAATCTGGAGCGGAAGTTAGCATCTTCCTAGTTTTATTTCGGAGTATATGAGCGATGGCGCTTCCTTTACCTTTCTGACAATACGCTTTTCCTCTTCCTCTTCCCAATCGAAATCTGGATCCCATCGATGAATACCTTCGTAAGATGGAATAGGTTTATAATATCGCGGATCTTCGCTAGTGTCAAAAGCGCAGTCGCTCAAGTCTTTAACCGGCCTGATCCGTTCAGCGACATCGAGCGATGTTGACGATGCTGTTCCTGAAGGAACGAACTTGGTGTCCGCCGTTGCACCTTTGGTCTCGTTTGAGGCCATTTTTCCGGATTACCAGCTCGGTCAACGGATAGATTGTGTCAGTAATTTGACAGATAGGCAAGGCACGAACGGGATAGGATATATAGTCTTTCACATCCGTCCTCTGTCACTGGAAGGGGATTTGTTTATCACGCAATTTCCAAAGCCGAAGCTTGGGCTACAGCAAGGGGCAACAGCGCATTACCCCACGTCCAGGTGGATAAACCTGGCAGCCAATTGTGAAGTCTGGCCTGTGGATTCAAGTTTACTTTAGGGTGCTTGATATGGTGCGTGCGATATAGGCAGATAACAGCCAAAGCCTGGATGAACCAGTATCAATTGTCGTCGGCAAGCCAGACGGCCTAAGACCGCAAAAGAAGTGCATATCCACTGGCAGCGTGCGATCTAAATTGTGTCTACCCAATTGGAGGTAAGAGCGAGCAGCATTACGCATGGCGAACTATGGTGACGCTATGAAACGCGAGTAATATCAACAGAGTCAACCCAGGATCCCAACTAGCGTCTGCAGTATATCCTCTTTTCGGAAATGTTCCTTTCGCAAATTAAAGCCCTCGTTTCTATTCCTATTGCGAGGATAAAGTGATGGCAGGCTTTGATTTCACCATCGGATTGGCTTATGGTGGTATCTTTCGTCATCTACATCGCGACATGGGACCAAGCGCGGCTTCTAGCTAGCATTAAACCCAACCTCAGATCAGATAACATAAAATTATGCGTCTATAAAAGTTGCTGGGATATAATCGGTCTGTGCTGTTCAGGGACCAGGACTTTAACCCTTGTCAACTCCATCAATGCCGGAAACTTGGGGTGATGTTAATCCATCAAGAATGACTCGGTGGTGTTTCTTGCTCCTCACTAAGCTTACTCATGGAAACGACTTAACTTGAATTCAAGCGGGGTTTTTCCTTTAGTCCTTCCGACGGCCGAATTTCTAGCGTTGCGCGAACCAGAAGGCCTATCACGCCATGCTTGGCCCACTCCCTGCAACGACATCAACCACGAGGAGTATAATCGACCACGGTGAAACACCAACTAGTCTGGAAGGAAATAACGACCATATCCGGATTTTTGAAGCCCGGCGTTTCTCGTAGTTAATCGCACCTTTTCGTAGAGAGTCGATCTGCCGAATCAGCGACATCACGGATATTCTCAGATCGCCCTCGTATCACGCCATAGGGCAAGTATCTGATCTGCTCATCAACCAGTCTGGATGTTATCCTTCAATCGTAGAAACGTCTATTTCCATCATTCTTCGACCCCGCGGCGGCTCGGTGCGCTTGGAATGCGACAGCCAGCCTGCGTCGATACGACAAGTAGTCGACACATACCCCGCAAATATTGCGCAAGCCCAGCACGGATAATCGGATGTGAGGATGGCTATATCTGGTGTTGTATCCCTTCGCTTTGGGGGGTTATACTCTGAATGAAAGCCCACATCTTGAGAAAGCCAGCAGAACCAACTGAACAAACCCGAAGAATATGGCACCATCGCTCACTGAAACCGTCTCTTTGCGCCAGGCGCCAAAGGCTACTCTCAGAACTGATGGTGGTTTCAACAAAGAGAACCTCATCGGCTATGGGGAGGCCTACCGTCATGAGAACGAGCTGAAGGGGACGACGAAGCAGCCTCCCGCCTCATTCCCCAACTACCTCCCCGTGTGGGATAATGAAACCGAGAGGTTAACCCAAAGGCATCCTGAATTACTGTCTTGCCAACTAACCAATGATACAGATACCCCCCTTTGACAGACTTCGAACACTATGATCATGGCAAGGACGCCGATCCTAACTTCCCCGATCTCTTGCCCGCAGGGAAGGCCGACGTGGACCACCTCACTCCCACGATTGGCAGCGAGATCAAGGGCGTCCAGCTGAGTCAGTTGACCAAGGAAGGAAAGGACCAGCTGGCATTGTTCGTTGCGAAGCGTAAGGTCGTTGGTATGTGAAATATGCTTCTATCCCAGTATCATATTTGGAACGTCCGGCTGACAGGCCTCAGCCTTCCGCGACCAGGACTTCGCCCACCTCCCTATTGAAAAGGCCCTGGAGTTCGGTGGTTACTTTGGTAGGCATCATATTCATCAGACCTCCGGCGCCCCGAAGGGTTTCCCCGAGATTCATTTGGTGCATCGTGGCGCAGACGACACCAGTGGCCAGGACTTCCTGGCCTCCCGCACCAACTCCATCACCTGGCACTCGGACGTGACATTCGAGAGACAGCCCCCCGGCACTACCTTCTTGTATCTGCTCGATGGACCGTCGAGCGGAGGTGACACACTCTTCTGCGATATGGCCCAGGCCTACAGACGTCTGTCTCCTGAGTTCCGGAAGCGGCTCCATGGACTGAGAGCAGTTCACTCGGGTATTGAACAGATTAACAACAGTCTGAACAAGGGCGGAATTGCCCGGAGGGAGGGCATTACGACCGAGCATCCGATTGTTCGCACGCACCCGGTGAGTGACAATAGCATTGGAGGTCTAGTGCATATCTGACAGTATGGGATAGGTTACGGGAGAGAAGGCTCTTTACGTGAACCCACAGTGTAAGTCGTGAGGTGCAAACTTAATCTTTTAGTTTTTACTAACAATAACCAGTCACCCGTTACATTGTTGGATACAAGAAGGAGGAATCAGATTTCCTGCTCAAGTTCCTGTACGACCACATCGCCCTGTCCCAAGACATCCAGACCCGTGTGAGATGGCGCCCTGGCACGGTTGTCGTCTGGGATGTAAGTATAATGCTCTAAAAAGGTCTGTCCAAATGCTAATTCTTGATAGAACCGTGTTGCCGCGCATAGTGCTCTATTCGACTGGGAAGATGGACAGAGACGCCACTTGGCCAGAATCACACCTCAAGCAGAGCGTCCGTATGAGACACCGTTTGAGGGTTGAAGGTCTAAACTGATATATGAAATGGAATGTCATGGGTATATGAGATGTAAGGTATCTTTTCTTTAGCTAAGATGTTTTCAATGAATGAGATAAATTGAATGTTGCGAGCATATTAGTTGTGATTCGAGCAACTTATACGTAGTGATTCTTGTTCTCCTCTGTTGAGTTGAATGATTGCTTGAGCGGCTTTGCGAAGGAGCCTAGCTCTCTATACCTATGAGCATAAAGCATGAGTTCATTATGATGATGGCCTTGGCCACTTTCCTGGCAGATATGACGTTTCCCTCTACTTGTATATGACTCAGGGTTCTTCAGGTCAATGGAGAATGCAAACATCAACACTCAGAGACATCATTCCGCAGAGCCATGTCGACCAACAATCCGAACCCCGTCATGGCCAAACTCCTGGCGTCGGGGGATTTCAGTGATCTCAAATTTACTTGCAATGGAGAAGAATTCAGTGTTCATAAATCTATCGTTTGTGTACAATCCTCTCCCTTAAAAGCGGCAATTCAAGATGGTTTTATGGTCCGTCTTCTTACAAGCACAAGATACGCGACGCACAACTCATTTGTTCCTTAACTACAGGAATCGCAGACTGGCATGATTAATATGGACAGCTTTGACCCTAGAACTGTGAGACATTTAGTTCAGTTCTTATATACCGGAGGCTATGATATTGAAGATGAAATTGCTAGCGATGCTCCAATCGAGGAAGGTAAAGCTGTCTTGGAATCTCTGATGAGTGGATTTATCAATATAACTCACTATAGCCTTAGAAAAGTCCAGATTGAGTATCAGCGAAGACGAAGAGGGGAGTTCTGAAACTCCAGCAAGTTTGCTCAGGCGGACTGCTGAGATCTCCCTTCTCGGCCATATCCGAGTAAATTCTATCGGTGACTACTATAGGATCGAAGGATTTGTCTCACTCGCAAACAACAAGGTCAGGCAGTTACTTCAGAACGATACCACCGGGAAATCGTGGCTTCCCAGCCTCCCCATTGCAGTTGAAGAAGCGTCACGGTCAACAGGAGACAGCGAGGTTCTAGAAATTCTGGCTGCGACGATCGCAGAGAATATTTCTGATGTCTTACAACTGGACAAATTTAAAAATATTGGAGTTATAACAACTTTTTCAATTACAGTCTTCCAGAACTGTGCCAAAGAGATTCGAGCCTTGGAAGAGGCGAAGCAAGAGGCGGAAACACAGCTAGAAAACAAGAAACAGTATCTTGAGGGCATTTTGCGTTGCCAGAAATGCCGTTCCAAGCAGTTATATATTAAGTCCTGGTCTGAGGAAGGACAATTCACACGAGCTAACTAATTCGCTCTCGTCGTCTTCTTATTTCTCACTATCATGGTATTCTCCAGTCAAAGTCATCAAGTTTTGGCTCCTTTGTGGTTTCCCTCAGTATCAGCAAGCAGTAATCAAAGTATCGCTTTTTTCTATTTGTTTTATATGAGATTTTCACCGTAATGTCAGGTTAAGAAATCGGATTGAAGCCAGTAACGGCTGTGCTGCCTATGAGTTCCTCTCATCGTTCTTACCTAGCCGGCTGGGTGGCGTGGTAGGTAGGTAAGTACCTGGGTAGTTTTAACATCTCCGGTTCATGATTGTCGTCGACAGGGAAGTCATTCTACATATCAAAAGTTTCATGCATCCGGGTGGGCTGTCACGGGCTGGCTGGCAATGAGACATTCAAGATCTGTATACGACACTATGAGACTGGAACAAGGAACAAGGTGGTTAAGAGTACTTACCAGCATCGTAAGACAACGAGCTCCCACGGTAGAGTGCATAGGATGTGGAGCGACTTGACTCCATGCATCCTAGAATAAAAGAGAGCCGCGCATCCATGCCTTCCATGCTCATTTCTTCAGCTCATACCGATGCATGATCCCCACCCTCCACTCGCGAAACCTCCTCGCGGACTCCGGCAACATCTCATTCCTGTCCTGCAGGACGCCAGCAACAGCCCGAAACACCGCGACTGGTAACCGCAGTTCCTCCAACGATAGCGGCGACGGCTTCCCGCATTCCGGATGCAGCATCTCATCAACGTCCGCCACGCTCTGAAAGAGCACCTTCATAGCGCGTTGCGCAGTGACACTGTGGTCTGCGCCAGAATTCGAATATCGCAGGTCTGGGTTGAAGACCCAAAGCTAGACAGCTCAGCACCAACTCACATCATATGTATTAGGTAGAGTCCTTACCAGTAGCCCATTCTTCTCTCCGTGGTGGAGGACAAATCTCCGGGCGCTTTCGCGTTCGATGAGCTCGAGGAGCTGCGCAGCGACGACGGTCTCGGCAGAATGGCTCTCCCATGGCGCGGGGCTGCTCTGGTCCAAAGGCGTCTGCGCGGAGAGACTTGTCTTGAACAGTCTCCAGCCCTGCGAGACGGGATCATCCATTCCGATCAGCGTGGCGCACGCTGAGCAACGGAGCTCTGTCTGCGACGAGTCTCGAGGTTCCTCCGGGGCCTAAAGTATTTATCTATCAGCAATCTGAGAATAGCGGAATATGCATCAAATACAGTCAAATGAATTCAACGTCTACGCAACTATTTGTCTGCCAGACTACCTAACCGCAACGACACGAGCCCACTCATGTACCTCGTTATAATCACGTCAATCCCATACCTCTGGGGATAAGCCACGAAGACCGAATCAACGAAGAAACAGCGAGGCAGTCCGGCCTCCAGACCGGGACGTCTGGAAATGCGGCATTTGGGGAGAAGAGCAACGGAGGCGAAATCCATCTCGAAGAGGATAACTGCCGCCGACGCACCGCCCCCCAAACACCACACCGTATCCCAGACGCCGCGCGAGTGTCAAGAGACCAGACACTGTAGCTCTAGGGCAATTGTATCGAAGGCCATACCATGGAGGAAACTGAAATAGCCTCCTTCTTTTTTGCCCACTCGCTCTGTACCAAAAAAGAAAAGAAAAGAAAAGAAATTGGAGGGAGAAAGCCGCAAAGGTGTGCAATCCTCACCTGTTTCAGACCCCGGCAATCCATCCCCGAAACCAAAAACGTCGCTACATCCACGAGCACCGTCCCGGCCGCCGCAACAACCCGGTTCGCAGCCCCGTACCCCTTCACCACGGCACTCTGTTCCTGCGAGAGATTCCCGCTAGCGGGAGCCGGCTCCTCGATGGGATCGGGCTTGTGGCAATGCCAGAAGTCCATCATCTCGGCCCAGTTCCCACTGGGCAGATCCTTCCATACCCAGCCGTCCGGCGCGGCGCCGCCCCCAGTCTCCTTCTTCTCGGGACAATCGAGAATGATGTTCTCGCAGACGCGGCAGCGCAGGCGCGTCGACGGGCCCATGTTTGTGGCTGTCCAGGGAACGAAGCTATCGAGCGGTTCTTCGTGGGAGAGAAGTGGCTCGGCCGGGTTATCGTCTATCTGCATTCGGTAGGAGTATTCGGGTGCTGTCTTGGGGGCTTGGGTGTGCGGTGAGCTGGTGGTGGTTAGGGTGCGCCGTGCGGCTTCGTTGACCCGCGCAGGGAGTTTGATTGTCTCGGCTACATGGTCGAACGGTTCCGGAAGGGATACAGAAACTGCACGACGTGACTCGGACAATGTGATTTTGGGGAATATGTTTTTCGCTTGTATGGTTGGAGATAGGGAGATGTAGAGCGTGATGTGACGGATGTTGGGGAGAAGCTCCGCGTGTAGGTAGAGAGGGGGAGTCTCTGTCATGGAGACTGCTTCAAGCATTGTGGTAATACTCTCTATGCTGGTTAGTAGGTCTGGTCGGTATGTGAGGCTCATCTGCCTCGGCAGAGGAATGGTTGTGGCATGGGATATGTTGATGTTTGTCAGTTGGATGGAAAGTTGCTCAGCACCAGTGCAAACATGACAAACTACACTTCTGCTTCTGCCTCAGGCATAAACAGTGATGCCTTGTATCCTACGGACCTATCCAATCGAGTCAAGAATAATTTTTTTAAGAATAGCGCCTTTAGGTACTGTGACGAAAGAAACACCAAAACTCCTATAACGATGGACGCCACCCAATGTATTACAAGAAACCGCCCCAACCATTGAACTCCTCGGCGAATTTCACCGCAGCCTTCAAATAGAACGAATCCGGGTCTCCCCAAGTGGCCGCCGCCTCTCGGAGGGCCCGAATAGCCTTGACGTAATGGGCATCAGTCGCCCATTCACTCTTGGTAGCTTTCGTCGCCGTCCAGGTCCAATCCCTTCCACCCAGTTCATAATTTCTCACGGCATCCAAATCCAACTCCGGCCGGAGCTGCCCGATATACACCGCCAACGTCATCAACCACCACTGTCTGATCAGCGAGAGCTGGAACCGGCCAGGGATCAGCGGCAACAGTATGCGGACGGCATGGCTGGTGGTTAGGACATGGACTAAGAAGAAGTCGTATTTCTGGGTAGGCTGGGAGAGCGTAGTGGTAAGAAGAGCGGCCGCTACCTCCTGGGTCTCACGGAACTGTTCCATAGGGTTGCTGATCTCCCACGCATTCCAGTGGTGGAGAAGGTCAGCCTCGTGCTCGCGGAAGAGGGTCTCCATGTTGTGGTCACCCGGTGTGCCGAAGAGGCCGTGGAAGCGCTTGTCCGCGCGGACTTTGTCGAGGATCTCAAAGAGGGAGGTCGTCGAGTACGACGAATGTGCCTGGGAGTATGACGGGTCGTCAAAGTACTTGTGAATGTCGCTGTAGCACGTCGCGGTGAGTGCTAACGCCTCCATCGCGACTTCGCGGCTGGACAGCTCGAATGCATATCCCAGGTGGATAAGGGGATGGCCGACTGAACTGGTTAGTTCTGGTGGATTGAGCGTATAATGCATTATACGCAGGGAGACATACGGTCAGCGATCAGAGAGCTGAAGAGTGGCTGTCTGCCGGAGTACAGGTAATTCTGGACGACTTCTTTCCAATCATACCCGTGGCGGACAAGCTCATCTTCGAAGAAGTCCACATACGCACGCTGGTATCTAGTAGACGGTCAGCCGGCTTCATTATACAGGAGAGGATACAACATACTCTCTTTCAGCCAGATAGTCTCGCCAGTCGTAAGTATTAATCTCGTTTGGAGAATCAACCCACGGATCCAGATTCTTGCTTTCGGCCTCATATGCACGGGTCAATTCATTGGCGTCCGCACCTTGAAGGAAAGCGGAGGCGATTATCTACGCCTGTTTAGCAATTTCTTCTCCATCTATCATCGCACCATTGACATACATGCGGCACGTGGTTATGGAACTTGCGCTCGTTCCACAGAATGGCATGGTTGGCGTGGTTGAGCTTCAGCAGATGCTTCAAAGCTCTGGCGGGTTTCTCATGCGCCGTGTCGATCTCGTAGATCTTCACAGACGGAAGATCCAAGAGCTTCCGATCACTCCAGGGGATCAAATTCTTGAACGAGCGAAGAAACGAGAACGAGATCATGATGCTATAGTTCGGCTCTCGCAGAACCGCTCTTTGTTGCGCCACCAACCTCTGCACTCGAGTGAGTCCCGGGTGAGGTATGATATACCGACAGCCGAGATGGAGAGAACAAGGCAATATGAATATATAAAAAATGTTCCAATCGAGACCGCAGCACCGTGCAGACAGTACACGTTTGGAGTCAGGTCAAGGGCAGGGAAGATCGTTGGAGAAAGTGTGGGGAGAGCAATTAAAGTGTTGGGAACGGCAGCCGCGGTGGCCTCAGGCCACCTATGACGCAATCCATTCGCGCCTTCTATCAGAAACAATTCAATTCATGCCATTATGTCTATCGCGTCTACTGTATACAGATATATATGTATATCGAATCCTCCTTGATTCCTTCATTTGGCATCCTGAGCCGTCCCGTCTTTGGACGGCCTAGCCTGTTCCACGGGCTCGTTACTGCCCACCGCGATCTCGCCGGACAGCACAGAAACATCAACCCGGGGACCGGTGAAGTTTTTGCGGCCATCCACGATCCATTGGAAGGTTGAGATAATCAGTATGATACCAAATGCGGCAACACAGTAGTCTGTTGGGAGGCATCGTCAGCTTGGGTTCCCACCATGGCCGGGGGCCGTGTGCTGGAGACTTACTCATGTTGCTACCGGTGACAGGGATACCCGGAGGGAAGAGGAACAAGACGGTCGTGAGCGAGATATATGCGAGGGCAATCTAGTTGTAGTTCCGTTAGTGTGATTCGTTGAAACAGGATGTTGCATGTCGTACCATGTTGACCGTCCAGCCCACAGCGGTCGGAAGCACAAACGGCCGCTCGGGCAGCATATTCCGACCACGTATGCAGTTTATTGCGATGGGGATGCCGTAGGAAATGTTAAGCATCACCACAGACGAAGAGATGATGGCGTTGAACGCGCTGGTGGGCATTAGCCGCGTGGATTCACGTCTGGATGCTGCGACCCACTCACCTGGAAGAGCCCAGGAAGATAAGCCCGAAAATGATCACCAGCGCATTGGTCAAGTACAGGGCGTTTAAGGGGACCTTGAGCTTGTCGTGGACCTTGCTGAAGAATGGAGATGCCGGAAGGCCTCCGTCTCTGGGTCGTATCAGCATCTTCCGTCGCGGTCTGACGGGGGACAATTACCTCGCAAAGGCGTAGATCATACGGCTGCTGGTGGCCATGATAGTGGTTGTTGCGAACAAGATGCAAACCAGTGGGAACCTTCGATAGTGAGCGACGTACAGATCCGAAGACGGTGGCAGTCAACATACATGAGGAGACATATCGCTCCGGCATTGTTCGCCGTTGCGTTCTGGAAGATCTGGAGCAGACACCCAGCGGTGGAGTCAATGACCTGGTTGATGTCTCCAGCGACGAAGAGAAGCACGATCAGGAAGACCAGTCCGGTGAAACATCCAATGGAAACGCAGTAGATCATGATCCTGGGGCCAACGACGGAGGCATTTGGGATTTCTGTCCACATTAGAACGAATTCTGCCAAAAGTTCTTGGTAAGATGTACCTTCGATCATGTGTGCTACGCCGTCCTTTCACTAGTTAGCTAATTGATCGACAGAAGTTACCGGGTGACGTACAAAGCCAGTAAGACCAAGCCCTCCTTGGAGCAGCTAGAGCACCTAGGTCAGAATGGTATTTGATATTTTCGATCGGTGACATACCCCGAGAAGCCAGGCAAGTCCATCCGGCCCTAGATAAGGCTGGTTAGCATGATTTCGATCTGGAATCGACAGTGCACATACAGCCGGTAGTGTTGATAAACTCTCCAAACACAAACCTACGCACGTTAATTGTCGTTCTCGGCGTAGTCATTAACAGACCACATACTTTCCAGAGTTATAGTTTGGGGACGAGCACGCAAGCAGGGTAATAGAGATAATCGCGAACCCCGAAATCGACCAGATAACTGGCGCCGTCAGCATATCCATCAAAGGGTCGACGACGGATGGAAGGACTTACAGGCACTCTTAGTAACCAACGGCAAGGCCTTGTTCATGAGCGAGTTAATGAGAAAACCAATGACATTATAGCCGATATAAAGCAAAAACTGATGCCACCGCTGCGCCTCATACGTCTGAACACATGATTAGCCATGGAACAGTGCGATTCAGTTGGGCCGCATACCGGATGCATCAAGGAGATAACCCCCAGGATGAGTTCGCTACTCAACAGGCCACCGGTGGCAGTGAGCGCAAGCTTTGATAGTTGTCAGCGTACGCAAGACCATAGGTCCATGCTACATACCCAACCCGAGACATTGGACCAGCCAGTGATCCAGGAAAGACTAGGTACCCATTTTTCCCAAGAAACTGAGGGGATATATTAGCAAGGGCGCGTCCAGCCCACAAGGCGAATTACTCACTGACTGTAAGCGACCGAGTTAGCCTTCATCCAACCGTCCTGTGCTAGAGAAGAAAACAACATACCTGCCACCCAGTGATACTGTCCTCCCGCGCTAGATCACCATTAATTAAACCGCACAGCCGGCCTCGCCACTAGTCGGTACTCACGTAGGATACGCGGACAGGAACTCGGCCAGCGACGCCGCGATGGAAAGATTACAGATACCGGCCGTAACCAGACCTGCCAAGGCATTAGACACCACGATCAAGACATGGAAGTCAACTGCACGCACCCCAGATAACACTGACACAGCCCCCCGACGGCAAACTGAGCGACAGGCTAGCCGATAAAGCTGTCCATGACTATGCGGGCGAGGTTCAGTTAGAGTTGATCGGAGCCAGGATTCAGGATGTGGTTGGATTTAGTCCAGCGACGGACTCGCTCGTATCTCGCATGTCGTCCAATGGCCGGGAGGTCTAATTGCGGGGGAAGAGAACCTAGCACATACATTGAGAATGGCAAAAGCAAGACCTAACATGGAACTGTGGCTCGATCAGCGAGGGCATTCCTCCATAAACAGAAAAGACAGAGCAATATACAGCATGGAAAAGTTCCGATTCAATTCGGCCTTGTGGCCCATGGCGGCCAACTGGGCATCATCATCGCTCGGAAAGCCCTTGGTCGTAGACATTGCGGCGTCAACCCCGAGATTAGGAGGTGGAAAATCGTTCCGGATACAGTGATTCGAATGAAAATAGGGGTGATAGGGGGAAAAAGCAGCAACGAAAGGGAGAAAACGAAGTTGAGGGGATATGAGGGGATCTAGGACACCGGATGAAGCACGAGAAGCAGCAGTCAAGCTTGCAGGTTATTCCCGCGCCACCAGGAGCAGAATGGCGTGCCGATTGACTTCATCGGACGCATAAGAGCGCATTCTACCGAACTGACTATCAAGCCCTGATCCACCTGGGGGGAGGATATGCGGGGAAGAAGCAGTCTGTTACCTAATGGACATGGGGTAATTCCAGCGGAAATCAGTCCGCTCGGGCACACGATAAGGGAGGGCCCGCTGGATGATTTGTCGAGAACACCGAGAGCCAGCAGAAAGCGCCGGTGGCGATGGATCCCCTAGGCGGAGTTTAGCAGGTACAGCCCGTCCGTCCAGGCGGGTAATTGGGCGTTCCAGGGGATGTGGATGGGGCCGAAGCTTGTCTACTCTGTACAGCAGTGATAATACGCGTGTGTCATGGATTCCGGCTCGGAATCGCCCCGATCTCGAGTTCCACCGACTGATAAATGAAAGAGTAATAGTAATAACATATCATCAAATGTATATACATATGCACAAGTCCTCCATCTACTCCTTCGCCCCCGTTCGTACAATGTAATCCTCATCCTCCTCGCCCACATCGCCGTAGCCACCCTCCTGCCGAGGTCCCGATGTAGGCCCATCCAGCGACGAGTCCGAGTCTCCGTTCGGGACCGCCATGAGCTTATTCTTCCCTTTGCCCTTGCCTTTCGCGCTGGCCTTACCCTTGCCGCTCCCCGCGGGAGCATGATCCCCGTTCGTAACCGGCCCACCAATGATGTGACCATCCAGTTCGTCCCCGACGTGAAGCGCCTCAAGAGCATCTGCAATCGTCTGCGGGGCCTGTGGGCTCGCCCCATCCTGCTTCTTCTTATCAACCGACTCAAATGACTGGCGGATCCGCTCGAAATGTTCCAACTCCTTTGCACTGCAAGTTGTCAGTTATCATCTCAATTCCAACACCGGTAAGGCGGGAACACATACCTGACACTAGGCACCAGCTCGTCCTGGGCCTGGCCAAAGTCTTCTTCGGTGACCATCACCGCGACATCTTCCGGTGTAGCAAGGTGGTCAAAGAACCACGCCGTGCTCACCGGCTCCCCCGGGAGAGCCTTGATCTTCTCATCCACCGCAGTAGCCTTCCGTGTGATTGCCTTCAGCATTGCATCGGAGCACAACGCATACAGGTCCGCACCCGTGTAGGTAAGGGGCAGTCGGTCAGCGACCCGGCTCAGCGAGACGGCCGGATCAAGAGTAAACTTCCTCGTAAGAGCCTCCAGAATAGTGGCCTGCTTCTCATGCGTGTCAGACACGCCCAGGTAAAGCATCTTGTCAAAACGTCCCGGGCGGAGCAAGGCCGTGTCCAACAAGTCGGGACGGTTGGTGGCGCCGATGACGAAGACACCACCACTGTTCTCTTCACCCCCGTTCATCCCGTCTAGCTCCGCCAGAAGCTGACTGACAATCCGATCCATCACACCGCCGCTGTCGCCTTGGTTTCCACGTTTCGGAGCAACGGAGTCCAGTTCATCGAAAAAGACAACGCAAGGCCGAGCATCCCGGGCGCGTTGGAACACGCGACGAACATTCGCCTCAGACTCTCCAATATACATGTTCAGCAACTCGGGGCCCTTGACAGAGAAGAAGTTCAGAGAGAATTCAGTCGCAATGGCCTTGGCAAGCAAGGTCTTGCCGGTACCCGGGGGACCGTAGAACAGAATACCACTCCGTTTCTTCATACCCTTGGCGAACAGCTCCGGCCGCTCCAATGGAAGCTGGATGGTTTCAACGAGAGCATCCTTGACGTTTGTAAGACCACCAACGTCATCCCAGCTGACGTTAGGGATTTTGGGTGCGCCGATCGAATCAGCAAAGTTCTTTCTGGCGGCCTCAACAGCAGTGTCAAAGTCAGCCTTTGTGACACCTCGCGCAGCATCACCGCCAGAGACAATAATATCTCTGACGCTGACCGGAGCATCGGGCGACTGCTTGCTTGCAGCTTCGGCCAGCTTGTCCAAACGAGCAGTTCTAATCGAGGCTGCGCGTTCAACAACATCCACCAGGTCCCCCGCCACAAGAGCTGCCGTTTTCAGAGCGACGGTGCCGAGATCAACATCTGGAGAGAGCTTAATGCTTCGCTCACATACCGCATTCTGAAGGATGCCCTCACGCTCCTTTTCTTCCGGGGCCGTCAGCTCGAACTCGTGTGTAAACAGGCTACGGATGCCTTCGGGGATTTGCTCGACGTCAGTTGTGGTGGCGATCACGACTCGGGCGTCGGCGACAATGTCAGACATCGCGGAAACGATTCTATCGGCGGTCAGGACCTCGATGTGTTTGATAAGAAGGGCCGTGCAGTTGGATCCGCAGTGGAATGCACGTTCTGCCCTTGCTTTCAAGTACGCCTCAGTCTTGACATCACCGCCGTTCGCACCGCCCTCCGTCAAGATGTCATAAGCATCGATAGGGAAGGTATGAAGGCCGATATCTGCACAAGCCCTAGTGGCAACGGTCGCCTTTCCAATATGCCTCTGCTGCGACCGTAGGAGAATGACAACAGGTTTCATCCCGAGCTGGATTGCACGCGGGCTAGTGGCCACAGACATCAGATCGCGGATGCGTTCTTGTAGAGGGGAGACGTGCGTCTGAGACGATTCCGTGATCAACCCGTGAGGGGTCGGGACATCGCTAACGGACTTGGGCACCGTCTTCACTCCCAGCCAGTATTCCCATCCGTTGTTAAGGATGCCAGGGACCCTACTCACATCACTACCAGCCTGGACCATTCTCGTAGTGGCCGAGTCAATGATGGCCGAACCGCCCCACTGGTTCTCCGCCATTTCATCGGGATCATCCAACGTACTGGGAACAACTTGCCCTACACGGAACCAGGCAACACCAACTTTCCTTGAGCCTGCACGATCCGAGTCTGACACCTGACCCAGTCGCGTGGTGATATCTTCATCCAGTTGGGAACCATCGTTTGCGGCAGGTCCGGCGAAAACAGCTCTACCAAGGCTTTCATCAACGCTAATCCCCACCAGGTCTCCGCTTTTGAGAAGGCGTCTTTTAGACTCGAAGTATTGCTTGAGTCCCGCAAACAAGGCCGGCTGCAGAGTCCGGTCCATGGAAAGTGGCGTGGACACCTTCAGTAAAGTCACCTCCTTCGCCACCGGGGGGCTTCTAGCGGAGCTTGCCTTCATCTGGTGCAAGAGACCAGACTTGGCACCACCGCTAGCATTGGCAAATGCCATCGGAGCTATCCGCAGATACTTCGGATTGTCGAGGTTGTTGAGGAGAAGGGGAGGAACGAAGACCGACGGAGTCAGACGCAGCGTAGGGCGTTGGGAGATACTCGGACGTCTGTCGCCAGATTGGTTGATGGAGTAGCGAGGTTTCGCGGATGGAAGCCCCGGCAGCCCGTAGATCTTGACGGCACGCCAGTCGCCCGAATCCTGCTCCTGGTCATGGAAGCTTCCTAGCTTGATCGAAGCGAAAATGTTCGTCTGAGGCTCCTCAGAAACCTCGACTCGAACCCAATCCCCGGAGAAACAGCCAATCTTCGCCAGCGTGTTGATGTCTACGAAGACAAATGACTCCGAATCGTCATCTTCCCGGGGTCTAGGATGAAGGAGATCATTTGGAATAGCACGCAGGAGGCCCTCAGTCTTGAAGACCTTGCCGCCACCAGCCCGGCCAGCACGCATAGTAGCTGAGGTAAATGTGGACGCAACAGATCCTGGGGTGTGAATGCCGTCTCCACGTCTGGCCGCACGGGGAGTCGCGGCGGTCATGCCGGACATGACGCCGGATGGCGCTTGCGGGAGTTCGGGGGCGCTCAGAGTGATCATGTCTTCCAATGAATCGTCCGAAGAGTCACTTGTATTTCCTGTAGAGCCATCCGTCTCCGAGTCTTCCGCAGCCGAGGTGGTCTCCATCTCAGTACTATCCCCGGCGGGTTTATCTTCCGCTGCAGAGTAGAATTGCTCGTTGGACGTGTCGTCGGCCTCGTTCTCCGCAACTTGCTTGAGCAACCCCGATCCAGATCTCAGGCTTCGCTGGGTCCGGTTCGGGTGCGGACGGGCCTGGATAAGGACAATCTTGGTGTTGGGCATCAAGAGACCCTGCGAGACGGGTTCGCAGAAGGAGATGTGCACGGGGGGCGGGGGCGCGTAGGTGATCGGGTGGGGAGGCAATGGGAGTGGCAGCACATCACCAGTATGGACCACCTTTTGTGTCCCCAATGCCTCGCGGACAGCAGCCGTGAGGCGCTCCTCGGCCTCTGCAGCGGCTTTCTTGGAGTACTTTTTCGTCTCCAGGCTCTTGCCGGTCTTGGCCCACAAGCCATTCGGGCCATGCAGACTACTAGTAAAGCCACCCCCGAATTTGTTCTGAACGTCATCATGATTTCTCAGAAGGTTCCGCTCCACCGTCACGTAAACCGTGTCCAGGTGGAGGGGAACAACGTCCAGCACTCTAACCTCGATAGACCGCTGGGCCTGAAGGCCGTGTCGCGTGGGGTCGAGCTTGCTCAAGGCTTGTACAAACGGTTGCAGAGAGTCCGCAGCGTCTGGGAAGATGACCGTCGAGGGCGGAAGTGGGGAGTCGTAGGCACGGTCCTTCGATTGGGGGCGAACCGGAATAATAGTCCAGGCAAGGTCTTCAACCGACGGCTGCCCAGGGAAGTATGGCGAAATAGCAACGTAACGTGTCTCATCCTCATCTCGATTTCCTATGGTGATACAGTTTAGAACCCAACCGGACCCAAGCGGACGGGACCCCGCGTGGTTCTGCGAGGTGCACCACTTACCAGGAAACAGGTCATTCACGAGGTCATCGGAGAGCATCCCAACACCATCCCGCAGCTGATTGTCCAAAGACAATCGCGCAGCGATGGGAGCTCTATTGCGCAGACGCCTGCGACCAACATTCCGTCTCCGGCGTTTGGACAGACCGGCATTCAGGTCGCGGTACTCGCCGTCCATAATGAGTTCCACGCGGTCGGAGGAAACAGGAAAAGCGGGCAATGGATCAGGGGAACTAAAAAGCCAGCGGATGAAGGATCACAGCGGGAGGAAACAGAGTGACGATCTAATCAGGGCGTCATGTTCTTCTCCCGGACTGTCTGAGGGGAGGATGAGGAGTTGAGGGAGAGAGAACGAGGGGAACTCCAGAGCCGTGATGGAGAAAGTCCGGGGGAGGCAGAGTCGTCGGTACCGCCCGCGCTTTCTGCCTCCCGAAGCCGAGGTTCGTCCACGCCGCGTCACGAGATTCGGGAGCTGTTATTGGCCTTGGAGGAAGTATTCAGTGACTCGGTCTACTCAGTTGTTCTAGGACTACGAAGTGAGGAAATCTATTTCGAGATGTATTGTGATCAATATATTACGGCAGTACTTCCGTGGCGCTGTTGATATATGTACGGAGTAATTGTCAGTGACGGCGAAAAGACCACGGTTGTGCGTGGTCTTTAGATGTAGAAGCGTGGTCTTTCCGCGCCCCGTGTTGGCGCCTTGAGTATTCAAGGCAGGCTATACCGAATTTGTTCTAGGGCTAATGCTGTGGGTTACAATTATCGGGCGTTTTCATATACTCGGCGAGCACACCAGATTAGTGGTCAAAACATATAAGGCCGGGGTGTAGCCTCGTAGATATACAATATTGGAAGTTCTCCTGTATTCTATTGCCTGGAACGTTTTTAAGTGTGCTACTCTACCAAAATGCCTCGAACCAAAAAGGATATATCACAGGACGTGGATTGGAATACGCATTCGTTAAGGTTCGGTATCGTGTTTTATCGCTAAAACTGGTGCTTATAATTATGATAGCATCCTACTTTATCTTCTTTAATAGGGGGTAGTAGAGCTGTCGTTTATGCTTAAAGATGTACCTATACGTACTTGATTTTCTAGAACGACTGTGGACGTCCTCTTCGGGACACTGCTGCTTTAGTGAGGGCGCTCGGGGTCTGCTCAGTGAGTCACGTGTACACTGAGCCGCTCACCCCCATCTATGTTGTGCGGGTGGTTCATCCCTCCCATCTCTTTATTTCCCCTTGCCTTCCCCTTCTCTGATGGAAACAGGTCGATCCTTTATCCATTTCGCTCTGACTGACTGAGCGCTGTTGTAAGGTGGCTATCGTCATATCATGTTAGACTGCTCAGGTGACTCAACCGTTATAAGAGTCACTGTTAGTTCTATCTCCTTCCTTCTTCTCCCCATGTTTGTTATTCCCGTCAAACCGCTGCCTAGATAGTTGAGAGATGAAGAGCATCTTCACTTCTAGATTGAGCGCCATACAGCAGTTACCCCTCCTGCGAGAGGTACAGGATGTCGCCGAACCGATGATGCCGGTTACCAGTAGCCGTGTGGGATGTTAATCTACTAAGTCCGTCTCAGCTGCTCAGTTCTACTCTAGGTAGATACTAGGTCCAGTAACCTATCCGTATTCATATTCTCTTATCAGTGTATAAATATACTGATATACTATGATCCGGGGTGCAGAAGAGGCTGGGTTAGACCCCGTATAAACCTCAGGTATTGACAGACAGTTTTCGTTGGCCAGTCGAGTCTCTCCACAGCGAGATTCTGCCGCTTTCCTCCCTTAGAGTGCTCAAATTGCACACTAACATTGCCAATATACCCCTCTTGACTTTTCCTGGACGGTTCTCCACGAAGCCTCCTATAGGGAAACGCCGGAATCCCTAGGGCATATTCTTGATGTCGTCAATAGTACAATGAACAGGAAAGTCAAGGCCACGATCCCCCATAAGCAAGGCTATGCCGGACAGAGTAGCGGTGACACAGTCGGTTTTGTTGTAGGGACTTGCGCTGCCCTCGAAGAGCGTCCTGCACCGTCCTACCAAGAAATAATGTCTTGCACGAGTCATCGGACAGGTTGTATTGGCCTTTTCGGCTGCGTAGTAGCAACAGTTGGAGGCAGATCGGGTGCACTGCGACCACCAGGCGGTTCTAGGCGCGCCACAGTCTTCTGTGAGATCAAGGTCGACCGCTGCGGCAGGGCAAGCAAGTAAGGCAAGAGCAGAAAGAGCAAGTGAGATTTTCATGATGAAGCAGATTCTGTCTGGTAACGAAGGACGTTGACACAGGGAAGAGGTGTTCTTTATAAAGTATCCTCGCATAAATGCGGAGATTTCTGTTATAGATAGCTAGAACGGATAACACGCAACACCTGCTTATGCCGAACCTGGCAAGCATACGCGATCCCTGTAGGTGGCTTATATCAGTATGCCTTTGTACCTTGTCTGACCAGTAATTGCTGTGAACCCTCGTATAGTAGTCTCGGTCTGTTTGTCCATATGATCCAAAGAATAAAGAAGTAAGAAGAGCCGAAATCTATTTCCTTTTCAATGGAAAATCGGTAGTATGCACCCTCCATGTCCGACACCATGTCCACCGCCTGACTTGGGAGCCCGCAGGGCCGTCTACCGGGGATCGACTTCATATCGTGGCCCATAACCCGGTGAGTATATCGCGTGGTTAGACTTCTGGTTGTAGAGACGAATAGATACGCTATTCTTAAAGTCTAGCGGATCATGATTCACGGCCCGCAAATCTAGGCTTTAGTTCCTTAAATGGACAGAACAGTTCCCAGTGCAGTGTTTAAATTGAACCCTAACCTAGCTATTTTCTTCAATGTTGCAAAAGGATGAAGGACAGCCGTGTGAGACAGCAGGTAAGCGCTAAGGCGGCCGAAGGAGACAAGCGGAGGACTTTTGGTTTGTACGTAAAATTAATAGCCCTAATATCACCCAGGAAGATAGCCAAGACAGGTATTTAGAGTAAAAAGTTATTTAATAGACTAGCGCTGTTCAGCGTTCCGAGAATCCCTTAACTTTTGAGATATCTAGAGCTGCTCTTACAAACTTCTGGGCTTTAGGCTGTCTTTCGCCGGAGAAAGCCCACTAATATATTTGCTATACTAACGCAGGGTAGTAACTACAGTATTTTTCAACTGGGGAAAGAGACTGTAGTACTAGTAGTAGTAGTAGTAGTAGTAGTAGTAGTAGTAGTAGTAGTAGTAGTAGTAGTAGTAGTAGTAGTAGTAGTATGCTTTAGAGAAGTATAGCGGGCAAAAGTAGACTATAAGTAGAGAAACGGGCAAGGTGGTGATTATCAGTTAGGGGGCAGTTTATTAAGGTTACTTGCTCAGCGCGCTCAGCCTTCTGCTTATCCTGTGCTTAGTGATCGCCTCAGGCTGCTCAGGGCGTGCACAAATCTACTCAGAAAGCAAAACGCGGCAAAGAGTGCGCATTAAAATGGAAAGAGTAGGCCATCAACGCTCCTAGAAAATCAAGGATGTATGCTGCCGCTTGGGTGATAGCTAACGGAAGGTATTCCAGCTTTATAAGAAGATCGTTTATGGTCTCCGAATCGTCAGAAGGAACTAACCCTGTAGCCGCAACAATATCTAGCTAGAAAATTTCTATAACTGTTTACGAAGTTTTCTGTTCTAGATAATAATCCTATATAGCATATATTCCGGCTTTAAGTCTAATCTATTATATATATACCTTTTTTTTACCGCTTGTGTTCTAAAGCCCAGACACTACATAACATCTCGACTAGCAACTTTTATATCGCCAACACAGCCATCTAGCAACCCGATTTAACCTCTGTGATTATCCAGGTTGTACCCACTGGGCCATGATCTCGCCCATCCCGTTCTGCTGGGCGTATGAAAGCGGCGTCATACCATGGATATCTCTGGAGTTCGGATTGACTTTCGCCGTGTCTAAAAGAACCCTGATCACATCGGCTTCATTATACTCTGCGGCATACGAGAGGGGAGTTCTGCCTTCGTTGTCTGCAGAATCTACTTCCACCTTCCTTGAGGTCACCAAAAGCTCGACGTCTTCTTTCACCCCGTTCTCAGCGGCATACGAAAGAGGTGTCCGACCCCAGTCATCCCGGGAGTCAAGATCCACTTGACCACAGTCGACAAAAAACTTTCTAACAGAGTGGAGCCCCTTCCAGTTGTTTGGAAAACCCTGCTCATCAATCCCATGGCCCTCAAAAGCAAGAGATGTTGGAGTTTGGCCAGACATGTCGGGGGAGTCGATGGCCACCTTGCCCGTGGTGAATAGCAGTTCCACCGCGGGAAGATTGCCTTCCCTCGCAGCATGAGCGAATGGAGTCCAGCCACAGCTGTCCTTGGATTCGACATCGATGCCCTTTAACTCAAACAGGAATTGCACAGTGGGGGCATCAGCACATCCGGCAGCATGCGAAAAAGGCGTGCGCCCCTCTAGACATCTTGCTTCAATGTTCACCCGGCCCGATTCGACCAAGTACTTTATAGTTGATAGATTGCTATACTGAGCGGCCCAAGAGAATGGTGTTCTCCCCATGTCATCCGGCGTGTCCACGTTGGTATCTCCCGATTCTATCAATAGGTCAACCATCGCGCCCGAGCCGAACCGGATGGCATAGTCAATTGCTCGTTTAGAGTCGCAGTCGACTGCGCCGATGTCGTGATATCCCGAGCCCAGGAGAAGGCGGGCAATATCAACATAGCCGCGCTCGGCCGCATGAGTCAAAGGGGTGCGACCGTCGGCATCTTTCGCGGCGAGAAACGCGTGATCGGAACTGAGGAGTAGTTTGACAGTCTGAATGTGGCCATTTCGAACCGCCCGTGATAGCGGCGTTCGGCCATTTACTATAACATGATCGCAGAACATACTGCGTTCTTGGTCTATGTCAAAGACGCGTGTCTTGTGAGTTTCGAAGCTCCTCGCACCTGTGCGATGATCTGATGTCCACGCTTTATTGCTCCCTCCACGAGGCAACCAACGCTGTTGCTCGAATTGAGCTTCAAATATCGCATTGTCGGTATCGAGAAGGTACTTGATGATCTGGACCTGGCCACTCGATGCTGCCAGAGCAAGTGCCTCTCCCAAGGCCGTCGCTTTAGTTTCAAGCGCTTTCTTTACCGTTTGAGGCATCCTGTATATGATACCCCAGAGAAGCGCCCAGCCGTCGGATTGGAACATACTCTTCTGGTATAATATCGGATTCAAACGATGATAGAGAGACGAGGCCGCTTGAGCGAGCGCGTTCATTTCACTTTCCTCTAACATACTTGCAATCTCATAGAGGATCTCGTTTGGCAGGCGAGAAAACATCGTCTTAGCTAGAAATTGAACCGCATTGGCGAGATGATTGGAAGAGAGCATAAGGTCGGATATAGTATAAGATGAATCAAAATTCTGGGGATTCAAGCCACGCTACGGAGCACGGATCACCATTGACTCACTCGATTGACCCCTAGCGCTCCGAAGTTTGGCCGGAGGCCCGCCACTTCTCACCTCACGGCCAGCTCCTGATGTCTGGTTCCATGATAGCACAGCACGCCTCTGGCGCACTGCTGTACTCCCTGACCGGTTCGCGGCCATGTTTGCCTGCCTAGATGGCACAAGTGCTCGTTTATTCTTAGTAACCTAGACTGGTAACGTATTCCACAAGCGAGCGCCGCACCTCTGTATGTCATACTAATGCAGCATTTTTTGAGACCAAACTTACGCGCCGGGAGGGAGGACCACGGTTTTGGGCCGTCAGAAATCATGGCTTCTCCGGGGAATTATAGAAATGTCCCGGGCCGTTGCTACAAACAGGTCTTACGGAAATCCTGACCATTTGACCCTTCGACAATGACGCATGTATTGAAGCAAGTCGTCCTGGCGGACCAAAAGACGAGCCGAACCCTACTTTTATCGAAACTGGGACTGTTCGACGGATTTGAAATAACGAAAGATACGCAGTTACGCATGATGAAGAAACTAGATGCTGCGTCAAACAAGATGCCGTGTATGTTGCGGACAACTTCGCACGAGAACCTGGTCAACCTGAAAGAGGTTCTCCAAACCGAAAATGAGACATACATCATCTACGACTAGTGGAGCATTTTACTTGCGGAAATATCCGGTGGCCGCTCTCGGTTACGTTGAAGTAGGCGAGATATAGATTAGGCTCCCGAGCAGAGGCCCAACAACTTTCGGGAACACCGTGCAGCATGAGCTTATTGTGCTGTCCGGGGAAGCATCCGGCATCTCAGCCTCATCCCTGCCAAGAGGTACTTTGTCCCACAACCAGACATGGTTCATCGTCCCCAACAATTACGTCCACCGTTGATTGTAGTCCGTACTTCTGCTTCACCGCAATGCTTCAACAGGCTCACGAGAGCCAATCGGATTGGCCTTCCGACACCCAGGGTCTTTTCCTGTTCCACGGAGGTGAAGCACTGACGCCACTAGTTGCAGCGACACATTCCCCGGCCCCAGGATTCTGGACCTTGCTATCCATGTTCCCACCTAGGCCAATTATTCATAATATTCCCTTTCTACGCTTGATGTGAGAAACCATCTACCACGATGAGGCATGATAATTATCTTGGGCACTGGAGTAGAGACGTCAGAACATCCGATTGGTGTCAAAAGTACGTGACCAGTTGTAAGTCAGCCTTGCTATACTCAGGGCAACCGACATGGCTTATTTTATGCGAAATTATTCGTGTGATAGGTAATAGGTCTCCTTCAAGATCTTTCTCAAGCAGGCGGCATCGAAGTCTTCCTTTATGGTATAAATATATTTTGATCCCCTCTCCCTTTCTATGCCATCAAATCTCACTTTCGAAATTCCATAGTTCTCTCCATGAAAATTACCCTTGCGCCGGGCGGAGTGCTATACAGCTGATTCCTAAGGCAGCCTCACAATACCCCTAACCAACATTCAATATGTCGATTGGAAGACTGCAAGCTGTGCTCGCAGCAGCTACAAATGATATGACGGCGGCAGTTGCCAATTTCAATATTAATCTCACCTTCATAAAATGCGAAGCCCCAAAGGAGTACCAAAGCTTGGGAAAAGCGTTATCGAAGGCAAGCAAAGAGCAGGCAGAAGCTGGCTCTGCTTATATGATTGCACGAAGACTAGGGGCTCTATTCGAAGGTGCTTGTCTGCCAACGCCCAACCTCATTCGAGCGTATGGAACCCGGGTATCTGAGATTGCAGATACGACCACGAGATCTATGCCAACCCCTGATGGCATATTCTCTGACCATACTGGTCTAAACGGGACTTCTATTTGGGCGGCAGCTATCAGCTCCAAAACAGCGCTACAAGTGCAGCTTCTGGC
The DNA here is from genome assembly GCF_047715705.1 of Aspergillus ambiguus. Classification (NCBI taxonomy): domain Eukaryota; kingdom Fungi; phylum Ascomycota; class Eurotiomycetes; order Eurotiales; family Aspergillaceae; genus Aspergillus; species Aspergillus ambiguus. Next base: position 584,199 of record NW_027395515.1, on the reverse strand, counting down.
TTGTATATTAGCACGATTTTGGGGACATGACGAAGCGACAGCAGTATGGGTTGAACTTGTAAAAGAACGACGATTGGAAATTACCAGACGGTTTGAAGTAGATGGGGAGGCGCACATTGGGATTCTAAATGAGGCTGTTTCGCCGGAAATATCCCGAGCAAGTCTGGCAGAATGGGATGATAGTGCTCGGGCCTGGCTTCGCATTGCTGACAGAGCTAAATCTTCCCAACAGAAGCGTCTTATGGGGATAATATCGAGTCTCGATGTTGCAGTTAACAAGGATAAGCTTGTCTATTCTAGTGTGATAACTGCATGGAACACAGCACTCGAGTCTATGGAGAACCTGATTCAAGGTATGCCCCAGGCTGTAAATAACGGCTCGGTGCTTCTGGCCTTGTATTCGTGGCATCTATACCCTAACCTCATTGTTTTGGGAAATCAGCCAGCTGAGGAATCTTTCGATGATAGCCTTATTAAACCTGGTGGAGTGTACACTCTTGGCCTTCACCAAGAGACTTCTCAGCGTCAACAAGGAGTCCATTGGTCTTTGTCGCTCAAACATCTGAATTACTATGGAGCTTCGGCTTCTCAGCAGAGGAGCCTTCATCATGACAATGCGCAGGTTAGCTTTGATCAATTCTGCGTTGCTGTCTTTGGTTGTCTTCTAGGATATTGGCAAACAGCATGGCGGGATATCGATACCGTGGCTGAATTCTTTGTATCCATACACGGCGCTTTCGAAAGAGCTGCTGGGATCAAGAATAAGGCGAAAGTTCATAGGTTTCTGTGCGACTCCTGCCACTGGTGGAATATTATGGCACGGGCTGCATCACTTTATCTCGACAAAAACTATGAAGACCAGGAAACGGTCAAGAGGCTAGTAATGCTAGGGCTTCGACGAGCGTCTCTGTTCATGCCGCTCAATGACGGTGAGATTATACCGAAATACTTTGATTATCTCTTTGGGGAAACAATCATGTCCTGCCTAAGAGGGCCTGATGAACGATTATCCTTCCTCCGTTCAATCGTCGCACCTCTCGCAGACCAGTACAGAGCAGATTCCTTGATCATCAGGTACTTTGATAATGAAGGAAGAGGGCCACACTATGCAACTGCCTGGCCAGTCTCCATTGCCTCGGGGAAGAGAAAACGTGACGAGAAAGACCATGTGGTAGCCCGCCACTATCGATGGATCGATCCAAATGCAGCAAGAGATTCTCATGATTCTCATTCAACGTCAGATATCGTTATATCTCAAGCCGACTGTCCTCGCTTCATCTGTACCCGTGGCTCTCGTGTTCCTGTATTTCAGGACATTCAAACCATGCAGTATTTCAAACCAATCTATGGCACCTTTTCGGAGGCAGCATTGTACCACTGTCCTGATACACCGAGGCTTCAAGTGCAAAAGCCAACACTCGTGCGAGTCAATCAGATGCTCAGCATGGACATGTTTTGTGTAAATCGACTCATGGAGCACATATTCAAAAAGACACATGGTGAAAATTTTCACAAGACGATGGATGCTCTATCATGGGCCAGTACTATATATAAGCTCATACCAGACGCTACGGTGTCTCTCGAAATCCTCAACAGTCCTCTTTGTGAAGCCAAATGGACAAAAGACTGGCTGAGGCCTTATGAAGTCAACGAGACATCCGTTCTCACTCGACAGATAGCGTTTTCATGTGTGGCTTATATGGAAGAAGAGGTGGATGTGCACCATCAATATTTGACCGACGGATTTGCAATGGCCTACAAGGAATGCATATATATTTCGATGAAGGTATAGAATTAAATTCTCTCTCGATTATCATGGATGCTCACGGAAACTCAGTGTACCTGTGACCCGTCGGAATACTGTGACCCGTATGAGCTTCGCCGCCTTCTCGGGACGGTTGGTTCTTCCGGGATCACAATCCTCGTCCCCCCTGATGCACCAATGGTCGAAAAGCCTGATCCTTCATCATGGAAGCTCATAAGCACCACTATGTTTAATGGGCAGCGTGAGGATCATTTCTCGAAGACCTCGCTGCATCTATGGTTTACCGGCTGCTGTATGCCATTGGTCGAGCCGTTCGAGCACAGAAAAAACCCTGTACTCTGGTTTAGAGAGTCTGTCGTCTCTGTACATGACTCTGGGAACAGGGTCGGTGATATCGACATCTTGAAGGCAATCGATGATGATAGGATTACTTATTTTCCTCATGTCCCCTGTGTCGGAGATCATGATGAGAAAGAGCAGATCAACTTCCTCATCTCTGCTGAAAGATGGGCCGATGTGCTTGAGCCGCCGGAGGTACCTCTCATCTTCCGGGCTAACGGGAACTGGATCGCACGTCTATCTGCCGTTGCTATTGCTGCGCAGATTTTCCCAACGGATCGGATAGTCGTCTGCCGGAATGATACGTGCTGGCATTGTGCGAGAGATGATCAAGAGCTGTCCTTTGACCTGGCGAAACTATATATATATTGATTTTGGTATATTTTATCGCAATATAGTGAAAACTGCAAAATAAAGCCTTGGTGAAGATGACCCTTTGTGGTTCTGGATATAATTTTGTTTCAAACTGCTGATTGGATCTCAATGGCTTCTTTTGGAGTATTAGCCCATATTACAAGCAAGGAGAGTACTTGGGATGTATACTCGGTGAATTAGTCCTATACGGCTCGCTTCCCCTCAAAGTAGCGATAAAGCTAGATCGTATGGCCTGTGCGAAGACTCATATATAGAGCACACAGACCTATTACCAACCCGAGTCTTTTACCATTCCGCTACCGAAAAGTGCCTCAGCTCTTATTCATACGTATAGTAGTTAATTCAAACCCATCTAATCTAATTCCTCCTTGATGGTTTGCTCTTTGATACCTCTATTCTTTCCGCCAAAGCGGTCCTGTACCCGCCTCCCCAGCCACTAACTCAATGAACCCAATGATGTTTTAAGGATAACAGTGTTGTACTTGAGCGTCGAAGAACAGGAGTCACTACTAGTGCTACCTTAAGTAGGTACATGTATGGCTCTGCTAGGACCAGTGACAATGCAAGCCAGCTAGACAGTGGGAAGGAGTCGCGCACCTCTTTCCTCAGAATGTGCTTACTCGCCTCGATAGGCTCGGAAGAAACGATTATCTTTTGAACATGGTCCTTAGTCAGCCTGTAAGTCACTCGTCACCCCTGAACCTTCAGGGTGAGTCACTGTGTAAAGCCTGTGGTGTACTCAGGACGGTTCCTGGAAGGCTATATATACGTCATGTTGTCGACAAGCTCACCGGGGTGCTTTGGGCAACATTGCCGGAATTTACGCTATTCATGGAGAAAGTATACCTGGGCTTACTGTTCTTGCCTATTCGGCGTACTTGGGTGCCTATGTACCGTGTAGAGATTAGAAAAATACATCGGCAAGGCACGGGCTGATGCTGATGCGTTGGGTTGAAGAAAAAGCACAGAACCAAAGAAGAACAACGGGGCACTAACTGCGGGCCGAACAAGCATATTCCGTTACTGATAATTATGCTGCCTTCCAAGAGGACACGACAGCAATCGTGTTTGTACCTATGGGGTAAGCATGAAGTGCATTAGCCGTCCGGCGCAGTGTGGCGGAGCAGACAGCCAAGCCGCCCTGTTGGGGTATGATCGGACGCGGACTTGTACGCCGTACACAGTACAAACATCCAGAGAAATAATTAAATAGGAGTATGGGTAGCAATACGGAAAGATGGATAGCGCAATGCCCGCGCGAATACGTATACCATGGGAGCCTACGGCATAAATCATAGGGCGGATGGGGAGGGGACGGAAGGGGACTGATGATCACCTGGTCGGGAGTCGGGGCGAAGGGTCTGTCCGTCTCACGAGCCGCAGTGGAGGCGCATATGCATTGGCGGCTCAACATGGGGCGGGAGAGAATCAGAAAATAATCTATATAAACATATCATATAAAATCCGTGAAAAACTAACAATAATAATAATAATAATAATAATAATAAACAAATAAATAAATATTTCAATAATAAATGCAGAGAACGAATATTGGCATCTGGATGTTGACCTGTTGACGGTTTATAGAAATGGGCAAAGTAACGCATCGCAACTCTGTATCTCTTGTCCTATTTTCGGAACACATACACAAATTGCAAATGCGGATTGGTCCGGTCGTTCCGGGCATCGGGGCTAAAACGCTCCGACCATGGAAAGATACGGAAAAATACGGTACGAACCCCATGGAATATGGGGAACCACGGCACAAATCACCGCTAAACAGAGGGTAAGGAGGCTGTATTGTATGGCCTCGTCGAGGGTGGAGCCCCTGAGAGAGACATTCCAATCAGGACTGTCGGCACTTTTCCTAAGCGGGTTTAGATCAGGCAGACATCCACGACGCTCAATCTCCTTCTCCTCTTTCAATCTGACACTTTCTCTCCATCTTCTTCATCTCTTCTCCATCTCGCTTCTTCTGCTTCATCGCTATCGTTTCCCCCGCTTTCCCCATCCGCTTCCCAAACTCCTGGAGTCCATCTGGGAGTGACGAAAGGATTAGTCCTAGAGAGTGCAACGTCCTACGGCTTGGGCTTACCCGGTGTTCCCCTATCCCGACATATCCCGCCGATATCAACAACGTTCTGGTGCCTACATTGTAGCCTTGATACCCCAGCACACTGTTGAGTGAGATATTGTTCTGCTATCCCTGGGAGACTTACCCCTGATCCAAACTCCGGAAGTCTCACGAGTCCGTATGTCGCTGTCTATTGTCGCTAATCCATGGGCCTTGGCTGACATTGTGGTTATTTTTGGAGCATTCAGCACACGACCCTGACTGCAATTCATCCATCATGATGCTCGCCTGTGTAAATCATGTCGAGGGTGACTCGACACCCAGACGTCATCCTCGCCGAAGACCTGCTTCTGCTGGCAAAACCCCCCCTCATCTGTCCCTTCTCAACTTGCACGACAAACCATCCACCGAATCATCAAATCCACGCCTCTGCAAGAGCGAAACATTCCACTCATCTCCTACTCACTCTGATTCTCGTTTGCGCCTTCCTTCTCCGCCGCATCGCTCTTCTACCTGCCCCGCTGCCTTGGAAGCGATTGCGGCAGGCAAGCAGCGTATGAGCAAGATTCTCGACACTCTCGACCTCGATTCTTTCTCGACGTCCAAGTCCAACGCGACCCTCGAAGACGACCTTCCAGTTCCGCGAAGTATCTTACGACTACATCTCGACTCTCTCAACACATCCAGCCGCCCTGAGAGCCCATCTGGCTCCCAATCTTCCCCAAAACCGGCCCACATCGAAAAGGTCAACCACCACACTTCCGACAGCGGATTAGGATCCTCTGTCTGCAGCGAAGAAAACATGTCTACTAAAGAGACCAGTAAGTGTGTCTGCACAACAGCCCATAACCGTGTCTAACCAGCTTCTAGCCTCCCCGGCCGGTAACGTCTTCGATACCCTCCTGGCCAAAGAGCAACATCCCTCTTCTGCAGGCGAGCGCGTCCGCGTCGTCTACGTGCGAGTGCCAGTGCCATGCCCTCATCACCCACAACATGCCCATAACGACTCTCATGATTCTCACGACCAACCCTCCGGCTCGGGCTCCTTTGCCGTGCCTTCTGTGCCTTCCGTGAAGCGCGCCCATAGCACCTCGATTGATCCACAAGAAGCCATTCGAGTCATGGCTCGCCGCAGAAAAGACGAGCCCCCCATGAACATCAACGCTCCGTGCCCGGAACCGGGCTGCGATAGGATCTTCAGCAGAAGATGCGACCTCAAGTGAGTTTCACCTCTTCCTCGGGTCCGTTCCATCCTAACATCTCTCAGGAAACACGTGAAGACCCACGAACGCCCGTACAAGTGCGTGGTGGCCGGCTGCAAATTCGTCGAGAAGGGATTCCCGACTGAAAAGGAGCGGGAGCGCCACCACAACGACCGGCACAATCCCAACGCTCCCAAGTTCCCCTGCCAGTTTGAAGGGTGCACTTATGCCTCCAAGAGAGAGGCGAATCTGAAGCAGCACATGGAGAAGAACCACAAGTGGGAGTATGTGCGGACAAAGACCAACGGCAAGAAGGTGACTCCCAGGACTACTCCCGAAACGCCCAGCCTTCGGACGACGCCCGGGACGGGACAGACTTTCCCGACGCCAAATACCTTCCTGACCCCATCGCCTAATCAAGTGTCCTGGTCTGCGGCCGACATCAACTTCGCGGACCCCCCGGTGCCCAACCCCGTTGGAACCATGGCCAACCCCGTTGGCGACTTCCAACTTTTCACCAACGGGCCAATGAGGGGCGATGGCAACGCATATTTCGGTCATCCAGGTACCCCAGCCGCGATCGACAACGATCTGCGGTATACGAACAACTTCGAGGAGCTCTACTTGCCCCAGGTGAACCCCTCAGCGGATCCATACATTGGCCCACTTCCCATGGATCCGTACTCGAACGCCGTCTATGATGATCCGTTCGCGTTCAACCCGAACGACTTCGACGAGGTCCTAAACAACATGGACATCCTGAATCCCATGGCCAAGTAAACGGTTGCTTGGATATTGCTTACTAGCGGGTGTACGGGTGTTTTGGTGTTGAAAGGGATATATATGAATTGGGAATCTTTGCTTCTTTTTTTCCATTTGCTCTTATTTCGTTTTCCTCCATGTTCTTTGTATGCCCATCTCTTTGAATGTTGACCTTGCGTTAAGCAAGCATGATGTATCCGTCAGCTTCCAAAGTGCGACTGGCGTGGGTAGTTTGTATCACCAAGACGAGGAGGACAATGAGTCTTGGATTTCTGTATGATCCTCGTCAAGTCGTACCTTGAGTTTGAATGAACAATCCCCTTCCCATTATCTATCGTAGATGGTTGCCACTGATAGCCATAGCCATAAACATCTCAAGGTCTCCAGCCGTAGCTCTACAAGGTAGTAAGTAGATTTACTCTCGACGCGCCCTTGCCGGGCCATCAACTACCTCTGCAAGCACAAGACTTAACACCCCCCGCAATCCGACACGCCTGCTGCATGACCTGCATCTGCAGGCACCGATAAAATGAAATCCCCTGAGTGTCTTGCGTCAACAGCGCCGTATCTAGCCGTCATGCACCATTGCATCATCCACGGTTTCTCAGGGGAACCAGCAGCAAGGACGGCCATGGAGCTGTATAGGAGATCAGAATTGCTTTTTTCACATTGCGTTCATGCGGGCTGAAGACTCCTGACCAACCCCAATATGACCTGCCCGTGACCTGCCCTCTCGGGCAGTTCCTGCAGGAAATAGTCCTGCAGGCCATACGGAGTCCGTGCACTCTGAATGCGAAGAATGTCGCCTGCGGCGCTTCCGAATTAATCCCTTAACTTTGCGAGCGGAATCTTGTCTGTGCGTCTGGATAAGCGGTGAGGCGTCCCAGGCGCGGTTACCCCGGATTCCTCCTGCGTCGGATCTTCGCCCATATGGATCGGAGGGGGCACGTCGCTTCTCCGCCATCCACATTCTCCGAACAAGATGAGACAAAGACATCCTACCTGGCTGTCTACTCCGTTCGCTACGTGGGTCGCCGGCCGCTCAATCATCTGGCTCACGCGACGAACGGCGGGCACATTCCTCGTCTCGCGATGACACATTCCAGTCGCTCGCGTCTCGGCTAATGAGATCCACGAGACGACCTCCGTGATCTGGGCCGGGGGCTGCCCCCTTGCGTGCCATGTCGTTCACCGCTCAGGGGAAACTCGCGCAGACAGAACAGTGTCTGACTCACGCGTGGTGGTTGTTCGACCCTGAAACGTGAAACAATGACGACGTTGTCCGCTTGCCATGTGAGCAGCCAGCCTGGGCCATCGACCGGTCTTCCTCCTGCTGCATCTCATCTCTTACGCGATTATCGGCTGCGTGCGTACCTGTCTGTGTGTCTTACCCCCCTCACCCCACCGCCGCCGGATTGCCTTTCTCGCGCGAACGCACTCCATGTCTTACTCGGCCATGTGACATGGTCGAGGGAGGGACAGGGCTGGCTGCAGACTGGACGGTAGGTGTAGGGTAAAGAGGTGTATACTCCGGACTGGATGTACCTCCCAGGCAGGCCGAAACCAAATCCACACCCACCACGCCGACATTCGCATTCCAACCAGCCTGACAAATTCGCTCTCGCCGCCATGTGATGAGAGTGACACACGGTATGTGTCTTTCGTAACTGTATCTGCAGCTGCATGCAAGCAGGACCGGTCCGCGTGCCAACATCGCTCCCAGCGGCGCTCAGGCACCACCACCACCACCACCATACTCCATACTCAATGCACACTCCTGCATGTAGATATGTATGAGGTGTCCATCAGTCCCTGACATGGACTCGCACGATGACCCGTCCCCGTGAGAAGTGTGGCCCCGCCCTGGCATTCCAAGCGGGCGTATCCGCCCCGGACGCGCGCGAATCGCGAGCGTCTGGTTGGTCGGAAGATAGACATGATCGGGACTATTCGCGGGCTGCAGCTGCGAGCAGGGAACAGGTGATGTGATGGGATATGATATGATATGATCTGTATGGAATGCGGGGATGAGGTAGGTGAGATGTCAGATGGGGCCTCTTCACCGCTGGCTTGCTCATGGGGTCTGTATTATCAGTGCATGTGCGAGATTAGGTTGGGTTACGAGGGGAAGGGGAGTGCTCGGGTCGGGGCGAAAGGGGAGCGAGCGTGGGTACAGTTGTCATTATTTGAGTTTGTGTTGGACGTCGGGTTCTCTCGGCTTGGGCTACTGGATGGATGAGGAGGATATGGTAAAATGAAGTGGTATCTTGTTCAGTCTGTCTGGTCTGGTGTTGTCTATATACAGGAGAGAAAAATGCGGCTGCCTGGCCGGGCAGGAAACAGGAACGGCCCAAACTCCTCGCTATGTATGAGATGGATAGAGGGAAAGGAAGATGACAAAAGAAACATTAGAGGGTATTCGCTTTCCGCGGCACATGAAAAAAGAAAGAAATGGAGATGAGAGAGAAAAAAAAAAAGCCAAATCACAAAGTCTATACATGGATGGATCCGCGAGAATAGTCATCAAGGAAACGTAAGAGAATGCAACTCAATCGTAGCGGCGCTGCTGCTGCTGCTGCTGTCTCCGCAGCTCGTCACGGCTGAGGAGTCGGCGAATTCTGGAAACCAGTTTGCGAGCGGAGGAATCTGCAGGTTCATGATTAGTACGAGGTGACAGGTCTCATGGGATTAGGTTCGGGACTCACCGCTATATCGGCTGCGGATCGTGGATCGTGTCGACAGCTCCGATGGAGATGGAGGCACGGCGATGTCAGCCCAGAAGCTGGTGTCGTGGTAGCCGGCATATTGGCGAGTCTTGAGCCAGGGCGACTCGTCGGATTGCAGTTGGAGGGCCACGACGTGAGGGTAGAGAGCTCCCAGAGGATAGAGGAGTTGTTCGTCTGTGGGCTCGGACATGTCGAGACTTTGGCTGGTCTGGGACTGTTAGAGGAGAAGGATGGGAGGAAGAGAGGGAACATACATAAGGCTCGTAGTTGCTCTTGTAGCACATTGTGTATGTAGAGGATGTGTAGGTAGAGATGTAGAGTAGAGGAGGATGTTTAGGTAGAGTGAGATGGAGAGTAGAAATAGGTAGAGTCGAGCAGATCTGGTGTTTAAGACTTGGGATTGTCTGATCGGAAGTTTGATGCTGGAGATAATTCTTCCTCATGGCGAGAAACTCTGATGGCTTTATAAGATGGTGAGATGGTCGAGCATGGCAGGTAAGTCAGCCACCCGTCTGTCAAGGTGGGGATACCGCATGGCATGGGGATGACATTTTTTTTTTTGAATTAATATTTCTTATTCTTATTCTATGAATTATTTTATTTTTCTTTTATCTTATTATTTTTTATTCTTGTCTGTTTTAATTTAATTTCCTGCGGACACAGAATGATCCATCAAATGATTTGAGTTTTCAGGCACTAAATTGCCCCCTTCGGCCAATCACCATCCAACCCGCGAATGTGAGCAGCCACTCAGACCGCTCGCTAGCCCTAACTATACATACATTAGTCTCATTCCCTCTCCCTCCTCCATCCCAGTCAGTCGACCCTCCCCCTCCAGCCCTGGTCGATCAGCATTCTTGCCGATCGACCCTCAACCGGTGTGCCCGAGGGAAGGGGACGGGGGTCGATCTTGACTGGCTCCTCGATTGCACACCCAGATGCCCAGATACGATCATACCCCTCCCCCCTTGCGTCCCTGCATCGAAACGAGTGCCACGTTTTCCCCTACACCGTACCCTCTACATACCTGAGGCGCAACTACATATGTAAGGTGACGATGCTCATCAATCAGGAGAACATGCGGTCTGCCTTCTCCCCCTCCCTGTGCGACCCAACTGGAATGTTACAGACTCTCCGCGCCGGGTGTTTGTATCACCAGGGCCTCTCTCGCCCAACTCCGAACATCGCCATGTGGAAGACTCTCAGCCCAGGTGGGGATCGTGTCACCATTTCGACAGGATGACGAGACCGGACCCGATGGGGGGACGCGAGGAGAGCTGTCACATCCGCGTGAGGGAGGGAAGATTGCTGACTATTGATTTTCCCATCCCATCCTGCTGGTTCCCAACTCCCTCAAGCCCCGCCGCCGGCGCAACGGGGTGCGTCCCTCAGCCTCCGACGCTTTCTCCCAACTGGTGGTGAATCGGTCGATTGTGGTGTGGGTTCTCGCGTGGATGATATGGGAGGGATGTGGTTTTGGATTAATTCAAGAAGACTAAGGGCTCTTAGGCCGAGAAAGACGACGTGATGGCTGGCTGAAGACCTGACCAGGACTAGGATCAACACGCTAAGAGGCAGTCTTCCAAATCTTTTCCGCTAGTGCCATCGGGGTTTCCAGGTTCCTGGGCCTGGGTCCGCTTAGAGCCGAGCAGAGGGAAAAAGGGGGGTGGGAACAGGCAGGTATCGACGGTCTAAGCGCAAGGGGGAAAAAGTAAACAGTGCACAGCCACAGAAAAGTCTGGCTTCACCGTGCTGTGCCACATGCCGTGGCTTTCCCCCTGTGGCTCCTCCCCCATCTGTGGCTTGTCCCAATGCCAATAGTGCTCAGAACTATTTCCAAACTTCTGGAGGGCAATGCCTCAGATCCTCAGGATGTGCGTATGGCCGCTCCACTTGTCCCGGCAGAACGGCCGTGCCCTAGCATTATTCCTTGTCGTCATCTGTCGGCATGCCCGTCGGTCCTGCACTATAACTAAGGAGGCCTCCCCGGGGGTTCTTGTCCAGTCCCTATCCCATTTGACTTGCACAATTCCATTCATCCGCCTGAGTCTCCTATCATACAATGAACATGGAATCGGAATCACCTTGCTGGGATGCCTCCCCGTCTCCCTCTCTTGCCTATTCCCACGTCCCCAGTAAGCCCTGCCCCCATCCATACTATAGACCCCCGAACCCATGCTCATTGCACCCGCAGAATCGATGGACGCAGACACAGCGTACGCCAGACCGGTCCACACGCCGGTCCTGTCGCCCGCAGAACTGGCCACGCCGTGGCCGCGCAGTCCCAGCCAGGAGGCCCCCGTTTCCATGGACCGGTCCGGAACGGAGATGTACCACGTCGACCTGAGCCAATGGTACCCGCAGTACCAAGCGTGTCTGCAGTTCCTCGTGGAGCAGGGCCAGCATACGCCCGCGGTGCAGTCGCTGGCGGCCTTCCTCAACATGCGGCTGCCGGGCCAGCGGGCGTCGACCGCGGCGCCCACGGGGTCGCTGCTGCGAACGTACATCCGGCGGCTCATCGTCACGGCGCACGACACGCCGGCGGTGCTGCAGGCGTTCTTTGGGCCAGAGTGGCGCGGCGGGCTCGCGACGATCTGGCAGCAGGAGCGCATCAATTACTTGTTTACGGCGAAGAGCGGCGGGTGGGCGTCGACCAAGGCGGCGTACGATGGACAGCCGGACGAACAGACGCCGTTCCTGCGGCCGCTGCGCGAACCGACGGAGGAGGAGCTGCGCATGGCGGAATCGCAGTGGAGCGAGTGGTTGGCCATGGAGGATTGGATGGTTGGACCGCGGAGTCCGTGGTGAAGAGTCGGGTGGGGGAGAGGGGGAGCATTGATGATGCATGCGATGAGGTTACGATGTTGATGATCGAGTCACTCCTTAGATTAATTCAGTTTCATTTGTGGTCTACATTTCGATTTCTGTCCCGAGCCCGGTGTATGGAGGCGAGCCATCTATCGGTCAGTCCTTTGCTGCCTGCGGAGAGGGCGCGGTCTCCGGCCAGGATGATGGGGGAGTTAGTGAAGTGGAGGTAATCTAAATAGATTGAAGCTATATTGATCGATATTGATCCACGCGGGCGGAATACGAGCTGCAGGACCGCCCGCTGCTGCATCTGCATGGAAGGCAATTGCTTCTAGAAGGACTCCAGCCAGCCAGCCTCGTTGGGGGGGATACGCGTCCATCGATCACAATTTAGCTATACGCCGGAGGGTTTGACAGGTGCCATTTGGCCGTCGACAGACAACGGGCCCCAGGGCTGACATGTGGCATGGAGAATTAATTATAAGGCAATTCCAAATCACATCCCCACCGTCTGAAGGATTGGCCGCTAGCACGAGACGGGCATAGCAGGAGAAATAGTCGTTCAGGGGCAGCAGCACCGCCACAGCTCTGAGCAGCCCAGAGCAGCTCTGATGGAGAGCCGAAATGACAAATCTTGCTGGTTAGCGTGGTCGATGATCGACTAAGCTTCTAGGTTAACTCTGCTCTGGACGGTTGTCCACTCGACGTTGGGCGGAAATGGTCTCCAGCGCATGGACTTTCATCATCTTCCTCATCCTCCGCAAGATACACATGCATAAGCGAATGCCCTAATCCAATCCGTCCCGTTGCTATGGGACTTTCCATAATCCCGGCTCCTCAGGGGTAGTCTCTCGCAGCCATCACATCCGTCCCTGACCCAATTCCTGTCTTAGGGCCCGTCGGTCTGTCCTACGGCCGTCTCCTGTCGAACATGACAGCCCTCTCCTCGGACCGGTTTCTGTCAGAACCGTCTCCACCGTCGTCCGAGGCGCGTGCGCTGACTATTGACTCGCCAACCCGCCACTATACTCTTCTCGTCCGGCATCTGTCATCTATCCAGTCTGTCGGGTCCGTCTCCATCCTCGCGATACATCCAGAACAAGAGAATCCTCCCCCCCCTTATCCTCCCAACACACCGGTTCTCGTTCGATCTCGGGATCCTTCAACATCGCAGCTCATCCCTCACTAGCGCCCCTCCCAGGCACCATTCTCCCGGTGGTCTCCAGGTCCCCGTCGCCGGGTCCGCCGGGGTCCTCCCCAGCGCGCCCTAACCTGGTCCATCGATACCCCTTTTGGAAGGGAAATTTGTCAACCGTACCACGCCTGGGAGATCCGCACGGGCACACCCACGGCAGCCCCGGTCATCGCCGCGCCTGTCCCAAGCTCTGGGATTAGTGCCTTTCTTTTGCAAATATCGTTTTTTGATTCGACGCTGAATATGACTCCTGTCGGCGATTCAACTGCTGCTAACGTGGCGTGCCTGAGTCAAAGCCCGAGTTGATCGTTGCCCTGGCAGATGTCAGCCGCTTGGCGCTGGGCACGTTGACCCGGGGTCTTGGATCGGGGTGGAGTTGCTCGACGTGTATACTGTAGGTGCATCACATTGTCACGATCGATCGTGGTCTTCAGCTGCGATCGAGATGCAGCAGTGGTCAGGGATGTTCGAATGTTCGAATATTCTCGAATGTTATGTATCGATTGGTTCGTAGGTGGTAGATAGGCGTGCAGGAGTTGAGAGTTGATGTATAGAGTATATTATGCTACGGTAGTAAATCGATTATATATTGTTAGTGTATACGCCGTATATTTCTGGGTATGCTGGATGAACACGTAACCTACGAGAACCACATAGCAATCCTAAATCATAGCATACCTCCATAAACAATACACAGCCGATACGAGAGACATCCATAACCCGTACTCCATAGTAACGTGTCGATATCTCCTCCGGACATACTCGAAGTGGATGATGGATAGTCCGCCCACTGCCCAAAACAGCTAGCGCCGGCCGCTTACCCAACACAATCAACTGCGGATGAATCATCATTATCACCATCTTCTTCTTGCTTCCTCTCACCGCATCACCACCACCACCTTCACCCCCAATTACTCCCACCCAACTCCCCAATTCACCACAATGAGCGCCCCTAAGGCCGCCGTCGGCGAGAACATGCTCTGGGGAGGCCGATTCACCCGTACGTGCTCAATCCCACCACCCCACCAAGAATCCATCCACTAACCCCGCTACCCTCGCAGAGGGCCTTGACCCCCTCATGGTGCAATACAACCAATCGCTCCCGTACGACCGCATCCTCTGGAAACAGGACATTGCCGGATCGCTCGCCTTCGCGCGGGCCAACACCAAGACGGGGATCCTGACGGCGGATGAGTTCAGCGCGATCGAGCGCGGCTTCGCGCAGATCGCCGAGGAGTGGGCGACGGGGACGTTCACCCCGACGGCGACGGACGAGGACATCCACACGGCGAACGAGCGGCGGCTGTCGGAGCTGGTGGGCAAGGAGATCGGCGGCAAGCTGCACACGGGGCGGTCACGGAACGAGCAGATCGCGACGGACATGCGGCTGTGGCTGCGCGACGAGCTGCGGCGGCTGGACGGCTTCCTGGCCGACCTGGTGCGCGTGTGCGTCAGCCGCGCCGAGGCCGAGCTCGATTACATCATGCCGGGCTACACGCACCTGCAGAAGGCGCAGCCGGTGCGCTGGAGCCACTGGCTGCTGTCGCACGCGACCGCGTTCGCGAGCGAGCTCCAGCGGCTGCGCGAGGTCACCCGCCGCGTCAACCGCAGCCCGCTCGGCACCGGCGCCCTCGCCGGGAACCCGTTCCATATCGACCGCGAGGCCATGGCCGCCGAGCTCGGCTTCGACGGCCTGCTGTACAACAGCATGAACGCCGTCGGCGACCGCGACTTCGCCATGGAGACCATGCAGTGGGGCGCCTCGTTCATGCTGAAGATCTCGCGCTGGGCCGAGGATCTCATCATCTACAGCAGCCTGGAGTACGGCTTCGTGCGCCTGTCCGACGCCTACTCCACCGGCTCGTCGCTGATGCCGCAGAAGAAGAACGCCGACAGCCTCGAGCTGCTGCGCGGCAAGTCCGGCCGCGCCTTCGGCCACATGGCCGGCCTGATGTGCACCATCAAGGGCCTGCCCACCACCTACAACAAGGACCTGCAGGAGAGCGTCGAGCCGCTGCTCGACCACATCAAGACCGTCGGCGATAGCATCCAGATCGCCACCGGCGTGCTGTCCACCCTGACCACCATCCCGGAGAAGATGACCGCCGCCTTGGCCCCCGAGATGCTGGCCACCGAGATTGCCGACTATCTCGTGCGCAAGGGCGTGCCCTTCCGCGAGGGCCACCACATCTCCGGCCGCGTCGTCCAGCTCGCCGAGCAGAACAAGGTGCCCATGGACACCCTGTCCCTGGAGCAGCTCAAGACCGTCGATGCCCGTTTCGACGACGATGTCCGCGCCTGTCTGGACTACGAGCGCGCCGTCGAGCTCAAGGATGCGGTCGGCGGAACGAGCCGTCGGGCCGTGTTGGAGCAAACCGCCGTCCTCAAGGGACTGCTTTAGATGCCAATGACGATGACGATGACGATGCTTTCCGGGTAGGTGCTTGGAAGATGAATAAAAAAAAGTCATGCGATGTTACGCCACATGTGCATATTACATAGAATAAATGGATTAAGTCACCATCAACCGTATTGTACAGAACGAGCGACGACGTGCCAAATCAGAATGGATGCAACTGCCCCCTGTAATCAACAAACAATGGTACAATAACTTGCACAGCACAATCAGACATTAAGTACGGTGTAGTAAACGTCACATATCCTCAGGACTCTTCGATCTTCTCTAACTTTAAGCTCCTCCTCCAGGAAGGTTGGTATGCTGGCAGCGCCGCGTCCCACTCCGGATCGTACTGCATGAAACTCATCACATGCGCGGAACTGACACTGTCACTCGATGTGCTCAGAACCTCGTCCGGGCACGACATCCGCTCAAAGTTCGCGGTAAGGACCGCCCCGTCTGCGGTGACGACGGGGCCTGCGCGCGGCTGTCCGCCTGCATCCGCGGCGTCATGCAATGATCCGTTCTCGAACTCGACCGATTTGCAGAGCTGGCGGCGCGGATTAAACTTATTGATCAGCTCGCGCGACGACGACGAGGGCAGCTCGGCCCGTTGTCTGTAGAACCCTGTGTCAGGGAGTTCTGGAGGTGTTCGCAGCGTTGGGCGCTGACGGACGGCAGGAAGCTGTCTATGGGAACGGGTAGTAAGTCCACTGCCGGTCCGGCCGATAGGCAGGGACACGTTCGAGGACGTTAGCGAAGAAATGGTCGGGGTCGTCGAGGAGCTGTTGGTGGTATTGGTAGTGACGATGGAACGGGCCGTGTGGATTGTCGTCGATGTTGGGGAGCGTCCGGTGGACGGCGGGTCGGTAGGTGGCTGTCTCGAGAGAGGGAGTCTGGTTGCAGGTCCCGCTGGCGACACTCGGGTCGTCGGTGAAGCTCTTGTGGGAGACGGCTTCGTGGGCGGCTTTGTCGGCGGCGTTCTGGCCGGTGATGGTCGAAAAGGACCCTTCGTGTTTCTGGCGTTGGACTCTGCGTGCGATGAGTAAGAAGTGGTGATACAATCATCAGAGGAATACTCCATACTCGGTCGATCGGTGACAAGACCGGGCCTTTTGCGTCTCTCGCGTTTGGGGCGGAGGCCACTCAAGGACACAATAGGATGCGCAGACACCTCCCGGCCATGTCTTTTCCTGCGAGAGTACCACAGCAGAAACAGTGCCATACCCAACAGCACCAGGAAGCCGACCACGCCACCCACGACGCCTCCAACGACCATTTCGTTTTTCTTGTGAGCAGCCTTTGCGGAGCTGACTACTGTCGAGGGGGCTGAGGACACTGCTTCTGTAGGGGGCGCGCTCGCCGTGATAGACGAAGTCGATGTCGAGGAAAAAGATTGCGTCGTCTCGGCCTTTGTACGTGTCGACGTCGAGGACATGGTGGGTGTGGCCGTGGACGAAGACATCGACAGCACGCCATTCTCGTCAGGACAAACTCCCGTCGTGCACGGGTCTACCGCACAACAACCATGATAGTTGCCTGCGGAGCAGACATACCACTGCTTCCCAGCAGGGCACGATATGTTTCGGACCGGTAGTTGGGCCATAGCCAAGCTGGTGAAGAGAAAACGAACGATTCTGACAAGAGACAGACAGCAAGGAGATCAATAGCGAACGAACGAAACATGCTCTAATGAATCAACCAAGAGAGCCGGCTCAGGTTGAGGAATAGGTGAAGGCGTAAACGGACTGTTCTGTCCACAAAACCATCCCGAGATTCATCCTATGTATTCTCTAGAACCCTCATAGGAATTGAACAATTCCTCGCAGCGACGATCCATGGTCCTCAACCGGGGCATCGCCTGCTTGACAAAGATCCGGGAAAAAAGTGGGTTGTTGTGACAAGAATGGATGCTTCTTTGTCTACCGCACAACGCTGACTTTCCACTAACGGCCGGCCAAGAAGGTGGCTGCGTCGGGGGACCAGAGCGAGGACGATTGCATCCAGCACAAGAAGCCGATTTGAGACATCGGCCTTGGTGGGGGAGTGACGGTCTGCTCTGCCCCGACGGCCTACGCCCCGAGGGCCTTGAAACTCCGTTGCAGTTTGCCCTGCCTTGCCGCAAGTCAGCCTCATTTCAATGCCAGCGATGCTATAATTATGCCAGCTAAGCCTCTTACCACGTTTTTCTTTGTATGTCTGACCCGCTGAGGGCCTGCAGGAACAAAGAGCTGCATGATGTCCTGTCCAGCCGCGGTGAGCATGTCGTACCAAGCACATAGAAAGAATCAACCGCTCGAGAACATTCGACGACAGACCCAGAAGATGATAAGAGGATGATTAACAACGCAAGGAAACTCCAATTGTATGGTAATAAACGGCTATAAAAAACACGAACGTGAGTACACCAAACTCATCGCCTGGAAGGAAAAATGGATATACACATATAAACACAAGAGATAAGCACAGCCTGAATTTTCATGACGCTCTTTTTCTTTCGTCCAACTCCCCCCAGTCGTCACGAGGTCAATTCAGTGGACCTCGCACGGCTTCATTATGGAGCTCCTCCTCAGCAACCTCTCCGAAAGCGCGCTTAGTAGACACGCTTGAAAGGAGGCACGGGCTTGCACTCGGCCTCATCCAGAGTGTTGGCCTCAACGGCACGGTATCCGAGCTCGACCTTGCCGTGAGGAGTCTTCTGCCACGTGAGGGTGTGCTTCATCCAGTTCTCGTCATCACGGTCGGGGTAGTCCTCACGGGCGTGGGCACCACGAGACTCCTTACGGTTGGCGGCGGCGACGGCGGTTTGGGTACTAATTCAACCAAGTCAGTCAACTGATCCCATCGGCTCTCACATTCACAGGAGATACGTACGCGCAAGTCAGGAGGTTACGGAGCTCAAGGGTCTCCACCAAGTCAGAGTTCCAGATCATGCTGCGGTCCTTGGTGCCGACCTGGTCGAACCAGGTATCGACATCGAGGATCTTCTCAACACCCTCATCCAAGCTCTCCTGGGTACGGAAGACACTGACATCCGACTGCATAGTCTTCTGCATGGCGTTACGGATGTCGAAGGTGGACTTGGGACCCTCGGCGGTACGGACGAAGTCGAGGTCCTTGATGGACTGGGCACCGGCGTCGGAGGCGAGCTCCTTGTGGGGCTTGCCAGGGGAGGCGATGTCGCGGACACGGTGAGACACCGCACGACCGAAGACAACCAGATCGAGAAGGGAGTTGGCACCGAGACGGTTGGCACCGTGGACGGACACACAAGCGGCCTCACCGCAGGCGTAGAGACCGGGGACCACCTTGTCCTTGCCCTGCTCATCGACGGTCAAGACCTCACCGGTGTACTTGGTGGGGATACCACCCATGTTGTAGTGGACGGTGGGCAGGACGGGGATGGGCTGCTTGGTAACATCGACACCGGCGAAGATGGACGCGGTCTCGGAGATACCGGGCAGACGCTCGTGGAGGAGCTTAGCGGGCAGGTGGCTGAGCTGGAGGTAGATGTGGTCGGCCTCGGGACCGACACCACGGCCCTCACGGATCTCCAGGGTCATGGAACGGGACACGACGTCACGAGAGGCCAGATCCTTGGCGGTGGGGGCGTAACGCTCCATGAAACGCTCACCCTGGGAGTTGAGGAGGTAACCACCCTCACCACGAGCACCCTCGGTGATCAGACAACCGGCACCGTAGATACCAGTGGGGTGGAACTGGACGAACTCCAGATCCTGGTTGGGGAGACCGGCACGGGCGACCATGGCCATACCGTCACCAGTGCAGGTGTGGGCGGAGGTGCAAGAGAAGTAGGCACGACCGTATCCACCGGTGGCCAGGACGGTGTGGTGGGCCTTGAAACGGTGGAGAGTACCATCCTCCTGGTTGTAGGCGAGGATACCGCGGCACTCACCGTCCTCCATCAGCAGGTCGAGGGCGAAGTATTCGATGAAGTAGTTGGTGTTGTGACGGAGGGACTGTCCGTAGAGAGTGTGCAGAAGGGCGTGACCGGTACGGTCAGCGACGGCACAGCAACGGTAGGCCTGGCCACCCTTGCCGAACTCACGCGACTGACCACCGAAGGCACGCTGGTAGATACGGCCATCCTCGGTACGGGAGAAGGGGCAGCCGTAACCCTCCAGCTCACGAACGGAGGCGGGAGCCTCACGGGTCATGTAGTGAATGGCGTCCTGATCACCGAGCCAGTCCGAACCCTTCACGGTGTCGTACATGTGCCATCTCCAGTCATCGGGGTGCATGCTACAAGGGGGACAGGGTTAGCGCGAATTGGGTCGGGACGAATCAACTATTGCGCGGGCGGACGATGACGTACTTTCCGAGGGCGGCATTGATACCACCCTGCGCAGCGACAGTGTGACTTCTGGTAGGGAAGAGCTTGGAGACACAAGCGGTGTTGAAACCAGCCTCGGCCAAACCGAAGGCGGCACGCAGACCGGCACCACCGGCACCCACGACGACAGCGTCATACTCGTGGTCCTGGGGGTCGAATTAGAACCGAGACGGTCACAGAAGACATTCCGGAGTAAGGAGAAGCTTACAATGACGGGGTACTTCTCGGAGATGTAGCCATTGGCTTCCTTTGCGCGCAGAGGACCGTTGCCGAAAATGCGGGCTAACGACGGGGGTCAGTTAGGATGGACGGGCACAGGGGAGGTTTGCAGCGGACTCCGACGTACCAGCGGGGCGAGAGGAAGAGAAAAGACGTCTCTGATCCCGGAGGGCACGGGAGATCTGTCAAAGCAGGATGGTCAGTATGCAATGCGCGCGCAGGGCATGCGACCAGCGAAGTCAGATGCCGGCAGTAGGTCGGAGAAACGGACCTTGGAAGCGGGAGCTAGGCTCCGCAAGCTCAGGGAGCTCATGATGGCGGGATCAAAAGAAAAGAGAACACTTCTCTACTGAGACGAAGGGGGAGAGACAGAGCGTGGACGAGAAGAGGGGAGGGAGGAGAGAGGAGAGAGGAGAGGAGATTGGAACACTTGGGAAATGGTGAAGTCGTTGGTTGCAGCAACTTTTGGATCGTCGTTTCTGCTTGGGCGGAAGGGCTGGCTGACATAAGCACCGCGCACTTGCCGACGGGGAAGACCGGGGCCGAGAACACCAATCAGCGGGCGCGCAGTGGTAATCACCTCGGGCAGCCGGCGGCTGCTGATTGGCGGAGCGGGCGCAGGCACGTGGCCGGTGTTCTTTTAACCCGGTTAGAGCGAGGAATTCCGGAGCGGCACGGCTGTCGTGGAGGACCCGAAGCATTGCCGGGGTGGTGGATGGAGGTCGAACACCGTGGAGTAGAGGGATGAGGCAGCTCGTGTCTAGTATTGGCACGGAGTCGTAGTATTGTACCTAGTGTTGTACCTAGTAGTTACTTGTAGTTACTGGTATTACTGGTGGTGTGGTCATGGGTTAGATAATCGATGATATGGATCACGTGACTATCACTTACGATCGTCTACCGCATACAACACTACGGAGCACCTACAGCCTCCCTAAGTACGCCGTAGATACCCAAGTCCATTACATAGAACAATCCATCATGGTTCGCCTATACCGAGTACACACTATTAATGTCATACATCCATCTGCAATCCCAAAAACCCCCTAATTGTACTGCATGTACGTCGCCGTCGAGTTGAACTTCAGGTTGCCCTTGATCACCTTGTCCACTGCCGCCAAAAAGTCCTTCTCGGTCGCGACCTTGCGGCGGGCCCGGATGGCAAACATTCCTGCTTCCGTGGCCACACTCCGAAGCTCGGCTCCCGTCGCGTTCGGGCACAGGCGCGAGATCAACTCCCACCGAATGTCACGCTCCACCGACATGCTCTTGGCGTGGATGCGGAGGATGTTCGCACGGCCCTCCACATCCGGCAGAGAGAACTCGATCTTGCGGTCAATCCGACCGGGACGCATCAGAGCCGGGTCCAACGTGGAGGGTCGGTTGGTCGCGAACATGACCTTGATGTTACCGCGGGCGTCGAATCCATCCAGTTGCGTGATCAGTTCCAGCATGGTACGCTGGACTTCGTTGTCACCACCGGCCCCATCGTCAAAACGGGCACCACCGACGGCGTCGATTTCGTCGAAGAAGATAATGCATGCCTTCTTGGTGCGGGCCATCTCGAACAGCTCTCGCACCATGCGGGCACCCTCACCAACGTATTTCTGCACCAGTTCACTGCCAATGACTCGGATGAACGTCGCATCGGTTCGGTTGGCCACAGCTCGAGCACAAAGCGTCTTACCCGTACCGGGGGGTCCGTATAGCAGAGCACCCTTGGGCGGATCGATACCGAGGTTGACGAACCGCTCGGGGGACAGCAGAGGCATCTCCACGACCTCCCGCAGCTTCTCAATCTGCTCCTTGCATCCACCGACATCGCCATAGGTCACGTCGGGCTTGTCTTCGACCGTCATCATCGTCACGCTGGGGTCGATCTTCGGAGGAAGGGGCAACATGATCTGGTACTTATTCCGGTCGACACTGTAGATCATACATTAGCATGGAGCGCTGGGAGCGACCATCGTCGGGATTCTGTAGACATACCCAACCCGCATACCCTCCTCGATATCTGTCGGACTCACTCGCTCCCCTAGGTTGACCACGAACTTGGCGATCTGTTTGACATTGATGACATATTTGCTCTTATCCGAGTCCTTCTCGTCTTGGATGATCTTCGTACAACGGGCTACCTGCAGTGGTTGTTCTTCGGCCATGCGCTGTCTATCGGCAGCAACATCCCAGAGATGCGGAGGAGCCAGACCGGTGTCGGATTCCTAGACACGTCAGACAGTTGCCGGTTGGAGGACCTGGGCGATTAGAGGGATTACCTTGACGCCAATCTTCTCATTAACACTAGCCTGTCTGTCCTTTATTTGCTTTTCGAGCTTCTTCAAAGCGTTGGCGTAGGGCGCGGCGCCGTACGTCTTCAGCACCTGAATGTCCCTAGACGGAGTCAGCCGGAGCTCATAGCTCCACGTCCATCCAACCAGACCCAGATAACATACTCATCGGACAGAGGAGTGATCTTCTTCTCAGGCTCCTCGTCATCGGCGTAGTTCTTGCTGTACTTCTCCCAGTTCTCACCCGTGGCGCTCGGCATGGTGAGAGGCGGCGGCGAACAGACGGGACGGGGTGGAAGGGGTTACGGGACAATCAAGAGAGGAATCGATGGGTTCGGAGTATGCAAACGTGTTAAGACCGGAGGCAACGGAGAATCAACGAAATTGATGGGATGTGATGGAGGTGGTGGACGTGAGGCAGAGAGTTGAGGTTGATGGTGAGCTTGCAGCTTTGGGTGGTTGCGTCGGTTGGAGCTGTTTTGGCACTAGCGCCCGCCAAGCATTAAATCAGCAACCTGGAAGAATTTCCCAAGTGCCGCCGCTCTCTCTTCCCCCATATCAATCATTCCACCTCTTTCTCCTACTCTCTTCTCACCTTCTTTTCTCCCCGGTTCGCATTGCCTCTTCCTTCACAATGGCGACCGCAGTCTCCCAGGGGACCGTTGGAAAC
This sequence comes from Aspergillus ambiguus, assembly GCF_047715705.1. Classification (NCBI taxonomy): domain Eukaryota; kingdom Fungi; phylum Ascomycota; class Eurotiomycetes; order Eurotiales; family Aspergillaceae; genus Aspergillus; species Aspergillus ambiguus. The sequence goes on along the minus strand of NW_027395515.1, from coordinate 561,027 downwards.
AACTCCTTCAAGGTGTGTGTTCCTCGCGGAGATGGAAAGACTCAGTTGTGGGCCGTGACTGATAGTCGGACAGGACAAGGAGAAGCCCATGGCGGTGCGGACGTCCAACATTCTGGCAGCTAGAGGTACGTCCCCGTCTTGTCGGTCGTTGAGGATTGTCTATGCTGACCCCGTACAGCCGTCGCCGATGCCATCAGAACGGTACGCTTCGCCGAGATTTGTTTGGAGTCGCAGATGAGGGGCTAACCTATCAACCAGTCGTTGGGTCCCAGGGGTATGGACAAGATGGTATGATCAAGTCTCCTTCGCTGGATTGGTCCCTACTAACATATCTCTAGATCCAAACGCCCAAGGGCAACACCATCATCGTACGGACACCCCTCCCGCCTCCTGAATCCCGCTCCTAACCCCCCCGCAGACCAACGATGGGAACACAATGCTGAAGGATATGAGCGTCATGCACCCTGCCGCCAGAATGCTTGTCGACCTGAGTGCTGCCCAGGATGTCGAGGCTGGAGATGGTACAACATCAGTGGTCGTGATCGCAGGAAGCTTGCTCGGCGCCGCGGAGCGTCTCCTGTCCAAGGGTATCCACCCCACGGTCATCTCTGAGTCCTTTCAAAGAGCCGCCGCCGCGGCGGTTGAAATCCTCCACAACATGTCTCGTCCTATCAACATGATGGACCGCTCGACTCTCCTCCAAGCCGCTTCTACCTCCCTCTCCTCCAAGATCGTGTCGCAGCACTCCGGCCTTCTTGGCCCCATGGCCGTCGACTCGGTGCTGAAGGTTGTCGACCCCAAGACCGCAGACAACGTGGACCTCCGGAACATCCGTATAGTGAAGAAGGTCGGCGGCACGATCGAAGACAGCGAGATGGTCGATGGTCTGGTGCTGAACCAGCCCGTCATCAAGAGCAGTGGAGGACCCACACGGATTGAGAAGGCCCGGATAGGTTTGATTCAGTTCCAGCTGAGCCCTCCCAAGCCAGACGTATGTGGACGACCGACCCCGCGTTTCCCCCATTCGATAAAACATACTCACCGCATGGCGCCCACAGATGGAAAACCAGATCGTGGTCAACGACTACCGCCAGATGGACAAGATCCTCAAGGAAGAGCGCCAGTACCTTCTCAACATGGTCAAGAAGATCCAGAAGACCAAGTGCAACGTCCTCCTCATCCAGAAATCCATCCTCCGTGACGCCGTCAACGACCTCTCTCTCCACTTCCTGTCCCGTCTGAAGATCCTCGCCATCAAGGACATCGAACGCGATGAAGTCGAGTTCCTGTCCAAGACCCTCGGCTGCAAGCCCGTCGCCAACGTTGACTCCTTCACCGAGGACAAGCTTGGCACCGCCGATCTGGTGGAGGAGGTCCAGGCCTCCGGTGCGCGCTACGTTAAGATCACTGGCATCAAGACCCCTGCCACCGCCCACAACCAGACCGTGTCCATTGTGGCCCGCGGTGCCAACAACCTCATCTTGGATGAGGCCGAGCGTTCTCTCCACGACGCTCTTTGCGTCATCCGTTGTCTGGTGAAGAAGCGTGCCCTGATCGCCGGTGGTGGTGCGCCCGAGATCGAAGTCGCCCAGGCGCTGGCGAAGCGCGCCCGCGAGCTCACTGGCACCGAGTCCATCTGCTGGAAGGCCTTCGCGGACGCCATGGAGGTCATCCCCACCACGCTGGCCGAGAACGCGGGTCTCAACTCGATCAAGGTCGTCACCGATCTGCGTCACCGTCACGCCCAGGGACAGCACAACGCGGGTGTGAGCATCCGCAGTGGCGGCGTGAAGGACGATATCACTGAGGAGAACATCCTCCAGCCCCTCCTGGTGAGCACCAGCGCGATCGAACTCGCGGCGGAGACGGTAAAGATGATCATGAGAATTGATGATATTGCTTTGTCGAGGTAAAACGGTGGAAAACTGGAACATGGGAAAAGTTAAGATGGGGTGTTATCATGACGAGTAATTCTACCTGAATCAGACGACTTCAAAAGATAGATACATTGTGGTTATCAATGCACATAATTGTCTACTCAAGGATGGCTATAATCGTATCGACGTCTGTCTAGACAGTCTGTTTAGGCCAGACGCACATGCATCTTCATTATAGTACAAGTACACATAGTCATCATCCCGGCGTCCATCCATCATTCATCCCAAAGGGCCTGGCGAAGGCTGATCATTCCGGACGGCCGACCCATTCATATGTACACTCGCACGACCATTCGAGCTCTCCTCGTACGCAGAAGGACTTAGCCGTGGAAGACGAATGCGGTCTCGCCACGGGGCGCTCGCACGATGGGCTCGATCGTAGATATTCCTCCTGCACAGGGGGTCCAGGACGTTTGTAGCGAGATAGTGTCCATCGTCGGTCAACACAACGCCCCATTTCTGGAAAAGCCTTCCTTTGAACAGCTTTCGGATGACTAGAAGCACGAAAAGCACGATATGCTGGGTGAAGTCAGTCGGTCTGTATACAGCCCAGAACCCTGAGCGATAGGAAGTCTTACCACGCCATAAGCACTAGCTACATTCCCAATCAGCTTGTCCTTTTCCGTTTCGCGGCCTCTCCACCACTGGGCACTGGAAAACCCAAAGAACACAAGACATCCGATCAACCCAATCCAGGCTGGGACAGGCTGGAACCGCTGCAAGTTGACGCGGGGGGTATACTCGGGAGATGTCCGGCAGTAGTGGGGGTAATCCCTTTTTAACACCGTTTCGCATTTCTTCAGCCTGGGAGACGGGGGAGATGAGCAAATAGACATCAGTCGGAGGGTTAGGTTTCACTTGCCAGCGGTGATAACGGATGTATGCGAGGCAGAGGGCTGCCCAGACGATCATACACGCAGTGCTGGTTGATATCGACATTTTCGTTATAACCTATACCTGTGTCAGGGAAGAACGCATAGATTGGGGACTCAACATACGTCTTCTCGCCCGCACCCTATTTGGAGGAATGGGAGCCAGGCAAAGGCCAACGTCGACAGGAGTAACGCGCCGAAGGGGACACCCGTCTTCGTGTCCACCGCACCCACCCACTCAAAGTTCTTTGTGATCCAGTTCGGCGTGGTGATCAGCTGGGCGAGGCCATACATGGAGCGGGAGCTAGCATAAAGGGAGGTGTTGGCAGCCGAGACGACGCTGAATATAAGGCAACAGTTGAGAAAGCCAGCGATGTTATAATGGCCGGCATTACTTGCGGCAACAACAATCATGCTGTTGTAGTATCGACCGTGGGAATCCCCATTGTTACAGGCAGCATCATCTGAAGACAGAAGATGGGAGTCATCTGGGGGAACTGTAAGGCCTTCTCCGACAGAGCACATGATGTAGAAGAGGGCCACCGCATAGACTGTCCACCTGGACGGCCATCGTAGAGCGTGCGTCGAACGTGCCTCGAAGGCGGCCATGGCGGTGATCTCAATTCCCTGAAAGCTGTACGCTACGGAGGGAATGGCGAGGCTGAATGGCTATCAGTTAGTCCTGTGCATCGTGGATACCGGTGGGTGTGAAACCAACAATAAGGCCATAGGATATGACCAGGTGTCGAGATCACTTGACTTGGTAAACCAGTCCGCTAATGCATTTGAGTCAGTTCAATAAGATCATGGTTAGCTCGAGGAGACTCACAGGCACTCTTGACATCGCCAGTATCACCTAGAAGGGGGAGTTAGCTTGTGGGATACTCTATGATCATAAGACCATACTTCTGCTAGGAATGATATAGAGATATATGGAAGTCCCAATAACCAGGACTACTTTCAAAGCGCCGCTTATAGTTTCGATAATCCCGTAGTACTTGAAGGATCAGTAAAACTGACGATAGGTAGCTTCATCAAGGGGAAGGTCCTTACAAAAACCCCAGTCATGTTCAGCCCAAACATAATCAAAGGACCTATCACATAGAACGCAAGAGCCTGCCATGCCTGGCGATCAGTGTTTTGCTCCGTGCGCCAATAATCAGTCAAAGTGGCAACGGTTGCATTCTGTATGGCGAATGCTGCTGCATAAGAGTACCTATTCTTGTCAACGCTGACGAGCATTCCCAGAATGTCGAATACTATACCAATAGCAAAGCCCGATCACGAGTCCTAGATCAGGATCCACAAATTCCTGGACATAGGCAACCATTGAATTAGGTATAGGGAACTGCTGTGTCATCTCCCCAATGCACTCGCCCACGCAGATGGTTACACAGCTGATCAGAACTATCGATATTATGAGACCTCCGGGCCCGGCGTTCTCCAAAGCCGACCCGTTCGACCCAAATATGCCATGGCCAATAACAGCAGTGAGGAGAATAAACTCCCGGAATGTCAGTAGGTAATCTGCGACTCGACTTTACAGGACTTACAAAGATCTGGTATCCGTAGAGAGTTTGGCTGCCAGCGAAGAGATGAGTTGGCACTGTGTCTCAATACGGAGGATATCCTGTTCTCTTACGGGGGATCGCCAACTTACTGGAGCTGACCACGCGGAGTGGGATTCGGCATGTCAACACGTCGAATGCGCTTATATAAGGTTCGTTCCACTTGCAGATTATTGAAGCAAAAGAATGTATTCGACAAAAGACAACGATCCCAACGACGTAGGATGCAAGCACTGCTTATGTCTGCTGAGCCACATCATGCCCTGCGGATTGAGGCAGTAGACACACGACACACGGGGCAAGATCGAAGAGCCTCGGAAACCGTCGCACAGACGACGAGGCTGTGGCAGCCTCTCCTCCAGAGCACAGAGATAAGAAGGAATATCCTAGCGGGTTGACGGGATTGGATGTTTGCTCGCCTCGTACCGCTGCCCGCCAATCATTACCATAAACCCTGATAGTGGCACCCCCTCTTGGTTGCCCAACCGTGCCGCACGTCATGTTCGTATATATCACCGATCAGAACCAATACTGGGGAATGATCTACGTTACGGAGTAAACGGTTGCAGAGTGTTGGAAGAGTTCATTAAAGCACACAAAGTACGAACAAATCCTGGTGGAGCCTCCGTAGCGGAGGCTGGACATCGTGATGCCTTACTACGTTCTCGATTACCAGCACTCAGGATATATTGACGAAGAAGACCTCCAAAGCTATCTGGAGAAAGAATACCCTCAGCCGGGGGCTCCTGAGTCTTATAACATCGCGGTGAGATGACGACATGCCATGAAAAGTTTCGTTCCAGAAGGACCTTATTGACCGGTGGAGAACAGCTTGTGAGAGGCAGATGGACCTTCGAACTGGATTTGCCCTTGAGTGATCCTGATGTAAGTGCTCAGCCCCTTTCAGTCTATTGGAACCGAGACTGAGCACTCGACATGGCAGGAAGACGTGCGGTAGGAGGACCCGCGCCACTTGCGTCGGCCGACAGAGACTGACACCATAGGAAAACAGATTCATCGCCTCTGAAATTTGCAGACTCAAACGACGAAGCTCACGGACCAGGCGTGATTCATCGGGTTAGAAAGCCGCTCCTGAATGGACTGGATGGGGGGTTTGGTGGGTTTCAGTATTGTCAGGAATGACAGGGATTAGCCATTGCCACATAATCAGCAGATTTTGCCTCGTGTTATTCGAGAAAATGGCCAAGGCTGAGGCTGGACAAGGCTGAGCATGTGTTTGCTCCGTCTTCATTTCCGCTTGAGGGGTTTTGGGCCTATCATGTCTTCTCCCGGTGCAGCGTTTTTCCCCAAATAAGCGACAGCGTATTTTCCAGAATTTTTTTTGTGGATTAGTAGTACTTTTAAGGTGTAGGATTACCCTTATCGGCGAAATCCGCGTGCAATGTACCTTGTACTGCGATGGCGAGGTCGCATTCTGGGCATACAACTGTGGCGGTACAGGCCCCGTGTTAGGCGCTTTAGGGGTGGGGTTTGTGGAATATAATAAACGATAAGGACTCCTTTATCAGATGCTGGGCACGTCGGCACTTCAGCAGGCCTAAACAAATCTCACCATGGAAACCGCTGATGTCACAACATGTCCGTCTTGGAAAGCCTACTTCCAAAATCTCGCGGAAGACCAGCCCGCAACAGTGGATTACATGGGCCTCAAGAGCCGTGTACAACAACGGGGGAAAGATTTATTCACCACAGAAGACGATTTACTTAACGTCAGGATAACGGATATATCGCAAAATGGTATCTATGGAATTTTTTGCGATATATGCGGATATCGTCATCGGCTAATACCATAAGACAGGCCTCGATGTCTATAGCAAGGAGTATCTAAGCGTCAGCGACATCTCCGGAGATACCGACCTTGACTTCCATAATGACGCTCGTGTGAGGATAATGTGAGTAGCAGCTTTAGTAATTTTCTCCGAGTTCCATGGACTGACACCATCTGCAGATCAATCTGTTCAGAGACCTCTCTCGGTCCACTATTGATCCCAGCCGACTTTATGGGAAAGATTATGCAGAGGCATAAAGTCGATCCAAGCTTCCTGCAGGTTCTGCTGTCATTCAACGAGGCCATATCTACTTCCACGACAGGAGCGAGGAACGCCATGATCTGCTCTGCGAATGAATTAGACACATGTCCGTACCCACCCACTAGTCTGACCCTGTCTGCCTCTGACAAATATATGTAATAGATATCTCTTATCAGATGTTCTACGTTGAAGCGAAGCATCTGGACCGACCCAAGCCTACCATTTCCTTTCGACGGACGGGCATATACCATCACCGCACAGCCAACAGAGATCTCTTCATTATACTACATCCAAATGAGAGTAGCAAATTCGACACCCGACTGCAAAAATTTATTGAAATAGACAACTCAACGAACCCACAAATGTCTATTGACGTCGCTCGCCTCGCCTCATTTATCGCAAACCCTGCGATCATACACTCGATTCTCTTTTCATCTTTCACAGATAACTGGAGATGGTATATCTGTAATCTAGGAGAGGAGTTTAAGAGGATAGTAGGTCTTCTCCATTTTTCTTTACATACCTTCTCGGGCGATCATTGTGCTAATTTAGGATCCAGAATGATTACGCATTGACCAGATCTCGGCCTGGTATCACCATGGACCCCAATCAAAGTCTGGATGAAATCACGGAGCTTCGCAGTGTCGCGGACTTTGTACACCTGGCTAGAATATGCTGCAAGGGGAACCTTGATATCATCCGGAGGTTACAAACAAAGACAGCTGGACCAACCAACACTTATGACATATTCGAAGCGACGATCTCGGGATGCATTGCAAGCTGCAAAGGATTAATACCGCGGATTCAAAATGCTACTGACATGGTATGTTGCAATTAGTAATGCATAGGTATCGATGGCTCACTAATAGACGAAGGTTGGATACATTCTGAGTGCACGGAATCAACTACAGGCCGCCGAAACTCAGAGACGGGCTGCAGAAATACAAACACAAGCAGCTGGCACGGGCAGAGAGCTTCGTGACCTAACAGCCAACCTGAAAGATTTACAAAAGCATACTGTCGACGATAGCTCTTCCATCAAGATTATTACTGTCATGTCTGCCGTGTATCTTCCGGGTACATTTGTTGTCGTAAGTGTACCGATTCACTGTTCATATCCGCGCACGACTAACGGATGGCAGAGTCTATACGGAATGAATTTCTTCGATTTCGACGAGGCCAAGAGAGAGATAGTTATCACCAAAGACTTCTGGATCTTCGTTGCAACATGGGTACCATTGACTGTTCTCACTATGGGAGCTTATGTTCTCATTGTTTATTTTGACAAATGGTGGAAACACGAGCCTTTTCGGTTCTTCAGTCGACCGCGATCGAAGCGTTTCCAATAGCGATACGCCCAATTCTTGTCATTTTTCACCAGTGGAGCCCATTCACATCGCATCGGAAAAGGGCTCACTAGACCAGGCGGGTTGCAAACGAAAGAAGATACTCCCATATATCTATGACTGCATGTACCTAACGTTTTCCATTTCTTCCCGCATTTCGAGTTTCTCCATAGACATAGAGCCATATATAGGAAATACCCAATACCATATCACATCTAAAGCAACAAGAAATGTGGAGGACTCTCAACCACTGTTTACAAATATGCCTGCTGTTGACTTCCCAGATTCAATCAAATAGATAGAAAGTAAACTTTATCAGGGGCCACTCTCCAGTCATCCGGATACTGCTGCGCGCAATTTAGAATATCCTGATAATTTTGACCGTCCACATTTCGTTTCGCTCTATCCGCTCCTCGTGCACACAGCATCTGACAAGCGTCTGTCTCCAGATTTCGTGCCGCCTTGTGGAGGGGTGTTTCGCGGAGGTATGCATCCATAGGATCGATCGAAGCACCATAACTCAGAAGAAGTTTGATTCCATCCAACCACCCAGCGGCAGCAGCAATGTGCAATGCCGTGTTGTTTTCCCACATGCCGTTCTTGTCGGGGTCGGCATCGTTAGACAGGAAAGCTTTCATGATTTCAAGATTGCGGTTGACTACAGCGTACTGCAATGGGGATTTTCGTTCGCCCCAGAATTCAACATTCACATCCAGCAAAGGTTTATACTCGAGTAAAACATGGATAAGCTCGATTCGGTTGTAGTCACAGGCCGCATGGATAGGCCTCCAGCCCTGTTTAAAGTTAGCGAAGTAAGAAACAAGCAAGCGCCCATCAAACATACATGGTAGAAATTCCGAAAGTTCACATCCGCCCCATTGTCAAGTAGCAGTCTAACCGATCGTACATCGTCCTGCCATATAGCTTCTTGAAGCGCGGGTCGCCCGATGCTGTTAGCAGAATTAGGGTTCGCCCCGTATTCTAATAACAGCTCGACCATATCGGGATGTCCTTCCCCCGCTGCCCAGTGGAGAGGGTTGCGCCCCGCCATATAAAATGGGTGCAAATCACAGTCCCGGCAGTTACGGCTGTACTGGCGAATATGTACTGATGCTCCATGGGCAAGAAGAAGCTTAGCCATGTTAATATCACCGGTCTCAGCGGCAATTGAGAGCGCAGTGCGTCCGTCTCGAGGGTCTTGGGCATTGACATCAACGTTATTCAGTAAGAGACTGACCACAGGGGTCGTGCCACGCCTGACAGCGCCGAGGAGCTCCTCTGTCATATGCGGATCGGGCGCTTTAGGAGTTTGCTGTTGCGTCAAGGTGTCGGAGGAGACCGAGCCGCTCTCAGATTTTGTTAGATTCTCAGACTCATCTGGCTGTGCTTTCACCCAGTCTATAATTGCCGAGCCAACATCATCGTTGAACCGATGTGCAATCGACTTCGGAGCCTCTCCTTTGTTCTTGAGCTCAGTTGTTTTGATTATAAGGATACTGGACGTTGTTGGAATCAACCATCGACTGCCAAACGATACGACTAGGGCCGGAGACATACAGTGTGATACTTCCCATAGAATCCGAAAGAAGAAATTTTGTCTGTTGCAAGTCATAGACGGCGGAAAATATGCCCTTCCGTTTGAACAGCCACCAGATAGACCTGCGAACATCGATGCCTTCCCTTATCAAGGACCCAGAATTCAACAAGTCATTTTTAGGATTACTCTCCGTCGGATCAGCGCCATGTGAGGTAGATCTCCTTGTTTGGGAAGAAGAGCTTAGTTTTTCTGTCACTTCAATACAACAGTTGTTGCAGCTATCAATAAGGCTCAGAAGATTCTCCATCGGGCTCCTAATTGTCTCATCTTGATCGACAATTCTTTGCGCTTCCTCGGATTTTAAGGCAACTTCTAGATTCCCCAGGAGCGTGTTCAAAGCTTTAAGGTCACTTCTGAGATTCAGAATCTCCTTCGGCGCATTTTTGATTGTCGTAATGACTCCATAAAGCGTGACGGAGGCTTTTACCGCAGCGCCAGCAAGTTGTAGAGCTGCTGCCGCTGTACTAACAGGCTCCATGTTTGTTGAAACGTAAACACTAGAATGCTTGCTGGGTTTTATGTGCTGAGGGGCGAGAAGGTCTGGGGCTGAGGGTTGACAGTCAAAACAGATGCACGCACAGCCACATTACAGTCGATTTCGAAAACAGTTTCCTCTATGGACTCTCACGCATTGTTTCTCGTCGGCTCGTTTTCAGAGCCAAATGAATCATTGTAAAATACAGAAAATATCCACAGATTATTCTAGTAGGATTCTTGAGTAGGGAAGGATCTGGCAATCTGGCCTGATCCACGCTTACCGTCCTCTCTTCCTTCCTTTCCCTCCACGGTTTTCTGTCTTCATCTTGTACCTTTTACAGTACATGACGAAGGCTATGCTACTACTGTAGGGGACTAACCTTGGTAGGCTAACATAGTCGTATGAGCAGGGCAAGATCTACGAGGATCTACCAAGCTGTATCCACTACTTCATAGAATGGCGGGTCACCATCAATAATAAGGCAATTGTGAAGGACACGGAAGAAGATCTGGTCTTAGCCCCAAGTGCGTACTGGCAGCTTTTCTTGGAAAAGAAAAAAAGAAGCTACGGACTGTCCTTGGACAGAAAGTGTCCCGTGACAGACAGGTCAGGGCTGACGACACCGCCATTGTCGTTTCAGTCAACGATCGTTCTCAGCGTGACCTGACTAAGCACTTCAACAAGACTGACATTGTGGCATTGTTTGGAATACAATCGAGGGATAGCTTGGGATGTGGTCGAGTCAACTTTGTCGAGGCAAAAGACTCAGACTGAGGGACAGTTTTAATTGCGTAGAGGATTGCACTTCCCCACCCGCTGGACGGAAAGTCGAGAATAGAGGTAAGTGTCTGCCATAAATAGAATGCTTGGCGATCGAGATGCCCAGCTAGATGCTGAAGAACATGCATGTGGTCAGCAAACGATTTGGCGCCACGTTTATGACTTGATGAAATGTGATTCGCCTGTATGCCACTTGGGCCCCTACTGCTGGCTGAATCCAGTAGGGAAAGAGCATTATCGACTTCGCACATAAACCCTCAGGCAGTTGGTCACATATGCCGAGAAAGAGGGTGTCTTAGAGACACACAAAGATGTGCCTGATGAGATTCGGGAAGAGATATACATGGAGGAGCAGCAGCGGCTGGAGAAAGGAAAGCGCAAAGGCGGTAATGTCCTCGAAGGTGGAACGCCATATCCTCCTATCAATATCAATGTCCTCCCATCGCAGTCTCATTGGACATCACGGCTTCCAAGGAGGTTGTTGACTCAGCGGGGCTAAAAGATATGGGTCCATTGAAAATTCCCGGATTCAAAGACGTAGCTGCCAAAGAATACGGTGACTAGCTTACATCAAGCGTACCCGATGATACCCTCAAGGCTGCATTTCGACAAGCCTGCAACATAACGCTGTCAGATGGCTTTCGTATTGAGCATATCCACAAGGATGAAACCCGGAATCGTTCGGATTCTTGTAGAGAACATTCGTAAATGGGTTGAAAACGTGAAGAAAGCTACACCCGTCCTTGAGGTGATATAGACTCTTTTGTGTCGGCGTTGGGATTGGCGAATTGGATGCGTTTGTCGAGGAGGCTCTAATCCAATATGCACAGAGCTAATAATCGATTGAGTTGAATTTATCGATTATACTCGAGTTTAAAGCAAGTTAAGTGCCTCGTCTGCGGTGATGCGGTTTGACGGTAAGAATCGCATCAATCCTTGAGTCACTCGTAGCAGAGGTTTGAGCTTTGGGTCGTGCACGGTCTCAGTAAATGTCTGTTCGAGCTTCGACATAGCGCAATCTGGATCGTAATTAGTAACAGATGACATAGTGCATCTATTTGCTTATCTTCAACCTCCAGATCGTGGCTAGATCTCGTCTGCATTGATTTCCACTTAGACTCCCATTCAGTCGGCAGTCTCTCCACGAAGCCAATCATTTGGAAAACCAAAACTTCATCCTCATCAAGATACCAGAATGGGTATGTTGTGAATAGAAAGGAATAGATCTAAATTTGATACATCAGTAAACCCGTCTGCTGCAGAAAATACATGACAGCTTACCATGCAACCTGTGCGCCACAGATCGACGCGATAATCAAAGAAATCCGTGAAAATCGTCTCTGGTACCCGCAATGTACCTGGCCGAGCCAAGCTTTTAGGCTCTTCGCCTTGAAGAAAGCTCTCCCCAAAATCAAGAAGTCGAATATCTTCGTCGTCCTCATCGATCCACTCGACCCATTCTGCTGCTTTAACCAGCTGTTTTGGCAACCCATTTTCTAAAGGCGTGCCATCTAGGCGGGCTAGCGCCTCGATTTCCGGAAATCCAAGAAGTCCAAAAAGTTGCTCCTCTGTTGTGTTCAACAGATTCGTACAACTAAATGCGATATTCCGACCGCTAATGTCTAACATAAAGTGAGTACGATTATGCCACCACGCAAAAAAAAAAATGCTCAGACAATGCACTCACCACCATGACACATGCCGGCACCGTGAATGAACTTCACGGCTTTCAAAAGCTGTGTAGACATCCGGATTATGGTTTCCGCACAGAGCTTGTCGTGGCTCTCATGGTAGTCTGCGAGGACTTGATCAACGGAAGGGCCAAGCAATTCAAATACGAGGCATTGATGGACCCCATTGGGACCTTCATGAGTAAAGGAATCAAGCAGTTGCACAATATAGTTTGAAGATAGGTTCCCTCGATAGGTTCCCTCGCGAATGCCTCTCAAGGTGCTTCAAATTTTGCAGACATCCCCGAATCTGCGGTCATGACCTTCAGCGAGACCCATTGATTTCGGCTGGCCGAAGATTAGCAACGGCTAAGCAAAAGATCTTACTCAGTCGATAAACTGACACTCTATCCTTCGCAAGCCATACAGTCGAAAAGCCACCCCATCCTAGCTTATGACGTACGCTGTAACGACCATTTTTGACTGTATCTCCAAGGCTGACAGGATGGTACCCCCCAGGCGTACCTTGACAAGGACCCCTCTGTATAGAGGAGATTACTTTGGTTGAATAGAGATAGATCCATATTGGAATTCAAGGCGAAAGGGAGCTCGGAGGCGGTCTCAGGAAATGTCAGACGGAGTGGAGGGGCATTGAAAGGAGTGTACAGTATACGAGTTTCGTGAAAGTTACAGTATTATACGTAATGTGTCCGTTCTAGAAATAAGATCTATCTTTAGGAAACTGTTTTCGAGATCAACTGTACTAAAAGCCGATCTCTCTCTCATTTTATCCTACTTAGAAGATTGTCAAAAATACAGTGTAAATCCTGCTTCAGCATCTCATCTTTTCGGATAGTTATCCTGCTCTTACCCTCCCAAGTTTCTAAGTCATACAGGTAAAGCAAGAAACAGACATGATACTGAGGGAGCCATATATACACTCTGAACTCAACTCGACCGCCGGCGATCTCCGTAAGAAAACTCCACAATCTCAACAGTGCCATCGGTATTGCATAAAACAACGGTCTGGCCGGTCCTCGTTGTGAAGGCTCCCAACACCGAGGATGGTCTATAATCAGACTGAAGCCGGCAAAGCTCTCTCGTGACCCCGATGGTAGCACCTGCTTCGTGAGGTATCAAATACTCTTTGAGGTGGCAATGAATATACTTCTTCTCCAGACGGATCAAGACGTAGTCACCACATGTAACGCTTTCCAAAGCGTTGTCAAAGATAATGCGCATCCTTTCTTCGAAAGTCCCGCCAGGACCACCTTCTAGGACCAAAGAGAAATACTCTCGCCTGTCAGTCGCTACAAAAATGCAGCCTGGGCGTGATTCATATGGCATTATCGCACATCCAGCACGTAGCCTGGAGTAGGGTACTATGGGTACTTCGGGCCCTCTCTATCTTAAGGTTAGCCTTGCTTTAGGAAAGGGTAGGTGATGGGTTACCCGATCATAGTGTGTCACAGAAAGGTTCTGCAGACCACCGCCGGCAGTACAGTTCCATAAATAGAGCGAATCAGTACTAGCGCCCTGAGCCCATGCATACAGGCGGTTTCCGGGCTTGTCAAACACAGCATGCATGAATTTCTGAGGATCGTTCCCGGAACATCTCAAAGGAAGTTCCTCAGTCGAATCATTCCATTTCGGTCGGACAATTATATCGTTGTTGAGAACAAAAGCAGCCATTCCTCGAGACGACATGGCTACCGATTTTAGCGGTTGTATAGCTTCGGAATCGATGATATCCAGCTCGGAAGGGCTGTCCAGGCTACCGAGTACACACTATACAAGATGTCACGATTTGACTCACAGCTTCGTCGAGTCAGAGACTTACCAGTTTCCTTTGGGCTCTTCTACAGTAGCCCCACACGGCAAGATAGGGACCTTCGATCGATATTCCCGGATTCTCCCAGTCACTGTAAGTAGGCTCGACTATTCTCCACAAATCGCGAGCTGTAGGCACGCATGTCTCTGGATCGAGTCCAAAGACGAGAAGTAAACCTCCGCCGAAATATACAAGTGGGACTGTGGACAAATGGATAGAGCGGGAGACTGCCACCAAGACGTCGCGTCTTCCAATACGTCTTTTCATTGCCGTTAACTCTTCAGAAGGCATCATTGAAGGCAACACATGCTCTAGCAACCGTATAATGGGCCTCACTCTAGTAGAGCTACCAAGAATTCGAGGCATCTCCACATTGGCGGGGATAGGGGCCACCCATTCGTTCACTCCAGGGGATAACCGACGGCAGTTACGGTACCTCGCATCGGATAAATTGTCGCAGTGGTTATAGACATGGTCTACATACGTGACCAGATCGGAAGAGTTGGGCCTCCTTCGAGGATCAACAACGAGAAGTCTCCGGATTGCGGCTGCCCAGCATCCTGCTATCCGATGAGGCTGGGGTGTATTCTCAACACTGTTGAGCCATTCGTTGACCGAAGTGTTGACTTGATACCCTGGTCCTGTGACGTGCCCACTGAGGACTTCATAGAAAGCCTTGAGCTGACTCGATTCGATACGTTCATTCTTGAAGGTAATGAAGCCATCCCTCCGCCCTATGGCCCACGCAAGTACCATGCTGAATATACATGCGAACGACCACACATCGCTATGGCGGCCAACACCATGTCGGCTTCGGAACTCGGGGGCTTGATAGGTCTTCGCATTGTTTTTTGGAAATGTATACATAGTCGCCTCCCCGTTCACGGGAGGAGGCGCTAGATGTGTGACTTCTTGCACTGACGATATACCGAAATCGGATATAATCCACCTGCCAACCGACGAGTCTGGATCATTTCTGATCAATATGTTGTCCGGTTTGAGGTCCATATGTGTGAAGTAGATTTTGTTTCCAGCCTGGTTTGTGACTTCTTCATGTAGCCACCTGACTGCGTGTGCGAGATTATGACACTGGTGTAGTAGAGGTTTGAAAACCGACGGGTTCTCTGGAGACAACGACACATCTGGGAAATAAATTGGAAAGTCGTAGCTTACTTCATCGACTGCGTTATCTTCATCGTCTTCGCCGTCGATACGCCCTTCATGCAGGAAGGCAAACAAGTCACCAAGTTCAGCGTAGGGTGTCAGGATATAGTGGCTATTCCCATGACTGATCGCTGCTAAAGCCTGTAAGATATGTACCTGTTGGGTGCGGCTGTAGGCTATGTCGCGGAGGTTCTTCACTTCTGCCTCGAAGTGCCTGAACTCTCTAAACTGTTTACATGCAACTAGGTAGGGCTTCTGGACGTTAGGCACTTTCCGCTAGTTCTCTGAGGTCCCCTGCGCTACTTACTTTGCTATAAGATGCTCCCAGTTCGTCTGTGAAGCACTCAGAGGCTATTTGAACTGCGTAAACGGCTCCATACGAACCCCTTCCCAACAATCTTATCATTCTCTGGAAAGGAAGCGGACGGTCCTCACTGCACATTATGGATAGATGAGACTTCGGGATGATAACGGGACAGAATTTGTTCTGCTTCTCTCTGAACAGCGCCATATGAGGCTGGTATGTTAAAAGTTGGCTGATCTGTTCCGGTTCCAGAGGCATCTCTTGGTCCGTAAAACGTGGCCGGAGAGGATTATCGGCGGCAAACAGTTTTCGGCGGAACTCTTTGAGAGTATCGATTGCCCCGATCTCGATAAGCACGGAGAGGATGACCAGGAGCTTCTTCTTTATGATGACGTGCAACCCGGGAGGAGAATCCTCTCCAAGCAAACTTCGGATTCGATCGTTTGTCTGCCATATTCGTTTTATTCTGGCTCTTGTGATGAATTCTTTGGGTACAGTTGGTTCTGAAGACCTCAAGGTTGCTCTACCCAGTTCTTTGAAAATTTCATCGACTTGGGAGTCCCAACTTTCCATGTCTGGAGGAGAAGGGGATGAATGCAAAGGTCGAACTGCAGGTAATACTCGGGGAAATTGAGTCTCGGACGGAGACGCGGGGAACTTTGCCCCTAAACCATTTGGCTTGGTCTAGTGTCCTGACACGTAGATGAGGCTGTGGATTGAGGCTCTTATCTGTCAGCTGCCCCTTTGAGGCTCTCATCCCTTATCTGTGAAATTCATAACTCTCCGGAGAGGGCCAAACGATGAGTGTTCCAAGAAACAGGGCTAACGTGACCCCATCAGTTACTCTATAAAAAGGCTCTTCCGCGTGATAATACGAGGCTGAACCGCCTTGGCGCTCCCTTGTCAAACAATATGCGGGGGCCAAGATTGAATCATCGCAGTGATTTGAACTTTTTGGCAAACGTGTGATGTAGAAATGGATCATCAGTTTCTGGTGAAGATAGAGGATGTTGGTTGTTTGTAGGAACAAACTGATGGAATGAGGAATACACTTACTCCCGTAGACTACCTGGATCAATATGGTAGAGAGAGTATACTCACTTTTTACAGAGTAGGTTCACCATCGAGGAGGCCGACTTCTTCTACTTCACGGGCTATAGCGCTCTCCCTCCAAGCTCCAGTGTCATGGTAGACGGGCCGAGACGTTAGATTGAGCAGACAACAATCGTGGTCGCACCTTCAACCTCCGCGACTAGTCTACATAGCATCATCGCTGGCTTTTCTATAGTTCCAGTGTGTATGGAGAGCGAAAACAATACCTTCGTCACTGCGTATCCGCGGTCACTATACCAACCCCTGGACTCGACACAGTCAGAGATCCGTTTGTTGACTGTGCATCCCTCCACGACAGAAGACCGCGATGAACGAGTCCAATGCTCGATGGTCACGGTCACCCTCCCCAAAGTCAAAAATGAATTCCATGCCTTATCATATACGACGGGTGAGGAGCCGCCCAGCAAACTCATATCAATCAACAGCTACACGGTTTTGGTGAGCCAGAACCTGCATGAGATGCTTCTGAGATATCGGAAGATGGCCAAGAACGGTCCAGATGAGCTTCGTATGACCTTGCCCCTCTGGGTCGACGCGATCTGCATCAACCAGGAGGACATGATCGAGAAGAGCAGCCAAGTCGCTATGATGGGGTTAGTCTATGAATCGCCGTACCTAGTGCTGTCATGGATTGGGCTAGAAGCAGCTGATAGTGATTATGCGATGGATTGTATTGACGATCTGGCATGGGAGATTATAACAGCCGCGCAACAGGATCAAGAACCGCTGGCAGCGATTCGGCCCGAGCACAAGCATCTGTGGCAGAAAGATGGGAATGAAAGCTGGGAGCATTTCTGGTACGCCGCACGCAGTCTTCTAAGTCTCCGTACTGGAACCGGGCGTGGGTAGTCCAAGAGCTACTTCTATGCGACCAAGGACGAGCAGTTGTGCTCTGCGGCAATAAGATATTTAATTCCCTGCAGATCGTGATAATAGATACATGGCTCCGCAAAGTACAAAATTCACCTTGTCCCCCGCTCGTGGACCCAGAATTATGGGACTGGATCAGTACAGGTAATGGACAGAGAGATTTTGGCTGCTTGCGTTCCACGACTTTGGCCGCATCAGACCGCTAGCGAGTGAAGCACGAAAGCATGGTGGTTCTGCCTGGGCGTGGACGAGACTACTCGATTGGACTCACACCAGACAGGCGTCTGATCCGCGAGACAAGCTGTTCAGTATGAATACGCTGGCTCCTGGAGGAGTCAAGCCGGACTATACCCTATCTTCAGAGGATGTATATACCCAGTTTGCCACCCAGTTCGTTCTTAACACGGGCCGACTGGGATCCTCCTTTGGTACGCCGGCCATGGAGCATTACCTGAATCGAAAGAAGCTATGGCAAAACATCATCTGTTCGTGCCGTCCTGGGTACCTAACTGGGATGCCTTCTCCAAAGACCCGAGGCGCCTTATGATATTTACCCACGATGTTGCGGCATACCGGGAATGCCACAGGCTTGCTCCTCAAGCACGACCGCACTCTGTCGGCAGACGTGTACTCAACGCCTACGGTGTTCAGTGGGGGCAGGTGTCAGAGTGCTATAAGTTCGACGGCGACCAAAGCAGGTTCATGTCATTTTGGCTGGAGCGTGTTGGTGAAACCCAGCACTCTCGACGCTACGTCACGGGGATTCCTATGCTCCAGGCTATGGCAAGGCTGCTGCTGCTGGATCTTGACCCAGAGACAGAATTCACGGAAAATCTCTCGCGCGACCCACGCGGACTAGTCAAGGCGGTTGTATACGCCAGTCGGCTGTTCACGACGGACCCGCTGTCAGCACTAGAGAGCTTCTCACCAACCCGAGTGGCCTAACAGCATACTTAGCCCAAGATGCAGGTACTGAGAGCTTGTGGCAGGATCATCTCTCTGCGACGAATCAAGCAATCGACAATTTTCGTGCCCGTCTTGCTCTGGCAGGTCGCAACGAATACTACCGGTCGAGTTCTAGCTTCTTCACCACTAGCTCGGGATACCTCGGATGCGGCCCCTTGAATATGGAGAAAGGGGATCTCATCTGTATCCTCTTTGGTTATCCATGGCCCGTTGTTCTGCGAAGAGTCGACTCCCACTACATCTACCTTGGATCTTGTTTCGTGTTGGGAATTGTGGACGGGGTGGCGTTACAGGGTATTGATGAAGGATCAGAATGTATACAACGTTTTGAGATCGTGTAGATGTTACGACGCCAGAGGAATGAAGGCAACACATACTGGTTAGCAATCTTGCACCTCAGCCAGCATATAGTCTGTGTAAAGTGCAGCCTGAGGCATCACCGGCGTCACCCGCCTCCGATATCAGCTACTTAAATAGTGCTTACTTCCCCCTTCTCCCAACTCCCTCTGTCACAAATCCACACATCAACATGGCCGACATCAACCTCGTAGAGGTGGACTCCCTAGAGGCCCTTGTCATCATCGACAATGAGCTCGATCCCATGTCGCCAGCTGCCCCAGACACGGTGCAAATATCCGGGCTGATGAACACCATCGCCGCGAACTCCCCGAGCGAACTCCACGACCGGGGCGACGCCCACAAAGAGCTGCGCATGGAAGACATCTGCTGTTCGGCGCATGGGCTGTCCATCCTCGTCGTACGCAACCTGGCCCCTCCCCGCGCCGCAGCAACCCCGCAAATATCTACATCTCCCAACTAACCCGCCATCCAGACCGCCACCAAAGGCGACAAGAGCCACTCGGTGCTGTTCGACGCAGGCCCGGAACCAGACGCATGGGCGCGAAACGTCGCGCGGCTGCGGCCGGACCTGTCTACCGTCGAGCTCGTCCAATTGTCCCACTGGCATCGGGACCATTCCGGTGCGTCCTGTCCTGTCATGCCTGAACTGCCCCAGCTAATCGATGAGGTCTAGGCGGGCTCGTTCGAGCGGTGCAGATGATCGCGGACGCGAAGCGCGCCAAGGGACTTCCGGACGGTGTGGCCGTCGACCTGCACCCGGACCGGCCTGCGTATCGGGGCATCGGGTTTGGGGAGACGATCGTGTCGCTGCAGGCGGATCCGACGTTCGAGGAGATCGCGCGGGCCGGGGGCGCGGTGCAGCTGCATGACGAGCCGCATACGGTTCTGGACGACTTCTTCCTGGTCTCTGGGGAGATCCCGCGGCGGACGGCGTACGAGGTCGGCGCGAAGGGCGCGATGCGCTTCGATCCTGAGACCGGGGAGTGGTCCTCGGATGAGTTGATCATGGAGGAGAGGTTTCTGATGTGCAACGTGAAAGGTGCGGTGACTGGGACGAGTGGTGCGGAGTGTTGGATGCTGACTTCTGGCAGGTCGGGGCCTTGTGGTGTTCTCGGGGTGCAGCCATGCGGGCGTTGTCAATTGTACGAGACATGCGGTTGATGTGCTCGGCGGGAGTGTGCCGTTGCATGCGGTCGTGGGCGGCTTCCATCTTTCTAATGGCGATGCGGCGCTCGTGGAGAATACGATCAGGGATCTGAAGAAGCTCGATCCGGCGGTTCTTCTGCCCGGTCATTGTACCGGGTGGAGGGCGAAGTTTGCCATTGAGAAGAGCATGCCGGGGTCTTTGGTTCCTTGCACGGTGGGAGTGAAGATTACGTTCTAGATTGGGGCATATGCTGCGACTCAATGGCATATTGTTGGCGATGGCTATATCCTACGTCTAAAACTGCGTATGCAGATGATACTATAGTAAGAAATGGTTGCGACGTATAAGTAAGGTAGACCGGGGGGTCATCTCCATGTGCTCCATCTCAGGTATGCAAATATATATATATCGGGATCTTGCAATACCCCTGTCCATACCCACCCAAATTAATCGCCGCATTCAATGAATGGAGATCACAATCTAAACCTGTTACAGATAGACCGACAGTCCGACTCGAAAACAACCATATCATAAGGGGGTTATTCTTTAGTCGTAACCACCGGTCATCTCCAACCCACGCCCAGACAGAACTATCCCAACCCTCCGATCAATATCCCAAGTCCAAGACAACCTGACACAACCGTCCCCGTTGGGGATACCAATCCATCCCACTGCATGCCACACTACATGCATCGGCGTCTGCCAAGACCCCTTGTCACAACAAACATGCAGCCGACGATCCTTCAAAGAAGAGTGGGATGTGCCCAGCGGGCGGTTGTCGCAATAAAGAAAGCAAGTCAGATCAGATCAGACGGATCAAAGGGCTTGGCCTGGTCTGATGTAATGTGTAATCCTGCCGTGCGACGCCCGATGACCACATCCGGGGCGTTTCCGTATGTCTTGTGCCAGGCACGCGGTTTGTCTGTCTGTCTTTGTCTACGCCAATCCTTCCGGGAAGGGTAATGATGGTAGAACTGCACCCGCCGCCTCTACGGGGTTCAGACTATGATGGATATCCGGCAGCCTAGAAGCTGGAAGCAGAAATAGCACACGAACGCCAGGCAGCATCCATCTCCAAGAGATAAGAGGACAGTCCGTATAGCGTATACGCAAGCCAAGCCAAGCCAATTCAAAGACAAAAACGCATAGGGGCCAGCTGATCAGTCGATCTCCCCGCAACCCCAATCCAAGCCCACGGCCCAATCCGTCCGGGACAAGGTCGAAGTCTGTGATACCCTCGACGAGGCAGTGCACTTGACACCGAGGTGCCCAGCGTCGGTCTGCATCACCACCCTCCTTCACCCCCTACCGTCCACCGTCCCGCCAAGACAATAACAGAGGGAGGAATGTATGGCAGTGCTTGGCGAACAGGGGGAGGAGCAGTCGGACGGAGAGGAGAGGCAATCGGAGTGGTCAGAAAGGAGTGGTTGGCTTATCTGACTGGCTTAGGTGACTGTCAGAGTCATACATGCATGAGCATGCAGACGAGCGTGCACTAAAACCCAGAGAGGGCAGAAAAAAGCAACGAGGGGTTGCAGCTATTGTCTTGTCTTTTCTTGGGGACGGGGGATCTATCCACTACTATTCGGGGAGTGTGGGGGGAGGCATAGGGAAGACTTCGATAGTTGCAAACTGCCAAGGAGAAGACTGGATTTTGGTCATGGTCGTCCGTCCGGTAAGTCTGGCGATAAGCTATTCGAACCCTGATAATTACACGCACCGCAAGGTCATTGGCGGAGGGGAGACACAGCAGGAACAAAAGGTTGGAAAAGGGATGAGGCCAAGACGAAGATATCCCCTTGCTGGGGTTGCGCATCCATTGGACTTGGCGGGCGTGAATCATTCCTCGGCTGTTTACTGTGCGTCTCACTGTGCGACTCAATTCAAATATCCCCGTTAGAGTTCAAGTTCCTCAGAGATTTTCTCCGGGGGGAGGGGGAGAGAGAGAGAGTGAGAGATACAGATCATCTTCTGGCGTCATAGAGCGTCTACTATTCATAGCATGTCGAAGGGGGGAGTTGTATTCTTGGCAGTTCACACAGCCCCTGATAGACGCGTTGTCGATCACCCCAACTGTGCTGTCCATTACTGTTCCCGTAGGCAGTTGCAAACTCCCACCGCCGGTTGGTCCTTATGGCAGGCAGAGAGATTCTCCTCCAGACCAACGTTGCTACATATAGAAGCATTGACATCACGCGGCAGCAAGTGTTTGCTGGCCGGCAGTCGCGCGTCTTTGCCGGTTATCTCTAGATAGCGATCTACGCACCGACGGGCAATAGCGTGGCCCCGAACACGTCGATCGAGCGTTCCCCCTCGACTAGTCAGAGCGCTGGATCAGGGCGTTGTCGTCGACAGACCTTCCCTCGAGGGAGAGACGTGCATGACGACGGGAGGGCATCATCGTGGGTGGACAGCATGGTTTCATGTAGGTACGGGGGTTAACATGGGCTACACCCGAGCTCCTGAACGCTCTGTCGGACCCTGCGTGGGTGGTTTAGGATCCGGGCTGGGCGCCGAGAAAAGGCAAGACGATGATAATGGGTTTCCTGCAGCGGACGCAGGCCAGATGGGAGCCGAAACTTCCACCATGCAAGGAGGGTTATCTATGTCCGGTGGTATTTCCACACCCCTTTACGATGCGGGGAGTGATCCATGCAGAAGATCCCTTGGCAGGGTTTTGTGCCTTTTTCTACTGTACAGTACTGCGTACGCCGTAGAGTCGGAGGAAGTCAGCCCCTTTGATATGTATGCAATATGCAACCAACCAGACTACCTCTATTATTGTCCCTTGGCAGCTGGGTCGGTTTAAGCCCTACCCTACACCCACAATCGACAAAGTGGGCAAAATATTGCCCAGGTACGTACCACATAGAAAAATTCTGGCACCTGGTAACCATGGGACATACCCGAACCTGCATGCTCGCAACCATGGAACGGGGGTGTGTTGGGGGCACAGAGTTGCTGGTAAAAACGAACGGCGGCAACGTGCCGAATCCCGGGTTGGACCCGAAACGACGAGTCGCCGACACCAAGCGTGCCGACGGAAATGTCAGAATCAGATAGATTATTGGAAGCGAGCGTCGAGCAAATTTTTCCGGCCGGGAAGATTTTTTTTTTCTTTCAACCCTAGTTATTGTCTGTCTCGTTTACGGCGCGTTGTGTTCTTGTTACGCATATGCCGTACACCTGGCTATACCTACCTAGGTATTACTGATAGGTCTGTTGGAGAGTGCCGGATAGCCGATTCCAGAACGCATCGACCTTGGAGCTCGACGAGAGTGAGCCAACCCCCCCCCAGAGCTGACGAGGGAATTGCACTCGATCAGCAAGTCCGAGTCGGGGGTCGGGTTTAGACCGAGGCAGGCCAGGCCAATGGTATGGTGCAGGTTCGGACTGCTTATCGCGGGTGTGGATGCAGATTGGCGTCATCGCGGCTGTCGGACGGCGTTGTATGAGAGATTTACGTGGAGCGTACGCCGTAGGTAGGTCTGTGCTGGTTTCGAGGGCCTCTTGCAGGCGGTTTATTTTTAAGAGTAGTAGTATGGCGTAGGCAAAGCTACTCCGTACGCCGTTGTCTGATGCCAACCCGTCTCACTACGGCGCCGTACGGGCAAGATTGACGTGGCAAGGTTCGCCTCGGGATAACATCAGGACGAAAGAAAATCCCTCACCAGATCCTCGATGAGACAGCTTGGCGACGGGCGATCGTCCGGTGGAGAGGGGGGGGAAATTGGGGGCATTAATTTCTAGTCGGCTCTCCGGGCGAGCTGATTAGTCAATTCGCCCGGTGAGTGGAATTGCTCTCTAGTAGATTGCGTTAGTGAGCCCCGTCGTCGGTCACTACTGTAGGTACGAGGAGGAGCTATCTGTTCGTGCCTGTCCAGAGGGTTTGGAGGTACGCGGTGGTGCTCCATTATTTGCTCCATACTCGACTGTATACACGACGAGAACGAGATGAAACCCTAACCCTAATGGCAGCGGCGGTCCCGATGCGGCTAGCGGGCTACCCGATCGGGCAGGATCTCGCTCCCTTCCCCGAAGCGGCAATCCCTTAGTCATCTGGCTAGCTCGATTGGGAATCTCGTTCCTCCAACGGATTCCTTGACTAACGCCCATGACTGTCGATTGAGTCCTTCAGAGCTATCGTGCCAATTTACCCGGTCCAAGTCCTGATCGGGCTTTCTCCTCGGACGAGACCTCCAGCCGACGACGACGTCATCGTCGTCGCTTCGAAACTGTCGCCGTTTGCCCCCCGAGCTCGTGGCAATCATGCTTGAAGGGGACGAGCGAAAGTCAAAAACAAATCCAATACGTACGGAGAGGAAATAAAATTTAAAATAAAATAAATAAATCCATGCATCTAAATTGTGTTCCGTTCGATGGGCTTTCTAGAAACACCCAGAACGGCGGATGACTGGTCAGGGAGTCCCCATCTCTTCCCCTCTTTTCTCTCCGCGATGCTGCATATGCCGGGTGCGGTGTGATGGGTGGTGGTGGCAACTCTGACCATAGGGCTAAGGGTTGCTGCGAGAAATAATATCCATCATTATACATGCGATCGTAGTGAGGGATTTTTCCCTCTGCTTGGCCGTTCTGGAAACCTTCTTCTCGTATTCCGGTGAAGTCGGGCAACTCCCCAAGGAGATGAAACAAGACACTGCCAGATGAGACGATGGGATCGTCCTGTTACCCCAGCATCCATGGATGCTGATATGAAAGGCCATAAGGCTCAGCGTAATCTCCTCCCGGTCTGGGTCAGGGTCTGCAGCAATTGACTTCCACTGCGTACCGGTTACCCGACAGTTCCACGGTCCCATGCGCTCGATAACTTCCGTACCACATGGCGGGCCTATATTTCCACAGGGGGGACTTTTGTGGCGATTTACCGTTATCCACCATCGGCTGCTGTACATAGTACGGAGTACACCGTATCATAGAAGCTCCCTACTGATGGGCACTGGAAGGACTGAAGACTGACGGTCTTGGCTGACGTGGTTACATGCCACCCCTGAGTGCACCCGGACAACGGGGAGAATCCCCCGGAATTGATCGCATGCCTGGGGACGCGGGTGATTGGTTCGCTGGCGGGCGCACGGGACTGCAGGAGGATGTAGCGTTGGATTCGGTCGGATTCGAGTCCAGCTGCGAGACGGGGCGGGCTACTACGGAGGAGATCTGGATGGGAGACTGTCTACCGGATGTAGAATGGGCAGCCACGGCGCGCTGGCGAAGGGGATGATACCTCCGGCCGGACTACGAGGAAGTCGATGTGAAAAGAGTGCCGCGGAAAGCGCCAGCACAGGACGCTAGCACGGTCTCCCGTTCAGCCCTTGATAACAACCCTGCTGGTGACCCCACGGGAGGTATCGGGAGCACGCTGACTCGACTGGGCTCTGCTTTGAGTTCGCCTGGGAGGTTAGGGTAGGATGTGCCAGCATGAGAAGCGTCCGGAAGGGCGATTCTTCGAGGCGATAGTCTGCGACCGCATGTGATGGGGGATGATGGGGGAATCTGGGGATCGGTCGATGGGGGAACCTGGCTTTGGTCTGTTTCTTTCTTTCTTTCTGTCTTTTCTTCTGTGTGACCACGCAGGACCACCCTCGTGTCCAGGTGCTCACCGAGTCGGCGATGCAGATGCTGACCTGGCTGCGGGATATATCCCACCGACGAGACAAGCCTTCTGCGCGACAAAAGCTTGAGGGGGGGAAGAACATGGAGATTCCCTGTTGTCGATTGTCGAATCAGCCGAGATGGCGGCGTGGAGGGCAGACTGATCCGGGCAGCGTCGTAGCCTACGAAAGTCAATGGATGAAGTGGAAGGAAGTACTGTGTACGATGATGCAGTGGAGGGCCAATGGGGGGAGCCCGGCGGAGGTGGTACTGGACGGCACATGGGCTTCATGCCAGCATACGAATCTAACTCCTCTGGGGGTTCCCGTCCGATCGGCTTTACCGTTGCGATCATAATGACGAGTTGGCTTGACGCATCGTTACGTCTGGCATCGGAGGAGATTAGTATATACAGCGGGGGTAGAAATGCCGCAATGAACAGCTCACACAGGACTATGCCCGAGGGTTGTTCATCTTGTATGCAGTACGCTGCTCATCTACTGGAGAACTGTAATACCCGTATGAAGGAACGACTAGTCGGCGGGGATGGTCTCACCATTCCGACGAAATGACGGTGATGGAGCTCAATATCGGACGGGATGAGGTGCGTGGTCAGAGGAGAGTGCGTGGCAGAAAGGATAATGAGGATTGTCGGGGAGGACCAATCACCGAGACCAAACGGATGACTAACGGCGGTCCGCTCAGTGGCAGTATCGGCAGCAGCAGTCGCTCTTGGAAGTAGTCTGAACGCCAGTATCTGTACGAGGACAGGATCTCAATCTGATCAAAAACGAGTTCCCTTTCCCCCCTTGCGTGGGCTCGTGGTTTGGGTGGACGGGGCAACGGTTGGTATGTCGGAGCCGGCGGCCGGACCAGGAATGATGGTTACTACAGTAGCTGTGTGGCCGGCATTCATGGATGGAAGAGAGCGTAGAGTGAAGTATTCGCCCATCTGAAGTCAATTGAGTGTTCCTCCGTATCTGCCTCGACCGTAAGATACCTCCTTCAGCGTCGGTCGAGGAAAATCGCGCATAGTCAAGAGACACAAGAGACAGGAACGAGAACCGCACGCGGACCATGACTAAGAGGGAACGAGGAGTATTGCCAGACGCGGCAGCGGGCACTCGGGAGAGGTGAGCCGTACAGAACGACGGATTACCATCTTTCACGGGGGGATTGGGAGAACACCAGGGAAAATACGGTCACGGCGGACCCCAGACCTACACCGGACCGTGGGATGAGGAGGAGATGGAGAAAGAGGGGGGGCAACTCGGCACAGTTGAGCCGGTTGGCAAAAGTGCGTGGGTGTAAACGAGAGCCAGGGAAGTTGCCCAGTTGGGTTTAGAGCGATGGGGTTTAGTTCCTGAAAAATAAATAAAGGAAAAAATAAAAAAAAAAAAAGGAAATTCAAAATCAAAATCTCCATTTCTGTTCCCGGCCACAGCAATAATAAAATTTTTTTTTCCTCAAGTGGGTTCTCACACAGGGAAGGTCGCCCGTTGGATTATAGCATGAAAAAAAATTATTTCCTTTCCAGTCTAGTCTCTAGTCCCGTGCCCCCCCCCAAATCCTAAACTGGATCCTCTTCCTCTTCCCACCTTCTCCCTCCCTCCTCCACCCACTCTTTCTCCCCCCCCAAAACATATTAAAGACCTTCGTTCTCCCACCCACCCCCTTCGCTCTTTTTTCCCCCCCTCTCTTCTCTCTCTTTTCTCTTTCTTTTCTTCATAGGAATTCCGACTCTTGCCATTCCTGCCATTCTCTTTGCATCCGCTCATATCGTTGGGTCCCTCAAGGCTTTGTGAGCCGAAGCAACAATGGCGGAGCGGAGGATCTCCTATGCTCCCGACGTGGAGAATGGTGACCATTCTCGTCCTGATGTGAACGATGGTGCTGCTCTTGATGAGTATTCCGCTCTCAACCGCTACATCTCCACCGCCCAGGCCAAGCGCCGGGGCTCGACTTCTTCCGCTGGTGCTATGAGCGCTAAGAAGGAGGGTAAGAAGCCCTGGTATGCGTTCTGGAAGAAGGGTGGTGATGGCGTCGAGGCCGCCTTCGTCTGCCCCGATGAGTGGCTCGAGACCGACATGCGTTCCGGTCTGCACGCCTCCGACGTTGAGCCCCGTCGTAAGCGGACCGGTTTCAACGAATTGACCACTGAGAAGACCAACTTCTTCATCCAGTTCATCGGTTACTTCCGTGGTCCTATTCTGTATGGTATGTAAAACGGGAGAGGGATGTTTCTGCCAGCCATTGACTTGCTAACCTTTCCCCCGCTAGTCATGGAACTCGCTGTCTGTCTCGCTGCTGGTCTTCGTGACTGGATCGATTTCGGTGTCATCATTGGTATTCTGTTCCTGAACGCGGTCGTCGGTTGGTACCAGGAGAAGCAGGCCGCCGACGTGGTCGCTTCCCTGAAGGGTGATATTGCTATGAAGGCTACTGTGATTCGTGATGGTCAGGAGCAGGAGATCCTCGCTCGTGAGCTCGTGACGGGTGATATCGTCGTCATCGAGGAGGGTACTGTCGTCCCGGCTGATGTCCGCCTCATCTGCGACTACGACAAGCCCGAGAACTACGAGACCTACAAGGAGTACCTTGCCTCCGCCGCCGACGACACCCTCAAGGAGAAGGACGACGAGGATGATGACGATGGTGGCATTGAGGCCCGTGCTGGTGTGTCCCTGGTCGCTGTTGACCAGTCCGCCATCACTGGTGAGTCTCTTGCCGTCGACAAGTACATGGCCGACACCTGCTACTACACCACCGGTTGCAAGCGTGGAAAGGCCTACGCCATCGTTACCGCTACCGCCCGTCAGTCCTTCGTCGGTAAGACCGCCGCTCTCGTCCAGGGTGCCAACGACTCTGGTCACTTCAAGGCCGTCATGGACAACATCGGTACTACCCTTCTGGTTCTCGTCATGTTCTGGATTGTCGCCGCCTGGATTGGTGGTTTCTACCGTCACCTGAAGATCGCCACCCCTGAGAACTCCGACAACAACCTGCTCCACTACACCCTGATCCTCCTGATCATTGGTGTCCCCGTCGGTCTTCCCGTCGTCACCACCACCACCCTCGCCGTCGGTGCCGCCTACCTCGCCGAGCAGAAGGCTATCGTCCAGAAGCTGACTGCCATCGAGTCCCTGGCTGGTGTGGACATTCTGTGCTCCGACAAGACTGGTACCCTCACCGCCAACCAGCTCTCCATCCGTGAGCCCTACGTCAACGAGGGTGTCGACGTCAACTGGATGATGGCTGTCGCCGCCATTGCTTCGAACCACAACGTCAAGAACCTCGACCCCATCGACAAGGTTACGATCCTTACCCTCCGCCGCTACCCCAAGGCCCGTGAAATCCTCTCCCGTAACTGGGTTACGGAGAAGTACACTCCTTTCGACCCTGTCTCCAAGCGTATTACCACCATCTGTACCTGCGACGGTGTCCGCTACGTCTGCGCCAAGGGTGCCCCCAAGGCCATCCTCAACATGTCCCAGTGCTCCGAGGAGGAGGCTCAGAAGTTCCGTGACAAGGCCACCGAGTTCGCCCGCCGTGGTTTCCGTTCCCTCGGTGTCGCCGTCCAGAAGGAGGGTGAGCCCTGGCAGCTTCTGGGCATGTACCCCATGTTCGACCCCCCTCGTGACGACACCGCCCACACCATCGCCGAGGCCCAGCACCTTGGTCTCCAGGTGAAGATGCTTACTGGTGACGCCATCGCCATCGCCAAGGAAACTTGCAAGATGCTTGCCCTCAGCACCAAGGTCTACGACTCCGAGCGTCTGATCCACGGTGGTCTCGCTGGCTCTGCCCAGTACGACCTCGTTGAGAAGGCTGATGGTTTCGCCGAAGTGTTCCCCGAGCACAAGTACCAGGTCGTCGAGATGCTGCAGCAGCGTGGTCACCTGACGGCCATGACTGGTGACGGTGTCAACGACGCTCCCTCTCTCAAGAAGGCTGACTGCGGTATCGCCGTCGAGGGCTCCACCGAGGCTGCCCAGGCTGCTGCCGATATCGTCTTCCTTGCCCCCGGTCTCTCCACCATCGTCGATGCCATCAAGCTCGCCCGTCAGATCTTCCAGCGTATGAAGGCCTACATCCAGTACCGTATCGCCCTGTGTCTCCACCTGGAGGTCTACCTGGTCACCTCCATGATCATCATCAACGAGACCATCCGTGCCGACCTGATCGTCTTCATCGCCCTGTTCGCTGATCTGGCCACCATCGCCGTCGCCTACGACAACGCCCACTTCGAGGCTCGCCCTGTCGAGTGGCAGCTGCCCAAGATCTGGGTGATCTCCGTCATCCTGGGTATCCTCCTGGCCGCCGCCACCTGGATCATCCGTGCGTCTCTCTTCCTGACCAACGGTGGTATCATCCAGAACTTCGGTTCTCCCCAGGAGATTCTCTTCCTGGAGGTGTCCCTCACCGAGAACTGGCTCATCTTCGTCACCCGTGGTGGTAAGACCTGGCCCTCGTGGCAGCTGGTTGGCGCCATCTTCGTCGTCGACGTGATCGCCACCCTGTTCTGTGTCTTCGGCTGGCTCTCCGGCGAGTACGAGCAGACCAGCCCGCCCTCTCACGCTGAGTTCTCCGTCAACGGCGATGTCGACATTGTCACCGTCGTTGTCATCTGGGCCTACTCCATTGGTGTCACCATCATCATTGCCGTGGTGTACTACCTCCTCACCATCATCCCCGCCCTCGACAACCTTGGCCGCAAGAACCGCTCCAAGGCTGACACCAAGCTGGAGAACATGCTCAGCCAGATCTCCAAGCTTGCCATCGAGCACGAGGTTGATGAGCACGGCAAGAGCCGCTACACCCTGGGTGCCAAGGCCGAAGTGGAAGAGGATGAGTAAACGCTTGCTTACGCTCTTTTCCTTTTTTAATATTTCCATATCTGGATATCACTTCGCTGCATACATGAGCTGGCTTCCAGCTAATCTTTTTTACCCCGTATTATAGACTTTTTTTTTTCTTTATTACCTTGTCTCTAAGTTGATAGAGTCAATTTTCTCTTCTTTACATGTATGTATGTCATTAATAGTGGTAACTTAGTCAAATGAAGGGTTCAAGAAAAACTGGTGCAAACTTTGATCTAGAAAAATTGCTGGTGAACCGTGGTTCCGATGTTGGTTTCCATGGTTGAAACCCCGTGACTCTATACTTCATGCAGACGGAGAAAATCCGCATCCAACCTCGAGCTCCGACGCATCCTCGACTCCCATTGACGGACTGCCGGTCCAAATTCTCCGGCTCACGATGGTTTCTCCGGCGCAATGCCGACATGCGCGGTTCATCCAGGACTCCCCGCCATGACTGGCCACCGCAGGAATTGTCCAATCTGGAATTCTCCGTGCGGCTGGGTTGTTTGTATAAGAAGCTTGTTTCCAGGCGTCCCACCGCCAGTATACTCCATGTACACCCACCACCACCACCATGAGCAAAACCAAGCTGCTCCTCGGGCTTCTCTTCAGCACCGCCCTGGGCTCTCCCACCAGGAACTGGCGGCAGTCCTGCCAGACCAACCCCCAAACCTGTCCCCCCGGCACGCTGATCGTGTCCTCGACCGATCCCTCGGCCGACTTCACCACCGTGCAGGCGGCCCTCGCCTCGCTCCCCCACGACAACTCCTCGCACACCATCCTCATCCGCGCAGGCTCCTACCATGAACAGCTCAACGTCACCCGGCCGGGCCCCGTCACCCTCCTCGGCCAGACCACCGCGCAGGGCCTCACGGACGCCTCCCGCAACGCCGTCACCATCACCTGGGCCCAGGCCAACCACGACAGCACGGGCCAGGCCGTCGACAACGTCTTCTCCAGCGTGCTGACCGTCGCGCCCACCCTCGAGGCCAGCTACACCGGCTCCGGGCCCACGGGGTACCCCGTGCCGGCCGACACGCCCTTCGGCAGCATCAACTTCCGCGCGTACAACGTCGACTTCCGCAACACCTGGGCCGAGTACTCGGACGGGCCGGCGCACGCGCTCAGCTTCAGCCGCGCCAACGGGGGGTTCTACCACTGCGGGTTCTACTCGTACCAGGATACGGTGAGGCCCCGGAAGCTCTTCCTAGACAGAACGAGCAAGGATGAAGGGACGAACTGACAGCCGACAGGTCTACATCGGCAAACTCGGCAACGCCTTCTTCCACGACAGCATCCTCGCCGGCCAGACCGACTTCATCTACGGCTTCGGCACGGCCTGGATCCAGCACAGCAAGCTGCAGCTCCGCGGCTGCGGCGGCGGCATCACCGCCTGGAAGGGCTCCAACACCTCCTTCCCCAACGCCTACGGCGTGTACATCGTCGACTCGACCGTCGCGGCCGCCAACGCCTCCGTCGCGCCGTCCATCCGCGGCCGGTGCGCCCTCGGCCGCCCCTGGAACAGCCTCCACCGGTCCATCTTCGCCCGCTGCGCCGAGGACGCCTCCGTCCTGCCCGCCGGCTACGTCGACTGGGTTGTTGATGGTGTGAGCCGGCTCACCAACCAGACCCTGATGGGCGAGTTCCGCGACTACGGCGCCGGGTGGAACGTCTCGGCGCGCGTGGAAGGCGGGGTGGGCCGGGTCCTCGATGAGACGGAGTGGAGGAAGTATGATGCGCCGGGGAAGGTGTTTATGACGCCGGAGGGGAAGAGGGGCAATACGTGGTGGATTGATTGGGAGGCGTGAGCGAGGTGGCTCCGTTTTATTTGTTACCATCGATATTGGCGGCGGCGGTCTACAGTGCTTGCGATAGATCCACAGGTATTATCGTGCTATGTTATGTTATCCTAGCGGGTTTGTCGCCCATATTCCCTCGTCCTTGCCTCCCGCCAGCAGCCCCTTCGAGGCGAGATACGCCGCCCCCGTGTCTGCCCAGACCTCGTACCGACGTACCTTCCAGTCGTCATCGTCGTTGTTGTTGCCGTCGGCGGCGACGGGCACGGGCACCGCCTCGAGGCGGTATGCAAACGTCTCGTTCCACGCCTGCTGCGTCGTCTTCCAGGCGAAGCGCGCCCGGCCGCGCAGCCAGACCGTCGCGGCGCCCCCGGGCGAGATGTGGATGGTCCAGGTGTCTGGCGGGTCGAAGTGCATCCATTCGATGGTGAGGAGATCGGCTACCGTGCGAAAGTACTCGGTTAGGCCGGAGCGGCCGGTGAATTCGCGGCCCAGGAAGGGGGCGATCTCGCGCGCGCCGTGCTCGATGGCGCTGGGGGCCGGGTCGGTGGTGAAGTGGGAGAGGAGGGTGGGGAGGGGACTTCCGGAGGAGAAGTCGGAGCAGAGGGAGGAGATGCGTTGTTTCAGATGGGACATGGTTGAGGTGGTTGTAGTTGTAGGAGGAGTAGTGTAGTGTAGTGTAGTGTAGTTGGGATGAGGTGAAGTATGACGTAGGATATCTATTGCACCTGACTAAACGAAAACCACAAACGCCTAGAATCACCTTAAAAACCATCAATACCACGAAATGAGAACGAGAACGAGAACGAAAACGAGGGCCTAGTCCGCAAGCAAGCAACTACTGCTTCCACGACTTCCCGCAGTTCATACAAGTGCAAAACAGCGTCATGGGTTCATCGGCACTGCGCGTCTGGGCCTCGGTGTACGTGACCTTGCGCTGGCCACACTTCCCGCACTGCAGGCTGGTGCTGATGCTGCGCTCGGCCTGCGCGACCATGGCCTTGTCCATGTTCTGCTTCTGGATCTTGGCGTCCTCCTCGCGCTGCTCGGCGGAGCGCAGCTCGTCGTGCGTCATCTTGACAAAGTGCTCGGGCGTCACCTCGCCCGAGAGCACGCGCACGCGCAGCTTCGGATTCGACTTGTTCTTCAGGTTCTGGTAGAGGCTGCGGATCTTGGTGCGGTACTGCTCCTTGGTCTCCGGGCCGAACGCCGCGTACGCGGCCGCCTCGACCGCGCCGGCCTTGCCCAGCACCGCGCGCGGCGCCTCCGTCGAGTTCAGACACAGCCCGTCGTACATGAGCCCGATGCAGCTGTCGCGGATGCGGTTGGCCGTCTGGTTGACGTCGACGCCGTCGGCCTTCCACGACCGCTTGTCCGGCGGCACCGACAGCTTGGCCGCTTTGTCCGGCGACGGCGACGCCGCGCCGTTCTGCGGACGCGGCGACCCGCTGGAGCGCTGGCTGGCGCTCGGCGACCCGCTCGCCTTGTTCTTGTTGATCTCGGTGCGCCATTTCGACACGATCTCGCTCGACAGCCGCGCCACCTCCGGCGCCTTGTGCTGCTTGAACTTGTTCACGATGATGCCCACCCGGGTCGACCGGAGGAGATCCTCCGACGCCCGGACGCCCTTCTGGAGTTCCTTGAGCAGCCCGATGATCGTCGCCGGCGGTTCGTTCTGCGTAGCGGCTTTGGTCAAGGCTTTCGCCTTGAGCTCGATTTCTTTGGCGTCCATGGCCATCGTTGGGAGGGGAGGAGTGTTTCGAGCGTGAGCCTGTGGAGACTGGAAGAATGGTTAGTCTAGATTGAGGTAGGAGCGCGATGTAGTTAGTAGTTTCGGAGCTGCGGGTTCGATGGTCTGGGGAGGTGACGAGGTCTCGCGCGGACTCGGTGCACCCTGGGCGTAGGCGTCGGCGGAGGCCGCAGCCTACACCTACGCCTACGCCTAGAGCCAGCCTGTACCCATCGCTACATCCACGCCCCTGTTGGCCACAGCCGCTTCGAGGAACACCCGCATCAAGACCATATCGACAATCTGGCGTATGCGCTCGATGACGAGGGGAGGGGCAAGAAGCGCACTCACTGTTCCGCAGTGAAAACCAGAGACCAAGGGATGAGCGAAGGGATGACGGGGGCAGCAGGCAGTCTATATAGCGACGGATGATGGGGGAGAGGTGAGAGAAACGAAGGGGAGGGGGAGAGAGGAAGATGAGGTGAAGAGGAAGAAGAAAGATGGAGACGAAAAGAAGAAGCGGAACCAACTGGATCTCCGCGCCAAGCCTGGGTTGCCTCTTTGGGAATGGCCTCAGACGACATCTATAGAACGTACTTTACACCACTATAGAACAAATACTCTGTAGATCAAGGTACTATGCACATCAGTCGTTTTCTAACCGTTATATACATCAAACATGCTGCCGACAGGCTCAGCTCCGGCAACGTCGAGTCCTTCAACTTCTCTACTGCGTGCTAATGGAAACAGGACAAGCCGACTGCGCTGCACCCGCGTCGCCATGGCCTCGCGGGATATCAACCGCACGACGTCCGCGGCGAACCCGTGGCGTGTCATACATGTCATCCGACATGAGACTAGCCGGCACGCAGAAGTCATCGGGAGTGGGGGTATAAACTGGGGGAGAAGGGGATCAGGGGAATCATCAACCTGCCAACATCTAGATGGCCGTCTTGCCCAATGCCTCGGCAAGCTGGTCGACATCCTTGTCGGCCCGCTGAGCGACCTTCTCCCCTTCGGCCTCCTCAGCCTCCTTGACCACTCGCTCGGCCTTTTCTTCCTCTTCCTCCTCCTCCTCTTCTTCTTCCTCCTCCTCCTCGCTCTCCTCCTCAAGCTCGTCCAGCTCGTCAACACCCCACATGTCCTCGGGATCATCGTCCTTGCCATGCTTCTCCTGACGATTCTCCAAAACCTCGCGCAGCTCAGTCACGTTCTCATCATCCTCCATGAACTTGTTACCGTTGAGCTCGATCCGACGCAGCGCCGGCAGAGCCGTCTTTGTCGCATGCAGGAATAGCTTGACGCCCTCCGCCGTGATCTCATTATACTGCAGGCGCAGCGTCTCCAGCTTGACGTTCTTCGCCTCAGCCAGCGCCTTCGCCAGCTTGACACCACCCCGACCGGACAGCAGGCAGTCACTGACGCCGAGCTCGCGCAGTGCGGGCCAGCTCGTCACCACCTCCGCTAGGGCCGTCGACCCGGTAACGGTGAACGTGTTATCCTGCAGATCGAGCACCTCCAGGGCCATCGCATGGCGCAGACCCTCCCGCAGCAGCTGCACAATACCCTCCTGCCGGATGCCGTTCTGCGTCATCTTGACGGAGCGCATGCCGGCCGCATTGACCTTGTAGGCACGCGCCCAGGCCGCCATGCTGCCGCTCTCGAGCCGGTTGCGGCCGCACACGATGCTCTCGAGTGGGGGCACGTCGCGGCCGGCCTGACGGGCCTCCTCCTTACGGGCGGCCAGATCGCGCAGGGCGTCGGCGATGTGGGCGCCGGCCTCGGGGCCCATGCCGTTGTTGTTCAGGATGAGGTGGCGGAGGGGCAGGTGACGCGAGAGGAAGTCGACGAGGGGCTTGGACATTCTCTGGCCGAAGGCATTGTCGGAGAGGTTGACGGTGTGGAGGGCGGGGATCTCGAGGAGGGCGTTGAGGAGATGCGTCAGCGCTTCGGGGATCTCTTCGATCAGACGTGAGGTGAAGATGTCGGCGAACTCGGCGACTTGGAGGGACTTCTGCGGCGCCAGCGCGGCGGCGATGCGCTCGCACGCCGTGATGCCGAACGTGTTGCCGCCCAGGCGCACTTCCGTGTAGTCAGTGCTCTCGAGGAGCGGCTGGATATGGGACTCGACATCGGCGGCGGTGTCCAGCTTGAGGCCTTTGCCTTCGAGCGAGAAGACCTTTGGAGGGGCCATGGCGGGGTAGATTTCAGGGGGGGGTATCGGGAGTTGTAGGTGGGGTGGATAAAGACAGACAAGAGATGCAAAGAAAAGACAGCAGTACGATCTATGGTCTAGTGGTAAGAGACTGCGAGAGGATTGAAGCCAAAGCCACAACGAACGTGGGTGAACGGGGAGGAGGAAGAGAAGAGGAAAAGAGAGAGAGAAAGCGGGAAGGCAAAAAAGGGAAAAAATAACAATCGATGAGATCAGTCTGCGCTAAGCCGCTTTCGCTCGGAGGTACGGGGCGCCACAACAACCACTCGCGCCGTCGCATTTCCAATCACTTCCGACTCTTCCTGCACCGTCCTCTCGCCATCTCTCCGTTCCTCTCCAGCCTTTCACCATGTCTGCCCCGGTCAACGCCTCTGTCGGTATGTAGAGTGCCTCTGCTTCGCCGCAACAATTCTGACCTCCCTAGGCACCGACAAGCCCTCCGTCGCTGCTCCCGTGCAGTCCGCCCCGGCCGACAAGCCCAAGGTACGTCGATTCCCCATACCCAATCCTCCCACAGTTGCTGACCTCCTCAGCCTTGTTGTGTCTGCAAGGAAGAAAAAACCGCCCGCGATGACTGCATGCTGTTCTCCAAGACCGACGACCCCACGAAGGAGTGCAAGCCGATGATCGAACAATACAAGTCCTGCATGGCTGGGTTCGGATTCAAGGTCTAATCTCGTCCCTCGGCTGATGTGAGCCGATGTTGTACCATATGAAGCATGCAGCTCTGTCTGCACGGTGTTGAGGTTGGGTTTTGATTTGGACATAGATTGTATAATAGATTAGCCTTGTCTCTCCTACTCCGTGGAAATGTAATCTACTTGGATCGAAGGCCTTGAACGAAAGGGGTATCACTAAACAGCCTCTAAGTCTATTGTACAAATAGGCGAGAGCTTATTGTCTCTTCTTCTGGCTCTCCTCTGCGCTCTTGCGAACAATGAAGGTGCATTGCGTGATCAACCGCCACAGGCACCACAAATACGCCAGCCCGAACCCCCCAGCTCCCACCAAGACGTTCAACACGACCCAAAGATCCGGCTTGTCTGACGGCGCAGGAACAAAGGCTTCCAGCACGTGCCAAGCAATCATTGCGAGGTAGAAGCAGGCGTGCACCAGTTTGGTTAAAACATGAGGTCCAGGAGGCGGCACGGAATCATCTGGAGAGGAACGGCTGCGGTAAGTTTCCAACGAGGCGGGTGGAAGGCCAAGAAGATAAGCCCAGAGGAACGTCATCACAAAATACGGCACTTGAAGGCCATCACGCTTGAGGAGAGGATACATGGTCCAGGAGCCAAGTATGTTGGCCCAACCCACCCAAGCACGCGTGTCTTTGTTCAGTCCACCATCGCCAGCGAGCAACAGAGTCATGGGAAGGAGAGGAAGCAGGACGCTCTTTTCGTGGACCTGGAAGGAGAACAGGAAAAAGCCCCATGCCACACTGGACAGAGTCGGAAGCAGGAGTGACGCACGAGGGTGGCGAAAAATGATAGCGCAGGGCACCAGGACCGATCCCAGCGTCGCGCCGAGGGAAACCTTCTGGAGGAGACTCGTTTCGAATCGGTGGAGTTTGTAGAACGTATGAATGGCGCACCATGCGTTAGCAACCTTGTCTTCGAAAAGCCCGCGGGCAAAAGGGAAGACTCGGTGGATAACCTGGGAGAGCTGGAACATTGGCGCATACAAGGCGGACTCCTTGGGGAGGTTAAACGGAAGCGCTTGCAGCAGAGGCGGTTGCGGGGCGGAAGCCAAGTATTTGCGAGCATCCGGCTCAGTCGCACTGACAATTAACGGCGCGAAAAGAACGGTGAATGAAGCAAGCGTGACAATGGCAATGCAAAAAAGACGGACAGGTCGAATCCGTGGGAATAGACAAACACCAAGGAGGAAGGCAAACATAACTGGGGCGTAGTAAAGTGCCATCTGCTTGAATCCCAGAGCGCCCACGAAGAAAATGCAAGCCCACAGCATGCGACCGGCCATGATGGCATCCAAGCTCGCAACCATCAATCCCAGCATCACCGTGTTGTATTGGAAGTGCCCGTGGTCGACGAGGATTGTAGCCGGTTGCAGAAGAATGGCGACTAGAGCGATGGAGGCGGACCACACAGGGACACCATGCATGCGAGTGTACCGACGCAGGAAGTTGACAACCGCGGGGATATAGACCAAGTATTCGGAAATGACGACCGTTGCACGCATGAAGACCTTCAATCGGTCATCTTCGAAACCGCGAGAATCATCCAGGGCGAACCAGGCGGGATCAAAAAGCGCACCACTGGAAAAGTTAGATGACTATATGCAACACAGGTGGTGATCCATACATTTTCCCTAGCACCCAGCTATGATAGGCTGTCAATGGGGGATAGTCCAGTCCCCAGTACTGCAGATCGTACGTATACCACGTGGACATAGGTAGGTGGGTTGTGATTTCCATCCAATGCCTCTGCGCCTCAAAATCACCATGCATAGGGGGTACCTTGTAACCTGGGACAAATTAATGAGGTGGTTTCACAGGCTAGCTTATGAAGGGACCGCACCAGAGTATCCCCAGAGACTCACGGCCCACCGAAAGAGACCGACAGCCATCAGGATGAGAGGCAAAACTAGCCATTGTGAGACACCAGCTCGAGCAGCCCATAGAAACGAGACAAGAGGAAAAGCCGGCGACGATTTGCCGCTCTCGTTCTCCAGAATCAGAGAGTTATTCGAACCCGAGAAAGCGGAGACGAACTTTCTCTTCCTCCGGGGACGATAAGACGATGGTGGCGGAGGCATGGTAAGAAGAGAGACTGATGTGGATGGTTATGCGGCTTCCATTGACTTGGGTAAGGAGAGCGGGAGATTTGGGAATGGAATGTCAAGGAGGATTGTCGAAGGAAGTTGAAGTTGGAGATGTCACGGTGGAAGGACAGTTGAAGTGACGGAGTTCGACGAAACCTGATTGGGGGAGTGTCCACGCTAAACTATTTGCGGTATATGTGGGTCAAATGGGGTTAGTGCCTGAGCTAGTGTTGATATGGAAGGCGGTAAATAAGGGATTTCTGCCAGCCCCCAGTTTTTTTTTTTTCTTCTACATCTTATCGGAGCTCAAGCTGGAAATTTTTTCTTCTCATCCTCCTTCTTCCTCATTTCCCCCCCCCCCAGAATTTCTCTCCCTTTCACCTTCCCCTTGACTGTGTTTTCTGTCACAGTCTTCTAGTTTCACTGACAACTAGCGTATCTTGCAAGGTACACTTCAACGTACATCCTGTGGGCTTATTACCTTGAGGGCTGTGGGCTGTGGCATATCGCAAACTCTTCTGTGGGCTCTCTGGTCTTCTCTAGTGGGTTATAGACGTTGCATATTCCTGTCCGTCTCTTGTGGGCTTGAACACTGTCGTTGTGGGTTTCTTGTGGGTATTTGCTCGATCTCTTCCTTCGTGTTGAGATTTTGCATCCAGGGGGCTATTCTCGAGTATCGCATCTGCTTTACTTGAAATCTCTAAACCGGGTGATTGTGGGATTGATTCTGCCGCACGATTTATCTGTGGGTTGTGTAAATCTTTTGGAATATTCGCTTCTATCTTGAGGGTTTATTTGATCTGGTTCGTTTGCATTCAGCCTCCCTCGCCGCTGGCCTATTGCTAACCCTTTGTGCCTCTTCCAGATTCAAAATGTCTAAGACCAAGTCTGTTACCAAGAAGGGCTCTGAGAAGCCCGTCGACAAGACCTTGAGTAAGGTCAAGGACGCTGGTGTCACCAAGGCTTCCCAGTCTCCCAAGGCTAAGAGCAAGAAGGTGGCTCGTGAGGTCGCCAGCAAGGAGGACAAGAAGCGCAAGAAGAAGGAGCCTACTCCCAGCAGCAGCTCCGACTCTGACAGCGACTC
The DNA here is from genome assembly GCF_047715705.1 of Aspergillus ambiguus. Classification (NCBI taxonomy): domain Eukaryota; kingdom Fungi; phylum Ascomycota; class Eurotiomycetes; order Eurotiales; family Aspergillaceae; genus Aspergillus; species Aspergillus ambiguus. The sequence continues at coordinate 520,896 of NW_027395515.1, read as the reverse complement.
TGACTCTTCCAGCTCCAGCTCCAGCTCTAGCTCTAGCGAGAGTGAGAGTGAGGATGAGAAGCCCACCAAGAAGCAGGCTGAGAAGAAGAAGCCCGCTGAGTCTTCTTCGTCTGACTCTGATTCTTCCTCCGACAGCGATGAGGAGATGAAGGATGCCTCCAGCGAGAGCGAGAGCGAGAGCGAGAGCGAGGACGAAAAGCCCACCAAGAAGGCCGACAAGGCTGCTCCTAAGAAGGCCGCCAAGAAGGAGGAGTCCGAGTCCGAGTCCGAGTCTTCTGAGTCCTCCGGTTCTTCTGACTCTTCTGACTCCGAGTCTGAGTCCGAGGATGAGAAGCCGGCCAAGAAGGAAGAGAAGGCTGAGAAGCCCAAGGCTAAGGCCGCTGAGTCTTCCGAGTCTTCCGACTCCGATTCTGACTCTTCCGACTCTGACTCTGACTCTGACTCCGAGTCTGAGAGTGATGAAGCCCCCGCAAAGGCTAAGGTATAGCTTGGCCCCCAACTTCAAGGCTTTTCCCATGCTAACTGTCGTAGGAGTCCAAGAAGGAGTCTTCTTCCGACGACTCGTCTGATTCTTCCGACTCTGACTCTTCTGAATCCGAGTCCGAGACTGAGGAGGAAGCCCCCAAGTCCAAAAAGCGCAAGGCTGAGGACGAGACCTCTGCCGCCCCTAAGAAGTCCAAGACCGAGGAGCCCGCTGGCGGACGCTCCAACAACCTCTTCGTTGGCAACCTTTCCTGGAATGTTGATGAGGAGTGGCTCTACCGCGAGTTCCAGGAGTTCGGTGAGGTGACTGTTCGCATCATGACTGAGCGTGAAACTGGTCGCTCTCGTGGGTACGTTTGCTCCCGGTGGGATTCCCCAGATGGAATATCGAACTAACGATTACCAGATTCGGTTATGCCGAGTTCACCAACAGCGTGGATGCTGCTAAGGCCTACGAGGCCAAGAAGGGTGCTGAGATCGATGGCCGTACCATCAACCTGGACTACGCCACCGGCCGCCCTGCCAACAACAACCAGGACCGCGCCCAGGCTCGCGCTCGCAACTTTGGTGACCAGGCCAGCCCCGAGAGCGACACTCTCTTCGTGGGTAACCTCGCATTCGGTGCCAACGAGGACTCGGTCCACGAGCTGTTCAGCCCCATGGGTAGCATCCTCGGTATCCGTCTTCCCACTCACCCTGAGTCCGGTCAGCCTAAGGGCTTCGGCTACGTCCAGTTTGCGTCGATTGACGAGGCCAAGCAGGCTTACAGCGGCCTCCAGGGCGCCGAACTCGACGGCCGTCCTATCCGTCTCGACTTCAGTACTCCCCGTGCCAACAACGGCGGTGGTGGTGGTGGTCGCGGAGGCCGTGGCGGTGGTCGTGGCGGCGGTCGTGGTGGCCGTGGTGGATTTGGCGGCCGCGGTGGTGGCGCCCCTAACAAGGCGCGCGGTGGTATCCCGGAGTTCCAGGGGAAGAAGATGACCTTCTAAGCTGGCGTCCGTATTGATGACCGTTGTTTCTTTGTTTTCCAGGACGATTTGTAGGATAACCATGGGACAGCAGAGGGATTTAAAAGTTTTGGGATTGATAGACCTGATAATCTGATTCGTTGTTATTTCCATTTTTTATAATTCCAAGCCCTTTCGTAGTCGGAACCCCGAGTACAGGTATATATACAGCCTGGTGTATAGGAAATTCCTAATGGGGCAAGTCAGGTGGCCCGGCGGATGATGTGCTGAGTCAGCGGTGATCTTCCTTCTTCCAACCACTCGCTCTCGACTTCAACTTCTCTCTTCTCTCCCTCTCTCTCTTCCATCTCAATCTTACCCGTCCATCCTTCATCTCCTCTCCTATTCTTTCCGTCCTTTTTCCCTTCTTGTCATTTCCTTACCTCCCTTCCCTCTCGCCTTTCACACCCCTCCGGTGGTCGATCGGCGGCCTCCACCGTTGATAAGATAATCAGTGGAGCGATTTCCCCGCCATCGGTGGTACTTCAGCTTGACCGCTTGAATGTTCCACGGGTGCGTCGTGGCCTGACGCCTTTCCCCTCCCATCCCTTACTGCCTCCCTTTTCTTCTCTTCTTCTCTTCTTTATATCTCTCTTTCTTTTCCATTCTCTACATACATATTCTCTATCTCCTTCCCTTCTATTTCATTCCCACCATGCAGCCAACTCATCATGACCTGCTGGGTCAGGTGCCAGATGACTCCCGATCTGCTGCCGCCTCATCGCCCGCTAGAATGACGCGCGATACTCCCCATCATCATCCCCTGCAGTCACGTTCCCCGTCGGGTGTTCCGCCCACGAGATCCGAAGGTACGTCTCCCTTTTATTGCGCGACTGCTGTCCGTGGTACTCTCTCCTGCAATCCATCCTTCTCATATCCTTCGACATGCATGCCGATCGCTGTCCGTGCTACCACCGCCCATCATGTACTCACTCCAGTATTATATAGACTCCTGGATCGAAGTTTCCTCACAGCCTTCGTCCTCCTCTCTGTCGTCGGCCGCCACCAATGACGATATCATCACCACCGGTCTCCGTGTCGAACAAAACGGCTCCAGACCCTATCACCGTCGCAGTCAACGACGTCGCCTGCAGCATCTCGCCGCTGTCACCACGGCCCAGGTGGACTACTCCTCCCGCGAGCCGAGTAGCAGCCAGGATGAGTATGAGGAGAGTGAGAGCGAGTCGGACCGCGTCCTCAGCAGTTCCAACGAGGACATGGCCGGCCGGCCCCATCCAGAGGCCCCATTGCTGTCTCGGACCGTCCCGTCGGCCCCAGCATCGGACGCCAGTCCTTCGAGCGACGATGATGACAATTCAACTGCCCTAGGAATGAGGGTCACCTCGTCTCCGTTCATTCCACAGCCAAACGTCTTCTCGCACCCACCCGTCTCACAACATCCATCCTGGACTAGGCCGTCCGAGAGACACCGCTCTCAGCCCAGCGAAGTGTCCAACTCCAGTCGTCGTACGGCGATTCGGCGAAACTCTCAGGCCAGTGTACGGTCTTCCCAGAGGCATTCTCAGCAACACAGCCCTTACAACATGATTTCGCCATCTTACCACGCCGACCATGATGCCGCCCTGCGCGCCAGCTTGTCTACCCTTCTCTCCTGCGCAGCGGCTGCACGTGGGCTCCCGAAGCAAGACACGCCACCCTCTCAACCCGGCCCATCCCACGCGCAGCAACCAGCTGCCTTCCGACTAGTCCCGGAATCCGTGGCAATGGGAGACGATGCCAGTGAAGATGGGGTCCGTTCGGCCGCAGAAACGAGCGCCTCCAATCGATCACGTCGAGCAAAGCCTCAAGCAACTGCTACTTACACACCCCCGCCTGCCTCCAAGGTCAAACGCCGTTCAAGCTCATCCAAGGACCGTAGTTCGACTCATTCTGCCAAGAAGAGCCGTCGGGCGAGCACAACTGATTCGAGCCCCACCATCATGACGTGGGTCATTAGCGCCGGGGTGGTGGTGCTCTTCTCCGCTATTAGCTTCTCCGCGGGGTACGTGCTCGGCCGCGAGGTAGGCAGGATGGAGGCGAATGCTGGAGTTGTCGTGGGTGATGCCAATTTCTCCAGCGGCAGAGCATCCGCCAAATGTGGACAAGAGGCTGTCAAAGGAGGCTTGAAGCGTTTCCGATGGGGCTCGGGAACGTCAGGCTCTGGGATTATCGCATGAACAGGCATGAACATATCCTATCCATATCTACTTCCCCGCGCATACTTATGGCCGGGTCAAGCTATATGCCGTACATGATAAGATGGATCATGAGATCGGCAGGCGTGTTCCCTACACTCCATGGTTTGTTTATTTGCGTTTCCTTTTGTTCTGACTTTGATGAAGCCCATGAATTGCATAGCAACGATCTACCCTGCGGTGTGTTCGGACTGGATTCGTTGGAAAATTGTAGAGTTGTGCTCGGAGGCTGCTGGTATCTAGGAGTTCTGGTTTTACTCTTTGCTGGCCGGTTATACCCAATTTCACTATATGTCATGGACCTAATGAGACGAGAAATGCGAGGGAGCTCATTCCGTCAGGATGGCAGATGAATTGGCCATCGGCGTTAGTCTAGGTTGGTAGTGATATTATTTAAGAATCTGCGAAGACCGGTTTCTAATCTTCCTCAGTGAATGCTGTGTTTAGAGAACCAAATGATGTAGAGATACAAAATCTTTCTACCGCATATTCCGAGCAAGTAATGCAACAGTCCCGATGGTCTAATATCTAATCTGAAATCCACATTCACATTGGCATGTTTCCCGGCACTTGTATACCAATTCGTCGGCGCCTACATAGAGAGTGCGGCTGGAGAACCATCGCTCTTGGTGAACAGAGGAGACGCGATGTAGCATGGTCAGGTGTTCCTCCCGCTTCATTCCTTCGTAGAATGGGGTATGTATGAGACTATACCCAGCTTCCACGACATAGTCTCCCAGACCACCAACACCAGGCCAACGGAGCTTTCTAACAGGATATTTAAAGCCTCCATTCATGAAGCACCCTTCAGCGCAGCTCCCACTACCCGAGACAGCGATGGTGATGTCGGAGGCCTTATATATTTCCTCGATTTTTGCGGCTTGGGATTTCCAGTCATTGTCATCATCCTGGATAATGCAGAGAGCATCCACCCATAGATATCGAATCTTTAGATACCTTAAGACTTGAATAGCAACCTGTACTGGCTGGGGCAGCTGTGGTACTTCAATACCAAGCGTTGTATACTCATGGAAACGCCCCTTCGTGGTCGTAATCCCATCGTGAAAATTCCAGCAATGGCTTAAAGTGCTGTATGGCTCTCCTGATATCTTAGGCTCGCATAGTCGAATACGCTGGTTCTGATCGACCGTTCCCAGGTCTAAAACGCGTATTGGGGGCTCAAGCTCGCATTGATTTATACATGCTGAGTGACTACTCCGACATGAACTCACCCAGTGCTGAACCTCTGCCAGACCATCGATGGACACCTCGGGCGATGTGGCCAAGTTATTGGGCATAAGCCAATGGCATTTTTCTTCCGACACAGTCAGCTGGTTCTAGGTGACATAGAGTTCTCGATGGAAAGGTCCGAAGATTCAACACGACTGGCTTACCATCAGGAACAGAAAATTCCAGGATCGGAGCCAGGCCTCCCCGAGACTGCACGGCGCAAATGAGCCCGACCTTTTTGGTTGCAAAATGCAGGACAACATCGTGTTCTTGGTCCACAAATGGCAGATGCGCTTTGATCGCTCGATAGAGTATGTCGCACTTATCGCAGCCCTTTTCCTGATCCATTCTCAGTTTGAGAAGAGATGTTCTCACCGGTGTCAGCCGTTTTATGCTATCTTCCGACAGATGCTTCACGTGAGCATTCGAGCGAAGGTCAAGAGCGCAGTGTTCTGGGGAGAACGGTTCGATTGGGATCTGATATGTGGGCGGTTTAGGCAACGGCGCGTCACCAGTAAGTTGTAATGCCCATTGGGGAGGACGTCGGGCATATGGAAACAATGGTGTAGCGCGCTCAGCTTTCTTACTCTCTCGTGTCTGCGATGCATGGGCGTCATACTCCAGAGAGAGTTGCATGTTCCCAAAGGCAATCTGCAAGGGGTTACGTTGCAGAATGGCTTTGCGGATCCTCAACCACGTCAAGTCCGTTAGGAACACTATGCTCGTTAGCGAAATGTAATACTGGAGGGGTCTGTTCGATTCGGGCCCCATTGGGTGTTGGGTCGATATTATTACAAAAGATCCCATCCTCCACGCGCTCCAGCTCGTCACCATCCTGCTCCGGACAGAATATAATAAACCCAAAGTTTATGCACGACAGACCGATCCCATAAGCCCGAGGCGATGGGGTGATGCCCTGATGCCACACCATGCCCGAATCTGACTTCTCGTATGGGAAACAGTCGAGGGAAATAACGGTGGATGTCGGCAACGCTTCCACTTTGGCCGTTAATTCATCCTCTGCGCTGGACGGGATATGAAGAGTTATGTCTGATCCCCTCTGGACGCAACTGATTCCCACGAAACTATACATGGGAAGTCTGTCCCTGACAGAACCCTCCATCTGTCGCATTGTGATACAGTCCCTCCGATCACGGTCTATCCACGGCACTACAGGAAAACGTCGCTCAGAAGAGCCGAGATGAGAGATGATACGCATTACACCGTACGACTGCGCGACCTTGGCTTCGGAAGCTGTCAGAGGAATGGCATGTAGTCTGTCCTGCGGCATGATAGAGGGGGGCACGTTCCTGATCTCTAATGGCGGGTAATAGATAATAAGTCGAATGCCCAGGCGATCCAGCAATGGTGGCGGCTCGACAAAGTTAGTCTGAGAGAACTGATCAACAATCTGTCCACTGAGAGCCAGCGAGTGCAGAATTTGGAACCATTCGAGTGGGCCGGGAGGAAAGTCGGTAACAGCCTCAATAGCTGCTCGCCGTCGTACAGTAAAGATAACCTCTTTCTGGCCGAGTTTTTGGAGGCCTTTGGAGATGTATGTCCAGCAAGGCAGCCTGCCGCTGACCATGGAGGATTCCTCATGATGATGGACCAGAGCCTGCAGTTGGCCATCGGGCAGGAGGTCGATCGTCTTGGGCCATGAGGCCGAGGTCTGAGGGGCTCGTCTCTCAGCCGGCTGTGGTCCTCCATGTACTGGAAGAAAGACAGTCGGTGACGGCAACGGGGGTCTTGAAGCCTTGTCCATCTTGCAGCGTTATTCACCTGTAAGGTATGGGAAATCGAAGATGCAGATACGAACGCCCAAACAGCGGACAAACAGACTTGACACAATTTCCAGGCGCTAGTATAGTTGCATTTAATTTATGACAAGGCTGACACAATGCGGGGTAGGGCTGATACTAGTAGACAGGAAATAGATACTTGTGCGGGCACAGCCACCGTCCCTCATATTCAACCCCCAGGAAGATGGCTGCCAGAGTATCATGTTTAAGGTCCTCGAATTCCAACCGGGAATGTTACTCATTCGATATTCGTAGTTCCTGGATTCTTTAACAATATTCCTATCATTGGAAGCCGTCTTCGATAGCATGACCCACTTTCTATCCCCCACATTCGGAGATCCGTCCAAGGTTGATCTTGAGGACCCCCTGGCACGAAGCCCCTACTACGTATGCTCATATTGCCAGAAGATCCCGTGGGCAGATCTCCCAGGGGAGGACGAACCGGCATTTCCGCACCAGCCCAGCCTGGCAGCCCTGAAGCAGTCGGTGAATCATTGTATGCTTTGCGAGTTCATCGCGGAGGCGGCAGCGGAAGTTCGGACCAGTGTCCGAGTCAAACATGGCGGCGGCAGTCGAGGGGGTCATATTGTCTTTGATCCCAGGGGGAAGCTAGCCGACGGAAGAGCTGTGATGCGACACTTCCAATACGGCGACTTGCCGGGCGACGTCGTGGGCGAAACATCACCCCCGTCTGAGCCCAAGCCCGATCGTCCGGCATATCAGTTCAATGACGACAACACGGTACGCCCGTGGCTGTTTGGAAATTGGTGGGCATCTAATGAGGGCGTTGGCCCCCTACAACTGGTTGGGTTAGGAGTCCGGCTATCACGAACGCCTTTAATAGAGGATGCTGAAGGGAACGGGGAGGAGATTTACTACCCGGGCACTGAGAGTACCCGAGTCAATTTACATTTCCACGGGACATTTTTACGCATTCTCGCGGATGATGGTAGGTTGCCCCGCCCACGTTAATTGAAGCATGTATAAAAGACTCATGGTGTCTTGCGGGTACAAGATTCACCTCTCGCAAACGTAATTCCAGGCAGACTCAGAACGACGGATTTTGCTTCCGACCTAAGCATGCGTCGCCTGGAAGACAGACTCCAGCTCTGTAATCGGACGCATGGGGCGACCTGTGCACCATGGCGACTGTTGAACTCCAAGTTGCCCACGCGAGTCCTTGATGTTGGTGTAGATTCGAATGCATCGTGGATCAGACTGGTTGAGCCTGTCAATACGCGATCGCCGTATATAACTCTCAGTCATCGATGGGGAGACATGACGAACATCGTCATGACAACCACGTCGACCATACATGAATTCCGGAATGGGATCAATATGAACATGCTGCCCAAGGTCTTTGGGGACGCCGTGTTCACCTGCCGACGACTCCGAGTCCGCTACTTGTGGATTGATACATTATGCATCATTCAGGACGATAAGCTGGACTGGGAACGAGAGTCTGCGCGGATGGCGGATATCTACGCCAACTCATACTTGACAATTGCAGCGTCTAGCTCGCCACATACATGCTTCCCCGATTTTGAAACCCGTTTGGATGAGGTACACGTCCCGCCTGCTGCTATATCAATAGGGCTCCCCTCTATTGCAAATGCCGCACCCATGCTGGACACTAGGGGCAATCCATCGGGTCATATGTGGTTGAGGCGGAAGCGATTTGTTGCTTTCAGGATGCAGGGGGATCATGATGATGACAGCTGGCTCTACATCCACGTCGGCTGGACACCCTCATCCACTCGGAAAGACCCAAGACCCTACTTCATTGGCGGATTCGGCCGGCGATTTGATCCCCTTGATAATGAACAACTCAACTCGCGAGGGTGGACACTCCAGGAACGTCTGCTATCGTCACGAACCATCCACTATGCTACCGACCAAATGTACTGGGAATGCGAAAAGACATTCGTCTCCGAGGACGGATCTTTCTTTGATCCGACTATTTTTAGTCTCAATTCCCTTGTCGAGCGCCAATGTCTCCCAGCTTCAGAGCATGGCTTCCGTCAATGGGGCCACACCTCATATATCGAGGGGGACAGCCCCCAGATGGCGAACCTGGAAGGTCGGAGGCTAGGCGGATGGTTGGAGCACGTCCAGAAATACAGCCAGAGAGATCTCACGGTGTCTCGCGACAAACTGCCGGCATTATCGGGCCTGGCAGCCATTATTGCTGCTCGCACAGGCGACGAGTATTTGGCTGGTGTGTGGAGGGACCATGTACTGGAGGATCTTCACTGGAGAGTTTATCGCAGAGACGAGTTTCTTAACGGCATCAAGGTAATTAGAAGTGAAAGATCTTCATTCGCAGTAGTCGACGACAGCTTGTCGTCCTCCTACGGTGACAAGGTGTGGGATGTGGCGATTCCTCCCGCATCGCGAGGACCATCCTGGTCCTGGGCATCGATCGATGGCCGGATCAGGTTCGCGCCATTGGACTGTACGCGCATCAGGGCGTCTTTTATTTCTTGTCATATCAAGAATTCCATTCTGAATCGTTTTGGAACCGTCAAAAAGGGGTGGATGAGGCTTTTCGTGAGTATTCGGGTCTGCTGCATACTATTATCTGCACTAACCATACCCTATTAGGGACCCTTGTTGGAGATACACCAAAGCAAGCGAACGACTTGGGATAAAAAGGACCCTCTCGGTCTAGGAGTACTTTCGGAGGTTCGTCTAGACTCTGATGTTTCTCTAGGGGAGGCATTCTTCGATATACGCCCACAATTCCCTTGCTTTGCCTTTTTCCTCGACTCTTCGAATTGCTTGATCCTGCAAGAAACTGGAAGGCGAGATCATGAGTATACGAGGATTGGGATTGCCAAATTTCTGAGAACAAATACGCAGCGTAAACGACACCCGCTGCAGAGCTTGACAGCTGGTCCACATCCTCTCGATGAAGCCGAAACTGGCATATTCCCAAAAGCTCCCTGGGGCCCGATCACAGAATTATACCCACGCACAACGGTCACAATTATCTAGTGCACGGCCTCGAGCACTGTATGGTTCGGACAATAGTAGATGAGAAGATGGGAGGAATCGACACCATTAGTGTCGATGCCCGTCGCTAATCGACTAGCCGGGTTTTGGGGCACCGGGGACGAGGCTCATATTGAGGAGGAAGACCAGCAGGGATGTCGCGTCTATCAGTTGCCTTCGTATCTCGCAAATACCAATAAGTATATTGGGCAAGCGGGGAAAGTCTTCTATCCGAAGTGAACCGTAGAGTCCGTCTTGACATCTACGATACCAATTTTTTGACCTCATCCACATCACACAATATTCCACTTTCAAGACCTGTCAAATGACGAAATTCAATTACAGCGTGAATAATGGAGGGAGGACTGCCGAAAGAAACTGAATATATCTCATACTCCTCAAGGTATCCATGGGGTTCCAGCATCTTGATAATATGAGGGCATCAGCGACCTCCGCAGATATGATGACCGCTTTAAATGGCAAGGGTATGAAGAACGGCTAGTGAGATGATCTGGAAAGGAAGGTGCTTCAGGATCCGAAGAATGAAGCCATCTAGACACCAAAACGCTAGTCACACGTCCGTCGCGTGACCTTCATCGCTATCACCCCAGTCCCCATAGGGCAGCCGTCGAGGTGCTTGTAGATTTACCCTCGGAAGCCAGTAGTGAAAGGATTGAAGGAGCAAATACAGCATTAGCATCCCTCTCTGCTTCTTACCCTATACCTTTCTTTCAAATCCTTCTTAAGGAGTCCAGCCTATTCACCACCTGTGTTCAAAGTCATCATCCGCGATGGTGCGGCGTATACTGGTTACCTGTGGCCAAATCCAAAGTACTGTCTTTATATAGACTATACTACTCTCCGGCAGCAGTATTAAGATTTGGGACAAGCTCGAGCACTCTACACTATCACCCAACGCCTTGCTGGAGACCATCATATCTCCCTCCAACATTTAACCCCCACTCGTTCATCGCGGACGTGCACCATTACCTTCCACATCATCAGGGTCTGCTCCTCCGGAGCCAGATGCAGAGGATCAAAAGTGTCTGCGGTAGTAACCACATCTGAGCTGCTCTCTGACAACGACACAATGATTCGAAAGAACCAGGAGTGGATTCAGACCTCTGCCAATTACTCCATTGTTTAACTAGATAGAAATACGGTTGTATGCATACAACAAAGTTCCATGTGGAGATCATGTCCTAGCGAGAGCAAGCCCGGCTACGGTTGGTGGCATATAGAGAGATACTACATTTTCTGAGATGATGTGAACAAACAGCCATGTCCCGTATCAATCCTCCACCTTTTCCAAAGTTTCTGGGTTATGTGCAACCCTTTTTCCCCGCTGGTCATGAAACAGTACCTTTTGCATGATTTAGCGAGCCCGTCGGGAAGGTAAGAGATCTACATACCTTGGGCGGGTGTTTTACTCCCTCCTTTTCAGCTTCTTCTTCAGTTCTGACAATTTTCTCAACCTTCCATTTTGTATCGTTAGATTACTCTCCAGGTGTGGCAGTTTTAGATATACTGAAGTATCGTACCTCGCCTTCATGCCGGCCTCCGCGTATTTTGGTGAAAACATGGTCTCCAGGAGATATTCTCTCCCCATGCTTATCGTTGATTTCGTCCATTTTAGATTGTACCTAACAGCTGTATGTGCCCGCAGCCGTTGGCGTTCGCGATATGTCTAATATATCGTCATTACCATGACATCAAATCCGGCCATCGCCACCACCAAACGTATCACGCGCGTCACGTCATGATGCGGTAACCGTTAAATTCTAGTGTCCTGATAACTTGATTATTACAAGTATGACTTTGCTACGGTAGCCAGGAGTGATGAACAGGGCAGATTATATATATGTCTCTGTTTGCTAGACATGTAAGAAATGGCACAGGGTATGGTACGACCCCGTCTTCCAGTCCTCATAGTCCTCATCCACCAGAAGCGAGCTACTGCCATATTCCTTCCCACAATGTAAGTGATCGGGATGAGTTACTCTCAGTTTGACTACTGTGCCTAGGGTTCCTGGGCCAATCCCGGTCACTCTGGATTGGGATAACTTCTCCAGGTGGCGAATACGCTACTTTGCAAAGCAGAGAAATACTGTATCAGTAAGCAAAGAGGGTTTAGATATAGGCAGACAGCTTTTTGTAATATAATCGACTGAATGGCAAATTAATACAGGGACTCACTGTCTCTGTGGCCTGCCATGTATGGAGATCTTCACTGGTTATCAAGTTCCCTTCATATAGCCAAAAATTAGGATGATTAATACAGTTGCCCGGATAGTCCAGTGGTAGGATTCGCGCTTCGGGATACATATATCAAGAACTGTGCGAGGTCCCCGGTTCGAACCCGGGTTCGGGCCTGTATTTTTCCCCTTTTTCTCTTTTCCCTTTTCATTCTTTTATCAATATACCGTGCGAGGCAAATCTTCGGACAACTGCCCGGATAGTCCAGTGGTAGGATTCGCGCTTCGGGAAAGTATCTGGAAATGTGCGAGGTCCCCGGTTCGATCCCGGGTTCGGGCCTTTTTTATTTGTTTGATCTCTCTGTTTTTCCTTAATATGGTTTTTCCTCCATCTTTTTTGATTCGATTGATGCTCCAAATTTTTTTGGTGAGAAAATCTGGCTTTCTATTAGGTTAAGTCGCATCAGTTGCCTGGATAGATATGGCTATTTTTGGGAGTCTCACTAGTATCTAACTGGTACACTGACTTTACTAGATCGATCAAGTCTAACTTAACAAGTAACGGCGTCGTGGGGGTCCTCCAAATGCCTAATGAGACCAATCCTCGCAGGCAATCCTTTTGCAAGTTACGGACAGTGTAACGCCGCACACATCACCCTCAGGTTGCCAGCGAGCATGGATACTGGCCACATCGCATCCTTCTTGTGCTTCTGCACGGGTCAAACTTTGACAGGGCTCAAGGCAATGCAGTTGTGCGTGTAGAAATAGACAGGCTGTGAGATACCCTGAGGAATGGCTTTGGTCAATGAGCCTACAATACCAAACCGCCTTGGCCTTGTGGTAATGTATACAACTCTTTCCCCTCTCCATCTAGTGGAAAAAATTAGTAGGCCTCATAGAGTTCTCTGACTAGAACTGAAGTTGAGGATGATGTATCTATGAGATGCCTTATATGCGTACTGCAAAAGCTAACCATGATCCAAGATTACTCCTTTGGGGGGCTCTTGCCCATGCGTATGGAGGTCGCTAGCCGGGTGATTTATTCTCTCGGCTTTAAAGCAACCCCCCAGATAGAAGTTACTCCTCGATACGTAGGTAGTGGTATGACGGCATGCTTTTCGAATTGACTCCAGGTATGCGGTCCATCGCGTTCCGCACTAATAGAGCCTGATACAACTATGCCATCATCCTGTTGGGCTTTCGTCGGTGTGCCAGAGATTAAACGTGGGCACTGACCCCATTACACAAGGTGGACGCGTCGCCAACGAGATATAGCGGTCTTGAAGCCGAACGATTAGGCAAATTTTGATTTGCTGGGCGCGGATGGTAGTGCCATCTACTATTCGCAACACAATATCGTAAATAAGCTTTATCGTTCCCAAAGATATCGATAGATAGTCGATATACGAAGGGAGTATGCAGCCATGACTGGCATAGAAAAAGAAAAAAAAAAAGTAACGGCCCGAGCCGCGGATCGAACGCGGGACCTCTCGCATATATGCTAAGGGTGAACCCTAAGCGAGAATCATACTGGAGCGGAGTTAGTAAAGAGTCGGAATGTTAATTCGAAGCGAGATATAACGTACCCACTAGACCACCCGGGCTATTGATGACGCAATGAAATCTGTAGGCCATGATGAGAGGGCATAGGGGTTAACTATAATGCGCAAAAAGTAATGGCCCGAGCCGCGGATCGAACGCGGGACCTCTCGCATATTTGCTAAGGGTGAACCCTAAGCGAGAATCATACTGATGTTGAGTTAGTTGACAATCCGGAAGATGAAAGGATTGGTTAAGATGCTTACCCACTAGACCACCCGGGCAATTGATGATTATCTGCGTCATTAATTCACTATATGTTGCAGGCGTAGCGTGGAAGCTAAGTTATGGCTTCAGCTCTCCGGGCGCTGCTCGCACAGCCGACTTTGTTTGCATTTGCGAGCGCTGGCCGCCGTTGAGTTACTAGGCGATGAGCTGACATACTTCGCGAACCGTGAGGAGGGTGTTGCAATAGGACCGCAGGAGGGAAAGTTCAGAGGTAAATCGGCCCATGTATGTATCTGGATGTGGTGTATGTAGTTCATCCCGAATATAATTGTCGGCAGGCCAATGTTAGGGATATCAACGAAGTAATGTATTCATACAACTAAGAATACTGGTCGTCCACATCGCCATGCTAGACCGACATGCCAGTGGGACTTCGGTCCCAAATGTGTTCAGGCAGCGCGGAGGATCCGTATCCAGAGAATGAGGACACCTTTGGTCCCCTTATAAGTCATTTGTTCGGTGGTCTCGTCGGGAATGTCAGCCCATCCAGAATAGGTGGGCTGTTCAAGACGCTGAGTGGCACGGCGATACTCGTGCCTGCGACGGCCTGGTACGGCAATTCGAGGAACTGAAGCTGGAAGAGGTACATCAGGACATCGGATTTATCGCTGGTGATGGGCACGAGGCAGAAGCGATCTCACTGCGGCTCGCCATTAGTATTTCCCTCTTAGTATATATGTCATCGGGTATCGTTGCCTTACGTTTAGTGCCGCCCCTTTCGTGTTAGGGGAATTAACAATAGACTATTCCTTGCCCGTTCCCGACTTAACAAAGATGGCCAACTTCGAAAGGAACGCCTCCCGTGGGGTTTATCAGTTATAGCCTTATACGCAGTCTTTCTTGTCATCAACAAAGTACAATTCTATGGCGACTTCAGTAAAGTTCAGCTGGAGGTATTAGACCTTGTTATCAAAGGGTCGGTTGGATACAGGAGGCTCACTTTGCCCCTATGAGCGTGAGTGGCACTGATGACTAGGGAGTGCTCCAGTGGTTCTGGAGTTCCAAATCTTGTCTCGAGGACTTTCGACGTTATGTTCGTAGACAATCGGTCATTGTCCTCGATTGACTCCAGTCTTCTTATAGAAGTCCCCTACCGAGTCAGGCGTCTTGGTGAACGACTCCTTAACTCCCGTTGAATCTTGGTCTTCGCAAACCCAGTGATTGGCCAATCCTTCGACCTCCCCAGCGGTCTAAGTGTGTCCATGATGCAGGCCGTCTTGCGGGAACTCCCGATTTGGGTGGAACTGATCTGGATCTGTGGCTCTATATGATCACTTATGGTGATCCCAGCTCGACAGGCGTATCATCAGTATTTTGAAGCTCCCATTAGAAGGAGTAGGCTAGGTAGATGAAGTAACCAGGGTGGACACCCACTCTTGGAGGGGTTTCTGGCCTTTACTAAGCCGCACAGGCCCCAAACAGGGTTCATAAGCGGAGTCGTTCTGCATGGCTGGGCTTCGTTCGTCACCTTTCTCACGAAACTAGTTCAGTCAATTCGGCCCGAAATTACTAATAGCCCGGGTGGTCTAGTGGGTAAGCATCTCAACCAATCCTTTCATCTTCCGGATTGTCAACTAACTCAACATCAGTATGATTCTCGCTTAGGGTTCACCCTTAGCAAATATGCGAGAGGTCCCGCGTTCGATCCGCGGCTCGGGCCATTACTTTTTTGCCTACCAGCCCTTGCTATCAAGAAAGGCCTTTTTGGAGTCAAAAGCCACCGTGGAGGGCGGAAAGGGCACTTACAGGATACCTGCGCCGCCAAGAATGAATGACATTAGACTTGTATGCCACTAAATTTGCTACTATCCACTTCGTAGTAACTTTTTCTGATATCGCAACCCGCGGGGGATGGTGCTTATTTAGGGTAGGTTATTTTTGCTCCCTATAATAGACTTGATAGTTAAGTACAGACATATTAAGCTCGGAAATTTTCTTTCTGTCCTGTTTGGCCTGTTCTAGCTTAGCTTGGTCCTGTTCTTCATTTGGGCTGTATGGAATTAATTATTGCTACCGTAGGTGTTTTATACGCTTCCTACTGTATATAGATACTCCAGTCTCGAGTAAGATAATTACCGTTCGTCCGTTACTGGGAGCTTAATGGATCTTTTAAGGGTAGAAGCTCTTTTGTGATTGACCTGTCAGACCACTTATCTCCTAAGGGTGCTCTCTTTTTATTTATCGAAAGTAGGGGTATAACCCTCCCAGATCGTGTTATTCGTAATTATCGTAAGGTTGTCGGTTCTGGTGGTTATCTTTTACTAGGTACGTTCAGGCCCTTCCTATATTACTTCTTTCTTGCGTGGTAGTTAAGTACGTTTTGCAATGAAGTGCGCGGTGGTCTCAATCATCTTATTATATATTAGTCTCGGCTCGCGTTATAATCTTATTGCGCTTATTAGGCGTCTTTTACTTCTCGGCATCACCCTACTAGAGTAGAGATATCGCGTTATTTCGGTTTGTTGGTCCTTTAGACTATGCTATTCCGTGTTTCTTGCTCTGTTTTCGCTACGTTTCTCAAAATATCGATTTTGTCGTTGGCTTTTGGCATAGTTAGACGCAAAGGGCTAAGGTTGCTACTGTAGAAAACGACCGCGCTCATGCCATTGATGAGACTGATATGGGGCCTCTTCGAGCCTTCCTCTGTCCGGGGAAGACATAACCAGTTCATGAGAGGGTAATGAGAGCTCCGCTCGTGCATACCACCTGAAGCTACACAGGAAATGGCACATGGGTGCCATGCGAAATATATATATACCGCATCTCGGAACAAGAGAACCACAAAAGGGATCCTGTCCATCTGGCATCTGTGGCAGAGTCGAGAACACGATTCCTGGAAGACTCTTGTAAGCCTAGGATTATAGAAGAAACAAAGTTAATATAGAGATAAGAGTATATGATAGATTACCCAAAGAGAGAAGGCGGAAGCGGTTCAATAGATAATTTTCAAGTAACAATGAAGAGCTGGGCCATAACGCTGACTCACCAGACACTTTAAGAATGAAACAATCAACAATTAGCCCGGGTGGTCTAGTGGGTAAGCATCTCAACCAATCCTTTCATCTTCCGGATTGTCAACTAACTCAACATCAGTATGATTCTCGCTTAGGGTTCACCCTTAGCAAATATGCGAGAGGTCCCGCGTTCGATCCGCGGCTCGGGCCATTACTTTTTTCTTTTTCTAATTTTCATTTTTGTCACTGTCCCATCAGGAAAATGAAGTTATGAACCAACACCCATAATGATTGTGCCTGTACTTTGATACTATGGCGCACACCAGTCTAAGGCTTTAACTACCACGAAATGGGAAACTATATTCGCTGTACGTTGGATCCGCCGAACGCCCATGCGGGGAAATTGTCGATCGCCATTCAGGAATCACAGGCAACGCTCACTACTCTCTCTCTTCCTTCCACCACTGCATTTCTGTCGTCTTTTTTACAGAATTTCACTGTTTTGATCACGACTCGTCTGCGAGCAGCTGTCCGTTGACTGTCAATCGCCATGCGCCTCTCCGGGGTGCTCCTTTCACCCCTGATCCTCCTCGCTTTCTTCCTCGGCTATGCCTCTCTGGTCTCCGCCAAAGTCGGCCCCTCCTGTTTGAAAGTTGTTCTCGCCCTGGCTGGCCGGCCGAGCGAACTCTTTGAGAAATTTCAGCGCGAGATTTGCGACAAAGGATGTCAACCGACGGTACCGCACTGGGACCTCTGGACGCGGAACAACACGTTTGTCCCGGCGGTGCGCAACATGATGAAACGACTGAATGCACCGCGGGAAGAAGAAACCATGTTGAAATTGGGTGACGATGCGGCAGACATCATCAAGAGGCACTGTGGGCCGATGCTGCAGGGTCGAGACATCTGCTCGGACGGGGAGACGCTGGCGGCGTTTGGGAATTGTTTCAAGAAGAACTGGCTCCGAGCGGCGATGAAGAACCTGCCATCTTTACTGCCTCTGGCGTCGGAGGAGGTATGTCGAGAGCAGTATGAATGGTTGCAGAAGGATCAACTATGGGAGGAAATCATCCCGAATAATATGCGGGAGTATGCGCGGGTATGTCATACGTTGGGACAGGGGGTGATGGTGCAGGAGGGGATGGTATATGATCGGATGATGCCATTGTAATCAAATGGAATAATTGAATGAATGTATGTATAATTTAAGTTTATGTTTATGTTATGTTATTGTTGTTGTTGTTGTAACATATCCAATGTGGTCGGAGAGACCGCGGAGGATCACGAGACTCGCCAGTTCCCCATCCATCAACTTCTCATCTTCTCTCCAACTTCCCCGTCTCCCACTTCACTTCCTGCTTCACCACTACCTACTACTACTCCCCGCCATGATACCACTGTCCATCCACTAATCGCACCCATGGCGTCCGTGACGCCCCTCTGCTCCGCGCGGTCCTCCACCGTCGCAACCCCTCTCCGACATCTCCGACATCACCGACCTCTATTTCGTCCGCTCGGATTCCCCCGACATGTCCATGGAGGCCAGTTTCAGCCCTTCGTGCCTCCATCGCCCAGCTCGCTGGGCAAGCCGACTCCAGCAAAGACCTACCACCGCACCCGTAAATGGTTGCGCCGACTGGTGTACCTCTCGCTAGCCACCGGCGTGGTCTACACCGTCGACTCCCAATTCTACGCCTCTTCGCTCACCCGCACGGCGCGAACCTTCTCTCTCGGTCTCCTCGTCGCCCTAGACTACAAAATCAACTTCCGTCCGAATCCCCCCCTAGCCAGCTCCATCACCGCCGTGCACACCCGCAACGCCGAACGTCTCTCGGACCTCCTCCGCCAGAATGGCGGACTTTACCTGAAGATCGGCCAGGCGATCGCCATGCAGTCAGCTATCTTGCCGCCGGAGTTCCAGAAGATGTTCTCGCGCATGTTCGACGACGCCCCACAGAATGACTGGAAAGACGTTGAACGGGTCATCCGCGAGGACTTTGGCCAGTCGCCCGAGGAGGTCTTTGGCGTGTCGTTCAGCGGCGACCCGGGCAAGGGCGTCATGGAGCGGCGGGCCCGTGCCAGCGCCAGCGTCGCGCAGGTGCACTGGGCCCGGCTCGCCGACGGCCGCGAAGTCGCCATCAAGATCCAGAAGCGCGAGATCGCGCAGCAGATCCAGTGGGACCTTTGGGCATTCAAGGTGGTCACCTGGGTCTACAGCAAGGTCTTCGACATCCCGTTCTACTCGCTCGTGCCCTACATCAACGAGCGCCTCTACCTCGAGACCGACTTCCAGAACGAGGCCCAGAACTCCGAGACTATGAGCCGCCTCGTCGCCGGCGAGTCCCGCCTCCGCGGCCGCGTCTACATCCCCCGTGTCTACCACGACCTTAGCTCGCGCCGCGTCATGACCGCCGAGTGGATCGAGGGCGTGCGCCTCTGGGACAAGGATGGCATCACGCGCGACTGGCGCGGCGGCTGGCGCCAGGGCAGTCCCGGCTGTCACGGCACGCCGCTCGACCCGCCGGCCAGCAACGCCGGCCGCAAAGGCGACGGGAGCGACCTCGCCGCCTTCGTCCGCCGCAACCCCAACCTCGCCAAGATCAAACCCGAGCGCGACCATTGGCGCGGCTTCACCGGGCGCGGCGGGCTGGGCCTGTCTCTCAAGGAAGTCATGACAACGATGGTGGACCTATTCTCGGCGCAGATGTTCCTGTGGGGGTTCGTGCACTGCGACCCGCACCCCGGCAACATCTTCGTGCGGCGGCAGCCGTCCGGGCAGCCGGAGCTGGTGCTGATCGACCACGGGCTGTACATCCACATGGAGCCGGCCTTCCGGCACGAGTACGCGCGGTTCTGGAAGTCGCTGCTGACGTTCGACAACGCCACGCTGGGCGACATCGTGCGCGGCTGGGGCGTCACCAACCCGGACATCTTCGCGTCGGTGACGCTGATGCGTCCGTACCAGGGCGGCGACCGCTCCACGCAGCAACACCTCGAGGGTCTCAGCAAGACCGAGCTCGCCCAGCGCCACTACGAGATGCAGCAGGCCGCGCGCCGCGGCGTGCGTGAGATCCTCGGCGACGAGTCCAAGTGGCCCAAGCAGCTCATCTTCCTCGGCCGCAACCTGCGCATCGTCCAGGCCAACAACCAATTCCTGGGCTCGCCCGTCAACCGCGTCAAGATCACGGGGACGTGGGCGTCGCGCGCGCTGGTCGAGTCGCCGGACCTGCCGCTCGCCGAGAAGATCCGCAACTTCGGCCGCCATCTCCTCTTCCGCTTCGTGCTGTTCTCCAGCGACCTGTTCTTTTATTTCACCAAGGTGCGCCAGTTCCTGCGGCTCGGCGGCGGCATGGAAGACGCCATTGAGGCGCAGATGCAGACCATGGCGAAGGATATGGGCGTTGAGCTGAACCAGAACGTGTTCGAGGGGTAGTCCGTGTACAGTGATATAGAGCAACAGTAGATCTCGACTCTATATACGTATTCTCTCGCATTGAAGACATTCTCAGCTGGAATTTTTTTTTTCATTCATCATGCATGCCATGGATTCGTAAACATCAAACTCGCTAACCGACACGCTACATAAACAAGAAAAAGAAAACAACAGATGCATATGCTAGACATCATCACTCCCACCCCGAATACCCAGGCGGCTTCCACTCCTGTCCGGGATACGCAGTACTCGACATGGTGATCTCGTCGCTCGAATCGTCATCCGCACGCACAGGCAGCTCAACCGGCGACTCGGACGCGTTGACAGAGCGGCCCTGACCACGGGTCGGATGTTCATAGCGCGACGGCTGCGGCTGGTGCCCGCCGTCCCCGGACGTCTGCGACGCCGACGCGCGCTTCTCATCAACCACGGGCATCATCGCCGGCGGCGGCGGCGGATGGTTCTCCGCGTCCTCCTCGTAGGTGGGCAGTCGATCGCCCGCGACGGCGGGGGCCACCAGCGGCGCGCCGTTGGTGGTGTGACGTCGCCAGGTCGCGAGGGTGCCAGAGTCCGGGTCGTCGTCTTCGTCGGGCAGCGTCAGTTTCCACGGGCTCTCCTGGTCGCCGATGCGGCTGGTGCGCGGGTTCGAGGAGCGGAAGGTGCCCAGGATGTGGGCGGGATCGGTGATGTCGGTACTGGGGATATGACGTTCTTCGGGACGCGGGGCGAAGGTCTTGGGGCTGCGCGAGCGGAGGTGCAGGTCCTGGGCGTAGGTGCGTTCTTCGCTACGGCCGCGAGAGGGAGGCGTGCGCGGCACCGGCGAGGGGATCGGGGATGCTAGACGGGGGTGTTGCTGCTGTTGTTGGGGGTATGGAGGGCCGCTGGCGTAGGGATGATGGAGCGGAGGACTCCTCGGCGGTGGGGAGAGACTGCTGGCGGTGCTTCCGCTTCCGCCGCTTCGCCCGCTGCCGCTATGGCGGGGGATGGTTTCGGCGCTGGGCGGCTGGGCTAGATGGATATCGCCGTCTTGGGATCCCCTGAACCGGGAGAAGGACTCTGGGGCGAAGTAGCCTCCCGGCGGAGGAAGCTGGCCTTGGAAGGAGGGGTTGCCAAGGGAGGAGTTGGGTCTCGGGTTTCCAGGCGAGGAGTGACGGGGAGGACGGCCTGGAGTAGTGGGTTGCGACGAGGGCAGATGTAGGCGGTCCATTGATCTATGAGCCCTGTGACTCTGGGAAAGATCAGTTCCGGAGGGTGGTTGTTGTAGCTGTTGCTCGCTGCTGCGGCCATGTTGTCGGCCAAACAGCCCCTGAGGAGGTGAAACGACGTTAGTTTGGAATGTCAGCACGGGGCTGCGGCTGAAAGACGTACACTCAGCCGATCCAGAGGCTTTCTATGGCCAGGATCAGCGGCGGTACTTTGGCTGGAGGGACGACGGATTCTGCCAACAAGCTTGTCCATGGTGGAGCGACGGTTGGACTCCTGCTGAGAGGCTGCGGGGACGGCAAAGGGGGAGTCATTGTTCGGTGTTGAGCGACGTTGTTCCGCCTCTTTGCTGCCCTGGTCGTCGTCGTCGTCCATGACGGGGGTGGAATGAATGGCTGACGGAGGGACGTCTTGGTCACTACAAGGGGGTGGAGGGGAAGAAGTCATGTGATCATCAATGTATATACCACTCCTTTGGGTAAAGTCATAATATTATAAGACGGTCTCGTCGACAGGCATCACAGTAACAGCGCCCAATAGTCATGCGGGAAGGCTTACCTGAAGCCCTGAGTGAAGGCGTCCAGGGCCTGCAGGAGTCAAAAGAGTTGGAATACGAGCACCCATGTCATACCGGCAGCCCCCGCCGTATTTATTCATTTGAGCCGCAAACTCTCGACGGACGTCGAGGGAAACCTCATCGAGATGGGCGATCCAGTCCCAGAGCTCGGGTCATCTCCTGCTCCAAGTCCTGCACATATTCGGGTCGGTCGTCGTTGGGTCTTGTGTGTCGGTGGCGTTGATGTACCCCTGGCACCCCCTTTCGCTGGATATCAAAACGCTCCTCTCTTCTGCTCTCGTGTTGGCCATGCTTCATCAAGGGAAGGCTCCGTCGTCGGTCGGCGGTTCCCAAGCCGGTCAGGTCTACGGCGGAGGAGAATTCAAACGCAGATCGTCGTATGTTTCTGCGATATCCTAGTGTTGTTTGGAACCCCTACAGTAGCACCGCATTAGAGGCGACTGACACATGAAAAGACAAAGCGATGGCAGGAAGTAGAACAGCAGAGATAATTGATGCATCGCATTCTGAATATGTTCAATTAAAACAGTGGTATCAAGACATGAACAAGAAAGGAAACAAGCAATCCACAAGGACGGCGATGGTCAAACATATCTAACTTCCATCGCGTCCTTGCACTAATTAAGCATAACTTCCATGATAGGAGATCAAGGTTCTACCTTTTCATTGCCTCCCTTAAATTTACTGCGGCCCTTCGCAAAGAGACCCTTGGCAGCTTCTCCGGCTCGTCCTCCCAAGACGCCGGCCGTATGGAGCAGGTCCTTTCCACGTTGCTCCACCTGTTGTTTGTTCATCATCGACCCAAGAGGCGCCGACGGCCGTCTGACATGACCGGAACCGGATGGGGACCCATCCGGATGTGATGCGCCAAAGTTCCCAAGAGACGGCAATTTGGGGAACTTGCCCCGTGATACAGTGGGCTTGGGTGCAGCACCTGCCAGACTCCAGCTTTGTTCCACAACGTCCGTGTGCTCGGGATGAGCGTGAACGGTAACCTGGATCCAGTGATTCAGACCGGTATTGATTGATGCAAATTGATCCCTCGTCTCATTGAACGCCTGCACGCGGTTCTCCGAGGTCTTCATCTCAAGAATGTTACGGAAGCTTAACAGGCTAGTTTCGATGGAGGGGGGTGCCGTAGGCGCTGGAACGGTGGTCTGATAGTCTGTGTCGGCCGACCGGCCCTCGGGTAGAGGAGAGGAATCTTTCATAGGCTCAGGATGCACCACTTCCGGGAGCCGATCTGAGGAAATGCTGTTGGAATCCATAGCGGACGGCGGAATGATGGTTAACTTCGGCTTCTCAAGCGCAGGTGGACGTTCCACCTCTCCCGGTTCTTTCTCATCACCCCCCGGGGGCGGGGAACCTATAGGGAATTGCCCAGGCATTGGCGCACCGGGAGGGGACTGGACACCAGGGACGGGCGTCGCCTCGTCAGAGGATGATGATTCCCAGGAAAACCGTCTTTTGATTTTTGGTCTGTTTTCACTCTCTGGCTCGATAGATGCCGGAGCCGGCTGCTTTTCAATTGATTGTGGTTGCTCCTGGTTGGCAGGTTCGGGATGTTCACTCCAATATCTTTCGTATTCGCTTGGGACGAGACTATCTTGTCGGCCTGTTGGGGGCCTGGAGTGGTCTTGATCAGGCTCGTCTGACGGGGTGTTCTCCCTGCTCAAGGAGCGTATGATCTCCTTTCGGAGTCGGTCACTCTCCGTATCTTGCGGCGAGTCGTCCGTGCTCAACGACGGAATGATGATAGGGACACCTTGATTGTCGCGGGTCTCACCAGGCAGTTGCGTATTGATGTGGAGGGGTGACGGTCGATCCCCCCCCTGAAGATTTGTGGGAGACTGTGCTGGAGTTGAGAATCGATCTGGCTGGTGAGGATGGTCCCCAGACGAGTCAGCGGGGGTATTGATGGCCACTTCCGCCAATGCAGACGATGGCACGGCGTCGTTGTTGGTAACGACCGGTTGCCTCGAAGGACTATTTCCCGGACTCGGAACGCTCAGATCACGACGATGTCCGAACCGGAAATCTTTAGGAGGGGAGGTGCTTTCAGGTTCTTCCACAATGGTTGGAGTCTTGTCTTCAGAGGTAAAAGCACGACTCCCAATGATGGGGCTGATGGCCGAAGTGCTACCGCTATTGGACCGTTCGACACTATCCACCGAGGTGCTTGGAGTCTCCGGAACATCGAAGGCGTGGTGGACGACCGACCTGTATCCGAAAGACGGGTTGTGTTGCAATTGGTGTCCCTGCTCAGATTCAGAAGTCTGGTCCTTCTGATCGCTAGAGGATGACCCAGTGAAGAAATCGGCACCGAATCCAGATAGGCGTTTGACGTCAGGCAATCCGGGAGCCGAAGAATCGTGCTGAACCGTTAAATTCTCCGGCAGTTTCTCCTGAGTGGGAGTTGCATCCGCAGCAGCACTCAGGGATTGGTGGGGTAAGTGATCGCCGCTCATTTCTCGTTCTGACGGATAGGACTTGGACGCGCCTTCAGTCGTGGCGGAGGGACCCACAGCGGTTGGGATCTCACTAGGACGCTCCGATCCTGAAGGTGCGTCCGGCCCTGATTGTTGCTCCTGCATCCGTCGATAGATGTCGGCAGGGCGTACGATGGGCATTGTGCTGCTGGGCGTGCCTCGCACCGAACGGTCAGCGGACTGATCCCGACTCTCTGAGCCGCTGTTTACCCCCAGAGTAGCTACGTGGTCCATGGATCGAGAGCGATCCATAGCAGTAGACGGGGGTCTGGGAGCATTTCGGGCTGATGTACTAGGGATATCGCCGGTACTCTGGTTCGCAATCGGTGGAGGCTGCGGTACGGGGGGTGTTGGGTCGTCATCATACTCATCCCACTCGTCCTCGCCCCAATCATTTCCATCGTATGAGTACTTTTTGGCTTCGACCCAACGCTTCGTCTTCGCGCGGTTCACGTTTGGCCGGAAGGAGATGGGCGTTTCGCCGCGAGGTTGGGGGGACAAAGGACTGTTGGTATTGGGGGAGGAACTATTATCAAACCGGCAGTCGGTCAGTGAACAACCATCATGAAGGCTGGCATCAGGAGGCTTACAGGTTGAGCTCAGGCTCATACGGGCGGTTGAACTGGCGAGCCATCACTATAGCGGACTCGGTGGGATGCACGAGATAGATAACATTAATGATAGTGTCGGTGACCGGGTGGGATATCCGCCAAGAATTGATATCCAATGTGATATTTCGAGTAGATTACCGCGGCCAGCGCCAATCTGGTACCAGATGAGTTCGTAAGGCTCGGTGGAGATGACGTGGATGGAGGGGGTGGGAAGACGGCCGACTCAGCCACGCAAAACAGGGATTGTGACGTGTCCCGGGAGAGCGAAGGAGAGGGAATGTCCCTGGGAACAATCCGGATGCCTGGAGAGAAGCGAAGAATGGGATGCTGTTGCAGAAGAGAGACAACGCGAGGTGGAGGCCGTTGCTATTCTGGGACGTTCATTATGCACTGAGTCAGCGCCGCCTGACGTAATTTTATGCATCATCACGTGCATTCACTGCCGCCTTTCCCTTTTCGGCCTCGAACGTCTGCGGCGACTTTGGTTGATCCCGTCCATTCATTCATTCCCCCTGTTACTTCTCCTCATGGTCCCTGGATCGCAACGACGGACGACATGACTTTCTCCTGGACGCTCTAATCTCGACTCATCGACTCTGCGCACTGTCCACTCGTCTCCTTCAGCCCCGTCATCTCCCAACAACTCCACGAACGGCCACGTTGCCTCCTTATCGATAAATCAACAAACCTTCCGAATCAACGTACGACAAGTCCACCGAATCCTACACCCAGATATCCGCCGAAATAGCGCCAAACATGACAGGACCGTCGATTCAAGATCGCACGGTCGAGTTCCGTGCCATTCTGGGCCAAGCCCAGAAGCGTATGGCGTCATCCAAAGTGGGATCCCAGCGCCAGGCACTGTTGTCCGATGCGCAACGGAAACGTGCCGATGGTGCCGACCAAGGTCCGAGGAGACGATCGGAATTTGCTCGAAGAGCCGCTGAAATTGGTCGGGGTATCACTGCGACGACAGCCAAGTTGCAGCGACTGGCTGAATGTGAGTGGGATAAGATCAGCAGTTGTAGCGATTGGACTCTCTGACTTGCTGTGATTAGTGGCGAAACGCAAGACACTATTCGACGACAGACCGGTTGAGATCTCGGAGTTGACCTACGTTATCAAGCAAGACCTGGCGTCGCTGAACCAACAGATTGCCGGTCTCCAGCAGCTGACGCTCTCTCAACATCCGAAATCGGGTCGGTCCAAGGCTGACCAAGAGGGTGAGCATAATGATAATGTACGTGCTGGATTAAAGTCCGAATTGGGTCATGTGAAGAATCGCTGATGACTTCTAGGTTGTGGTGATGCTGCAAGGGAAATTGGCGGATGTCGGCGCAAACTTCAAGGAGGTCCTTGAGGTGCGCACAAAGAACATTCAGGCGTCGCGGTCAAGGACGGAGAACTTCGTCTCCTCGGTATCCTCCAAGTCACAGTCTGCCCTAGACACCCAACGGTCCGACTCTCCATTGTACAACCCTTCTGGACGGAGGACCCCTCAGCCTGGTGGTTCGTCGGATCTTCTGACCTTGGAACCTTCGAATCCTTCCCCGCTCGGACAATCATCCATGCATTCCGACCAGCAACTCCTGATAATGGAGGAGGCTCAGAATAGCAACTCGTATATCCAAGCTCGAGGCGAGGCAATCGACGCAATCGAGCGGACGATCAGCGAACTCGGAGGTATCTTCGGTCAACTCGCGCAGATGGTTAGCGAACAGTCCGAGATGATCCAGCGGATAGACGCAAACACCGAAGACGTGGTGGAAAACGTGCAAGGCGCGCATCGCGAACTGTTGAAATATTGGACACGGGTTTCTGGTAACCGGTGGCTAATTGCCAAGATGTTTGGCGTTCTAATGGTATGTGTAGAGGGATCTACTCTTTGTTGCCTGGCACTAACACGTGGTAGATTTTCTTCCTTCTCTGGGTGTTGATATCGGGATAGAAACACCCTTTCGCTTCTCTAGTAATGTATTAATATCGGCATTTTTCGCTCTGCTGTGCTCGAGCGAATTCTGCATACCTTCAGTGGATTTCATCAACTGTCTTTCTTTTGCTATGTTGGCGTGGCTAGATCTTTCTGTTCTGACCATCTAGGTATATCCCCTCCGGGAGTGCTTTTTTGACTACCTGAAGTAAATACTTGGATTCCATTCAGAGACAAAACGGAGGTTCTCTGTTTTGCACGAATTTCCTTACCTTTTTCCTCGTTCTCCTACAATAGATAGTGGAACATTGAGAAATTCAATGTGATGATTCATAAATACCTGCCTTACACTAATCGACTTCTTCGCTCCACGTATGAGTCATCTATGAGCTGCAAAGCGAATCTTTTCGCTGTTTTTGCCGGTACTTCAATTCCCCGAACATCGCCAATGTATCAGCCATCATCATTGCACAGCCCACACCGCAGGACAACAGCAGACCCATGCAGGATGGGCACCGCGTCCCCGCAGCGGTGTGGGATAGCGCCCCTGCGGCTCAACTCCCTCCTTGCAGCCTCGAACCAAATGGCGTTCAGGCCCGGCGGCGTGGAGGCACCCCCGGTTTCGGCATTTGAGGCTAGATACTCGCCCCAGTCACTGCGCATGCGCCACATGAATTCCATCCGGTTCGTCCACGTAGGCAGCGTCGTGTGGGAATGATTCGTGGGGCCTTCTCTAGCGGCCTGGTCTGCTGCTGCGGCCGTGAAGAAGTCCAGGATTCGTTCCAAGGTAGAGGTGGTGAGAAGCAGACTGAGCCAGTGCTCGGTGGAGGAAGAGGGGATTTCGGGGGCCATCATGCGGCGAACAGTGGAGCAGAGAAGGTGCATGCAATGATGCGTGGAAAGGAGGATGTGGGTGGATGTGAAAGGGGGTTGCTGGAGGATGGATTTTTGGGTCTCGAGGGATGGAAGAGTTGATGAAGCGGATGCTATAGTCTCGAGGAAGAAAATGAGATATGCCCTGATTCGAGTCTGGTTAATTTGGGTCGAGCTAGGTTACGACCATGATGAAGGCTTACATTGGAGACAGCAATCTAGATTGTAGCTGGTCAATTCCTTTACTGTATACCAGCTCCTTTTCGGTCTTGGAGGATGCCCATAGTGGTTTGGCGAGAGGGTCTGTCTGGAGATGTTGCAGAACCACATACTCAGCCAGAAAATATGATAGTCGGATACATGTTCTCCAACAGCGGGTTAGGTCCGCCATGTACCCGAACGAGTAGTCCGGCTGGTCATCTGTGCTGTTATTGTTCGTGTACTGCGGAGGGGGAGGAGGAAAGAGATCTGCGATGAAAGCTAGGTCATCACCAGGCGAGGTACTTATTTCATTCTGTGCATCCTCGATGAATCTGTTTTGTAGCCTCCGGTTATGGAGATAGGCTTGGGCAATGGCGGGTTCATGTTCCCGGATCCTCTGATGCAGTAGGCGGCCTGACAGCATAAGACGATAAATGTCGCTCAGCTCGCATTTTGCTAAGATCTTGACTAGAATGCTAGTCGGGAGTCTTGCCCAGATGGGTTGTTCCTGATAAATCGGACTCCTATTGCCATGTCAGATCTTGATGGCGATTATGCGAGGGGTGCAGGCGTACGTGGCAGCCTTCCGATGTATTGAAATGGACTTTCGGGCACGTCGAACGAAGCTATGAACCTTTTCACGGACGGGAGTCATGATGCATCTCCTCCCCCTCCATGCATTGTCGCTGTGGAACCGGATTGAATCAAGAGGGCTTATTGATATGAAGGTGAAACATGCTTATTCAGCTGACCCAGGTACGCACCAAATTAACCCAACTAGGAAATTGTAGCTTGGCCGCAGATACGACAGGATTATGAGATCAGTGGTCGGCCGTAGGAAGTCAGTCCCATGTCTTGTTGAATAATGCTTATGGATAAAACAATTTAGATGAAACAGAGCGACGGACCCAAGCGAAAGCCAACAGCCAATGAAAGTTGTATAGCTTTTTGGTCGACCACTATATTGTGTAGCCTTGGGAATCAATCGCAATGAAGCTGTTGGTACATTGCTGACTATATACCCCACAGTATCTCGAGGCGTCAACTGTTACTCTGGCAGATCTGTCATAACCCATAACTAATAGGTATTTTGTAGCTGTCAAATGGATGCATCTAAGGAGTAACTAAAACTAAGTACTTGAACGTGAGTCGAACAGGTGATTTTTTTTTTAACACATACTCAACAAACTCCACTTGCTCCCGTAGAGAAGCACATAGTCGGCGTCGGACTACTCAACCCATCCATGGCAAAGTTCCGGCTTGGACTCGCAACGACTTTCGCATAGAGCGCGGCATGGATGTCCTCCCTACTCCGGTCCTTCCACACAGGGTAGCCAGCCTGGCTGAGAGGGAACAGAACCAGATTCTCAGGGCGAGTCATAAAAGAATTCACATCAGGGGGTGGCGTAGCTGTGATAATATCAAGTTCCTTTGCAATTTGGCGACAATAAGTGGTGAGTGGGAGGTCATTGACATCCTGACCGAAAGGGTTCTCTATCTCGCTACCAATGGCAAGCAGTCCAATGATGATATACGCGGCAACTATGAGACCCATTTTTAGAGATAGATCTCCCAGAACTGGATATTATGGCAAGCTTACCTATAGAGGCGGGGATGGTAATCCAGTGCAAGAAGCTATAAAGCTGGAAGGGGAGAAGCGCAACATATATCCAGGAAATTTGCGCTATGGCAATGCTATACGCCGCGGGTAGAGGAGTGTCTAGGACCCGCTCCGTGCCGGTCAATATATCAGTTAAGGTAGATATCATGTTCACTGCCCAACTTGATTAGATATAACACCATCTCTGGTAGTTTTACCTACTTGCTTGGCCCTGATATTGAGCTGTAGAGAGTGTCCCATTCATCACGCATGAATGGATATAGGCTGAGAAGTGGTTAATTATTTCTAATGGAAGATGGCCTAACGGTTTCTTAGACCGTTTAACCAACTTGCGCGGGTTGGACTTGGCAAATGGTAAACCTAGATATTCTCCGATAGACTTCCAAGTGGGTTTCGGCTGGGGATCCGTGATACTGCGATCATGGGCGTCATGAGCAAAGGTATCGAGATGGCCGATAAGGCCAGCCAAGTCCTCGTATGCGATATCAGGTTCAAAGCGCAGCTTATGTTTTAAAGCGACTGCAAAAGCTAGAATGAGGTTGATAGCAGACCTATGACACAGATGAGCTATTGATGTAGAACTTTGATGGTTTTCGCGTACAATTTTCTCAAAAGATCCTCATTTCCGTTCTCTCCTTTTCGCTCGTCAATATGGACCCAGATAATGCGGGCCAAATTGCGCGAGGTCAGGACAAGCTGAGCCCAGTACTTGCGTCCATCCGCCCATCTGGATATATGTTAAGTATAACTAGTAAAAACATTGATCGTACTTCTAAGCATGCCTCAGAGAGGCCATTACCTTTCATACGCGGTTGAACCGCGGAACGACAATGACAGTCCTACCACAAAACCCAGCACGGTAAGGAGGATATTGTTGATACCGACTTCGCCATATTGGAGTATTCCGTTAACTAAAGAAAGTGAACCGTCTTGTGCCTATGAGACTCACGGTCATGATAAAAATGAGAAATGCAAGTAATAAGCGTCGCCCAGCCCCCAACCAGTACCAACGGCATAATCATCTGGGGCATTATACTCCCCTGGAGTCTCATGATAATTGGCCATTTTGAGTGCCTGGTCATGTTACGAGGCCCATGCTATGTATCGATTATGCCACGCAGATTAGCTTTACTTGTTTTATCGTCCTCGCCAGGTTCGTCCAGGGTAACACATACAAAATACCGCTCTAGTTCACTCCTATCTTTTCCATGAAACTGTGACTCCCGCGAATCGACCAGGTGCTCTTTAAATGTAGGCCATCGCGAGGGTTGCTGCATAAAATCCCACTCTTTCGAGTCATGAGGGGGCGTTGGATCGTGGTTATCATAATGATGCGGTATATCACTTGTAACAGAGCCACTTCGCTCACCCATGGTCGGTGCTACGAAGATGAAATCAGTAAAAGGAGAGAAATCAAGCCTGTAGTTTGTTGATATACAAGTAAGCCAGGAGCAGAAATAGACGACCATAAAAAAGAGAAGTATCTGAGGGGTTACTACGTCATCTACATGAATGGACTTGATCTACTGCATTATAGAGAGAGCTGCAATGTCAATTGCCATGTTGGGGGATGGCCGTGTCGAAACAACCAATCTTATCACGAAGTTCCCGGTCAACTGACAGTAAATTTTGCGGGCCTCTTCCGAGTGGTCCTCAGTGTAATTTTCGAAAGCGTGACTGGGATACCCCGCAATAAAGATTGCATAAGGTCTTTCTTTTCTCAATAAATAAAGTCAAGGTGGCCCTCGATCACTCCATCGCCAACTTTGTTGTAACTACCAGGCGGGCTTTCAAGTATCATAAGCTGGCATACCTTCGAAAAAGACAATAATTTCCTACGCTCATCGTCGTTGCATAAATCTCTGAAGGTAGTTGTGATACAGAAAGCCATAGGAATGGCCCATTGTGGCATAACGCAATAAGGTATAACGGGAGATAATATGGATTATATGAAAGATATAGTACTACCAGGGACAGCAAGAATTGGAAGAACGAGATGTAGAGCCTAGTTCTGTTATATCAATCGAAATCTGGATATGTCGGGTCGAGAGCATACAGGCCAGAGACTGGTAGATATTACTTCTAAAAAGAATCAGCCTCTAGTCTCTACATGGCGTCCCATATGAACACATTTGACAGGTTTTAGGGAGCTACATAAATTGCGTTGCTAGAGGCAGAGAAAACCATTACTATGATTTCTCGTACGAAATTCGTCGAATATCCGTAACTTCATCATTGCTGAACTCGGCATATTATTCTCATACTGAGAGGTCGCTGGCGACAATCTTGCACACATTTACCGCATTTTGAACAACCGAGAGTAGAATTTTGTTCGCCATCAATGCAGATGAGCCTTTGTGGTTCTTCGCAGGACTCTACTCGACTTAACCTCTTCTTCAAAAGCGTGTGTCATAATGCGACTTGCAGGGATAGCCTTCCGGCCTGTCTTGGGGAACGCAAACTACGTTTTATCCTTGGTAGAGTGGGGACTCTCGGGCAACTGGGTGTTGATAGGTTGGAAATGGAGCTACTTTTCTAATGATGAAAGGTGATTCAAATCCCTACAGCTAACTATATAGTTTTCGGAGGCGAAGAGTCTTCCACACTACTTTTAAGTATGGCCTATGTTACTAAGGATAAAGATTCAGGTAGATTAAAGATGTGACCATCCCGATACCTGCGCTTTCCTTGACTCTAGGAAATCGATAATGACTGCCCGTGGCGAAATGAAAGAGTTAGGACGCATTGACACATGACACTCTTGCCTAAATTTTGGAAAAGGAAATATTTTAACAGGACACGCTTCAGAGATACAATGCACTAATTGGGTATTAGTTTCCTTATTCTACCTGTAATACAAGATTGAGGTGGATTCTGTGACTGAAGCACATAATATCTAACCGCCTCAGCTTCGGTCCTTCGTCCTTTCGGGATAATTCGGAACGAAAGGGACAATTGTTTGATGAGGAACAGACGGTCAAGGGATATGTCGCTATTCCTTACTTTTTGCATGCACGTTGTAGTCACTGACCTCTGTTGCCAAGGGGATTTATGGCCAATCAACATTTTCAATCTATTTTCATGGAAGCCTACAGTCCGAAAAGTCTGGAGAAAATAATACGAGAAGTCTCTCTGAGAGAAGCCAGGGATAGCCAAATTATGACTTGGCGCGGACGGCGTGGTACACATTATCCGCTTATCTTGATGGACGATCAATCCTTTCACTGGTGTCGACAGGGATACTTGATGTATTTGGTTGTTAGTGACGTCCATCTTATGTGGATCTGCTTATCCATCGGGTCCTTCGTGCCTTTTTTTTTTCTTTTTCCTTTTTCCATTCGCGACTAACGTATCGTCCGTCCTAATCTCCATGTTGGTATACTTCTTACACTCTTCAGATGACCAAGGCCGCTGCCTAGTCCTCTCTTAACGGAAACTACGTACTAAGGAGTTCTCACAAGGAGACAAGACTCGCTAGTAGAAACTATATCTACCGGCAGCTGATGATCTTCCTTGGCGCTAATTGCTGCGCCACTGCATTTGTGAGCTGCCATCTTGGCAAAGATAAAGCACCGACCGGGTCTAGAAGCGGCGACACTGGTTTTGTATGGATTAAAGACTGTCAGTTTCCTGCAGCGCATGCTGGCTACCTAACTATCCCGATTTGTGTCACCATAAGTAGGCCAAAGGCAAAGAATACGATCATTTGCGGCTACTTACTCCGTGATGAGCTCCGCTGACATTTCCAGGTAGACTTATAAGCGTTTTTTTACCCCATTCCGGTGGCACTGCCCAGCGAAACGGTGTCTTGTTCACGTCATCTAGTTCCAAGATCTCTCCTGAACTACGGAAGACAGTCATCTGCCAAGACCCCACGCCCAATCCATCCATAGCATCAACAACTCTAATCGCAGCAGAGCTACTGGAGAAGTTGTCTCAACCGTTCCCCTTGGCGGTTTCCACCGATCTACATACCACAGGGGACAAACTTCCCCGACAACCACTGTGGTTCTGATTGGATCTGCCTGATTTCTACCCGAAGGCGGATTCAGAGACGAAAACCGGATGCAGACCGTGACGCTGCGGTGGTAACGCCAAGGAGATGCCAAGATGATTCCATGGCGGAGCCATGCGATGAATCCAAATTTGGGTAGACGTGATGCCAAAGGGGCACCCGACTGGGGTTTCCCCCCCCGGAGCATAATTCGGGTTCTCTCTAACCACTGGGCAGATTCAGCCTATGAGATCGGTATACATGCGGCGGAAGGTGGGTTTTGAAACACCTTTTCCGATGGTGTAACCGCAGGCACGAGTCCACATGGGTATGGGATAAGCTTGTGGAGCGTAAGCGAGTAGCATCAATTGCTCTCGCGAACATGGCTGCAACCATTTATCTCCTTGGCACATATTATTGCTTCTCGGGCAGTATGATATAAACTGTAGCCCTGGTCATGGACGAATCCGACGCTAACCATCTGTTCCCACCTTTTTTGTGTGCTTTTAGTCCCTACTTTCTTCTCACTTTTCTCAGATAGTTCTTACAGCACATACAAATTAGGGGTAGCCATGCTGAACAATCCATCCAACGAAATACGGCCCGCAACAACGGCAAACAATAACCAAATGATATACTGGGATCCACAAACACTGACGACTCCTTCGATATCACGGCTTGATGATGAGACAAAAGACCCCGGTGGCCTTTGGTCAGTCGGGGGCAGTACAACCGTATCCCTTTCGGGGAATGCGGGGACTATTTCAGAAAAGTTCTCTATAATCACAACATTGTCCCGCCATTTCGGGACAAATATCAATCCAGCATACACGGATATCCTCCTAATTATTTGTGGCTTTGTCAGTGGACTAGTCGACGGGCTGTCCTTCAACGCTTGGGGGAGTTTTTCCAGCATGCAGACAGGTACGCACTATACTACAGCAAATATTCTTTCTTCGTACTCATTCATTAATAACTACATAGGAAATACACTATTTATCGCATTAGGTGTCTCTGGCCAACCAGCATACCCTGCGTATCTATGGGCTAAATCCCTGATCGCACTGGCAACTTTTCTCTTGAGCAATGTCATCTTCATCCACGTCTCAAGGGCCTTAGGTCCCCGCCGCCGCTCTACCCTTATACTATCTTTCGCCGTGCAAACAGGATGCCTCCTTGCTGCAGCGATCCTCCTTCAGACAGAAGTTACCAGTCCCAAACCCGAAGATCCACGTGCACCCATCGAGTGGATGCAAGTACTCCCTATCGCGCTCCTGGCCTTCCAGGCGGGAGGGCAGATTTGCACTTCGCGGATCCTCGCTTTCGACGAGATCCCGACTGTTGTCTTGACGACTTTGTTGTGCGACTTGCTGGTCGATCCGAAGCTTACTGCGCGCGGGTGGAGTGCGAACCCGAAGCGCAATCGTCGCGTCGGGGCTTTCCTTGCGTTGTTCTTAGGTGCTATGACTGCCGGGGGGTTGTCAAAAGTAACAGAAATGGCGGCTAGCTTGTGGTTTGCCATGGGGTTGAAGCTTTCCATCACTGTTGCGTGGTGTGTGTGGAGAGGAGAGAGCGAGAGGAAAGGTGACGTTGAGGGTTGATGCTTGAAGTTGACTTTGATTTGACGACTGAATGTTTTACCTTTATTTTTATTAGATTAGCTATGGGATCAAGCTACCAAGTCGGATGGAACCGGCAAAATATATTGCAGTTCGTAGTACCATTATTGGGAGAGGTATGTAGAGGACATGGCTTTGTGTCGGTGTCGTAATCACTACCACGGGAAATAGAGGGGCAATATACTCTGGCATTCTCAGATATAAATGATCACTATTAGAGTTATTTTTGATGATAGATCTTTTAATGTCCGTACCAAATACGGAGATGCTGTCATTTGATACACGTGAACATAAAAATATTGGAACCTCGGATGGGTACGAAATGCATAGCCGTCAACATATAAAATACGATGGCTCCCCGCTTTCGTACCTTTTTTGATACACAAATCTACTAATTGTCCAAAAACCACAAATTATAGCAAAATGTCGTCGAACACAGTCGTCTCTAGCTCCACACCGGACGGAGTCACCATAATCAGAATCAACAGACCTCACCGGCGAAATGCTGTCGATCCAGCGACGGCACAGAATCTCTACGAGAAGATTGTCGCTTTCGAGAACGATGACCGCCAAAAGGTCTGTATCCTAACTGGCATGGGAGGAACATTCTGCGCCGGTGCCGACCTCCATGAAGTGGCCAAGAACAAAGACTCTAACCCGGAGACACCGGCATCGGACCAGCGCCCTCATTTCCAACCACCGCCGGTATCAGGCGAACCTTCAATTGGACCCATGGGTCCCTCGCGCCTGCAAGTTAAGAAACCTATTATCGGGGCAGTATCGGGTTATGCAGTGGCTGGAGGATTGGAGCTGAGTCTTCTCTGCGACATACGAGTCGCTGAAGAAGATGCAGTCTTTGGAGTCTTCTGCAGACGATGGGGAGTTCCCTTGATTGATGGAGGAACAGTTCGTCTACAGACAGTGGTGGGATTGGGAAGAGCCATGGATATGATCCTCACTGGTCGACCAGTTGGTGCTCAAGAAGCATTGACCATGGGTCTTGCGAATCGCGTTGTGCCTAAAGGGAGAGCTCTGGAAGAAGCCATTGCCATCGGTAAGCAGTTACTGGCGTTCCCGCAACTCTGCATGAATGCGGACCGTGAGTCGTGCTATTTCAGCGCATATCAAGCGAGCTCCTTCCAGGATGCTTTGAGGCATGAGTTTGACGGTGGCGCGAAGGTATTGCAGTCGGAAAGCGTCCAAGGTGCGGCAAGATTCAGCAGTGGACAGGGAAGGCATGGAAACTTCGATAACGGGTCGAACCTTTGACAAGTCGAGACAATACCATCTAATGCTGTGGATATTGTACACGGCGGACCTCTTTGGTTTCGTTGCATTCTTTGCTTGCTTTGCTTTGTCGATAGAGTATCGGACCACATGGTTCCGATGGTATTACTGCGGATAATTCACCTACTTAGAGACATCTGAGAAGCTGGAACCATTGAAGGTGTTTGGAGATGTATCTGCATATCGAAAGACTGACATGACGAGGAGCTATTAATATTGGAATCCTGAAAGGTAGTGTTACTCATATGCCTGGATGACAGACTCCTCAGTGAAGTCAAACACCTTATCAACCGGCATTTTCAGACCCTTACGGGCAACGAAGCGGGTCACATCCTGCAGACGCTGAGTCCAGCCAACAACAATTCCACGCACGACTGTTCCTTTAGCAAGCGCAAGAGAAGCCACGTCAGACATTTTGGACTGTTCGGCCTGCGAGAGGAAACCGATAACAGAGATATTTCCTCCCATCTTCACGGCATTCAGGCTCTCTCCGATAGTTCGCGAGCCACCGTTCTCGAAAATATAGTCGACGCCCTCGCCATCGGTTAGGCGAAGTGCTTCCTTGGACCACTCGGGATGCTTCTTGTAGTTGATGGTGTGATCCACTCCGAATTGATCTTGAATTAAACGGAGCTTCTCGTCACTTGACGAGGTGATGATTGTGGTTGCGCCGGCTGCCTTGGCCAGGATCAAGCCGGTGATGGAGACACCTCCCGTTCCTGTCATGCCATAATCAGTGTCACATACCAGACTACCTCTAAGATGCGTTGAACATGCCTTGGAATAGAACCGTCTGGCCGGGCTTAATGGGAACGTTGCCGTACAAAACGTTCCAGGCTGTCACACCAGTGACCACCAGAGTAGACCACTCGCAGAAACTGAGGGGATACTCCTTGGGAATCCGGACCACCGATGCAACGGGGATACAGACGTATTCCCGAAGCACACCGTCAATGGGACCTCGCGATCATGACGGCATGAGAATACTTGCGAGATTGCCTATAAACGTAATGTCCCAATCTTTTAAGAAGCGCGAAGTAGACACATTTATTTAACTCGTAATCGTTTTGATCGACAACGTGCTGGAGATCGCGTCCAATTGACTGCGATTCGTAGTGCCTTTCAAAAACTGCGTGGCCAGACTGACCAAGCACCCTTCGCCGCTCCTGACTGGTGAAGTTCCCTATAAGCAACTAGTCAATATCGGTGGGACAAGTCTTCGGTTTTCATGATGATAATTGTTTTCATCAATTAGGCGCACCGGTAATTTACGATTGACTTCATTTGCCGACCAACAGCGAAAGTTGTAATGTCCGATATCATCCTCGAATCTAGCATCTCGGCCCAAATTTTTGAGTGACTGCCGACTTGATTCATAAGTCATGGATAAAGACTTATGAAGTCCATACTCATTGGAATCAAGAGAGATATGGGGACACCAAGAGAGAGAAGGAGAAGAAGCATCTTATGGGCGCCTGGCCAGGCAACAAAGAGAGAGGGCCGCAGGACAGAGCTGCCTGCCTAGGGGAGCCATTTTTGACTTCGATTTCACAGCTCCTCATATTCTATGTGTAATCACCGTGGATCGCCGTGTAATCGCCGCGTTGAGGGACCTCGGTAGTTGCCATTCTTGGGTTGCGGGGTAAACTCCACTGGAACTATATAGGTAGTTCTGAGGTCGAGGCGTACAGGTAGATCTCAGATAAGAAAGTTAGGCAGATTCCATACGATATGGCAGCAAAGAACGCCGAAGCAATCACAACCAGCTTTGCTCGGCGCCTCAATGGGCAGGTCGCGACGATCACGATTTGTCGGCCATCAAAATTGAACAGTCTGAATTCGCATCTTCTCGAAAATCTTACGAATACATTCCATGAGATACCGCGAAAGCATTCTGACCTCATTGCCGTGGTGTTAACCGGGGAGGGCGCAAAGTCCTTCGTTGGGGGAGCAGATATTGGGGAGATGGGGAGCTTAGAGTCGCCGGCGGCAGCGCGTCAGTTTATTACCAGAGTGCACCATGCGTGCAAAAGTATCAGAGAGTGTCCTGTACCGGTCATCGGGCGGGTCAATGGGTATGCATTGGGTGCTGGGCTGGAGGTTGCTGCATCCTGCGATTTTCGAGTGGCGAGCACCAACGCTGTCTTTGGCATGCCTGAAGTAAGGCGACCGACTGGACAGGTTGGACATTGACAGATTAAACTGACATGTAATTCTATAGGTTCGCATCGGTGTCCCGAGTGTTGTTGAAGCGGCATTACTGCCTGGATTGATCGGCTGGGGACGGACACGCCGCTTCTTAATGCTCGGGGACAACATTTCCGCCACAGAGGCTCTGCAGTGGGGACTTGTGGAAAAGGTTGTAGAGCCAAATGTTCTAGATGAGGCCGTTGAGGGGTGGATTCGACATCTGGAACAGAATGGGCCTCTTGCAGTTCGCCGCCAGAAGGCGCTGATGCGGCAGTGGGAACAACTGGGCCTGGATGAGGGTGTTAAGGCGGGCATTCCGGCCTTTGGCCAGTCATTTGAGTCAGAAGGGCCTGGAGGCCTGAGTGAACCATCCCGGCTGATGAATGAGTTTCTGGCGACGAAGGAGAAGAGCAAGAAGTCGAAGTTGTGATGTACTTTCAGATGTATAGAAGAGGCTGAAGCGGCTATAAATAGTGACCCCACGTACCAGCCACCACGCTAGTCCCAGAAAGGCAAGTATTGACTGGCCGACGCGTAGGCATCAACTTCGTCAACTCCTTGCCAGGCACCTTAAAAGAATGTCTTGTTTTTGTGTCTCTGCATAGTTCCAGGTTTTCCTCTGATATACCGCTCAAAGCTGCTTTCGATCACCATGCCACCGTTCCATGATCTTCTGGAGAAACGTGCCGTCGAGGCGGCCAGCCGTCATCTCGCGACCCGGGATCTGACCGTCAATCATACACAGTCCGTGACGCTCGGAGTGATGGCAGCTTATGTAGTAGTGATCGCGTTGTTGTGGAACCTACCCTATGTACGATGGTCGCTATGGCCGTTTAAGGTATGTTTTGAGGACATGGAGGTGGTGCATCCCGGATCTCTTGCTGACAGGGGACAGATGCTGGTTATCGCCTTCCATGAGTTTGGCCATGCCATCACCGCATGTTGTACGGGAGGCCGTGTCAAATCGATCTCCTTGGATCCCCACGAAGGAGGGGTGACCCATATGCAAGGCGGCATGAGCGCAGTCACTCTCCCTGCTGGGTATCTTGGATCGTCGATCATTGGCGCTCTTCTGATTTTCGCCGGGTTCGATATTGTTGCGAGTAAAGTCGCGAGTATCATCCTGGGCGTGTGTTTTCTGCTGACGCTTTGGTGGGCGCGCAAAGACTGGCTGACCATTATGACCATCCTTCTTGCGGTGGGCTTGTTGGTGGCCTGTTGGTTTATCGCCCACGGCGAGGCGCTCAGATGGGTTGTGGTTGGTTCTCTTGACAGCGGTAGTACTCGAGACGTGAATTTGGCTGATTAATTTATAGCTTTTCATCGGCGTCATGTCCGCGCTGTATAGCGTCTGGGATATTGTGAGTTTTCTTTCCCCTCCACTCTGATGCTCATGCTAACCGTCTACTCCGTAGTGCGACGACCTGATCATTCGCAAGGTCAACACCTCGGATGCTAGCGTCTTCGCCCAAAGATACGGTGGCTCCTCTCGCTGCTGGGGCGTGATTTGGTCTATTATCTCCCTTGTGTTCATGGCTATTGCGATTGTTGCGGCCATTGCGGCCTTTCCCCAGTCCTTCAGCCAGCAGGAAGATGACTCGAAGAACTTCATCCCAACGCGATGAGGGATATGCAAGTCGTTGTACGGTGGATGGCCTTTTAGAGACATTCATTTTGCATGTTGATGTATTTCATGATATTCTGTATGGTAATGCCGACTGCTTTTCTATCCGCTGGCGGGCTATGAAATAATGATATATACCCTTCTGTTTCCAAGTCTTGCAACGGCTCCGGATTTGGACATTTCCCAGACCTAACCACTTTGTACAAGATCCTTCGGGCAGTCAAATTGATAGAATACGTAAGAACCCATTCCATGTGTTGGCGCTGTCCCACAACGTGACAGCTCCACTCTGTTACTCCCGTCCTGTCTCACCGGTGGGGTGTAACGCGTTGTCTCAGAAAACATCTAATATTCTGCTATGACGGCGGATTAGACCCCGACAACTAACCCAGGAACGTATCCCAGACGAACCCGACAGGCGCTCGAGCCATGCCCAAGGCTGGTAGTGAACACCAAGCAATCCGCCATAGCAGCCACAACCTAATCGTGGGGAACAACCTCCTAACGGGTATAGTAACTGACCGATTTGTCCACCGGATTCCTGTCCGTCACCGAAACTGACCCGACACTAACTACATTGGTCACGGAATATACCCCAAGGAAACCATGGTTGGCTGGCTATACGGAGAGGACCACGGGTTTGTCTCCGTGATGAAACGGGCCGCCTGCCAAGAACGCAGTGGATATGGCCCGAATAACGATCATGGAGGACAATTGCACGATCGTCTGGGGAAGTACTTATATCGCGGTGGGCCTGTAAGGGGAAACGAAAAGACCATGCCTTTTTGAAAACAAACGGCGGTAGACATCATGACAGCCGAGGAAACCAACGCAGAAAAGCCTTCAACGGAGACCTATGAGATGGTGGATGCCACGGACCGAATCTCCACGCAGCGACTACAGGTCCTGTCGGTAGGGCTGAATGATGCCCTCGCCAAGGACCGCATGTCGCCCTGGTCGTGGTCAATGCTTCGACTGTACGGCATCGTGGCATTGACGACACTCAGTAGGCCATGTCCCGCGGGTAGAGGCAACTCATGACTGACTCACGACAGACTGCTGCATGAATGGCTTCGATGGCACACTGATGTCCTCCATCAATGCGATGGATGCCTTTCACGACCACTTCGGCACCAGCATGCAGGGCAGTGGCACCGGGCTCCTCTTCTCGATCTATGCCGTGGGCAATCTGGTCGGCGCATTTTTCGCCGCGCCTGCGTCCGACACCTTTGGCCGACGTTTCGGCATGTTCATCGGCTCGTTGATTATCATCATTGGAACGATCCTCGAAGCGTCCGCTAATCAGGTCAGCCAGTTCATCGGCGGCCGGTTCCTGATCGGCCTAGGGATCAGTTTGTGCAACACCGCCGCCCCGATTTACCTGGTCGAGGTCGCCCTGCCCCAGTGGCGCGGGACATTTGGCGGGCTGTACAATGTGGCTGGTTACTATATTGGCGCGCTGTGTATGTAGCGTCCCCTGTGATATCGCAGTGTTCTGGGACTGACGAAACCACACAGCCTGCACGTGGATCGCGTACGGGACCGGCTTCATCGCGAGTAACTGGGCATGGAGAATCCCAGTCATCATCCAAGCCGTTCCCTCGGTGATTGTCCTCATCGCGGCGTTCTTGATGCCCGAGAGCCCGCGGTGGTAGTTTGCGAACAACCAGCCAGAGAGCGGCCGCCAAATGCTGGTGAAATACCACGGGTTCGGGAACGAAGACTCCGCTCTGGTGACGTACGAATGCAACGAGATCGAGCAGGACATCCAGTTCGAGGCAGAAACCGGCGGCCGGCGATGGTGGGACTACAAGATGCTGTTCGCCTCGCGGGACATGCTGTACCGAGTGTGGTTGCTGTTCCTGGTCTGTGTTTTCTCGCAGTTCATCGGCGGCTCCGTCATTACGTGCGTTCCCCCGTGTCTACCATCGCACCCGGCAAGCTAATGCATGGCAGGTACTTCATGCCGGTGATGCTGCAGAATGCCGGCATCACGGGAGAGCAGCAGCAACTCCTCCTCAACGCGCTGAACACGGTCTTCTCGTTCATCAGCGGCGTGGTAGGCAGCTTCTTCGTCGACCGCTGGGGTCGACGCACGCTGTTCCTCTACGGGACATTCATCACGGGGCTAATATATATTCCTATCAACGTGATCGCGTCGTTTGCGCCGCACATCACCCTCGGCATGGGATACGGGTTCATCGCGTGCATCTTCCTCTACGGGATTGTCTTCGCGTTCTGCTGGACGCCGCTGCAGTCGCTGTACCCGGCCGAGATCCTGCCTAGCCGCGTTCGCGCCAAGGGCATGGCGTTCCAGAATGTTGTGTACGGCGGCGCCAACTTCATCAATATGTACGGTACCCCGACGGGAATGGCGGACATCGGGTGGAAGATGTATATGATATTCTGTGAGTGCATTCCATCTGCTGGCGAATCTTGCTGACCTGGGATAGTGGTGCTGCACTTCCTCGAGTTTGTGTTTATGTACTTTACGCTGCCGGAGACAAAGGGTCGGACGATCGAGGAGCTGGAGGATCTGTTCCATGAGAAGAACCCCGTCAAGGCGTCTCTGAAGAAGCAAGACGTGGTGATTCGCGACGGCGAGGGCGTCAAGATGGTGGAGTAGAGGCAGTCTGCTGCTGTTGCCTCTGCGTCCCGGGTCACGTATACATAGTTCTACCTCACATGAATATGAGAAAGCCATTGTCTGCCAAGCAAGACCCAACCAGGTGACTCGGAAGATACCGTCGTCACACTCACCATCTGCAGCAGAAACCACTGCCGATCCTAGGCGTTCCTCCCGTCTGGCTCCACTGCACTCCTGCAGCATGGCCGGCGATGATTTGCTGTTTGTGGCCGGGATGCAACACCACCTCGTATTCCTCCCGTGCCGCCAATCATCGCCGCCGCACTAGCCCTACCCAGACCCCATCGCGCGAGAGCCAAGCCATGGGTCTTCGCCATGGTGTGTATCATTCAAGGGGCAACGCCCCTAGAGGCTGCATGGGAATCCTCCCGGCCATCGGGGAACAGAAAACGATTGCACGCATATCGAGATGGCCATCGTCAGGGATAAAGCTTGAAGTTCGGCGTGTGTGTGTGTCCGCAGAAAGCCAAGATCAGCAAGCAAGGCAAACCCTGGGCTTACCGGACATCTATCTCCCACCTGGACAGTCTGCGTCTGCAAGAATGCAGGGCCCCATTCGTGCTGGAGCTGACCGACGACGCCCAGGCACTCAAGTCACTCCATCGTGCTGATCCGCCCCCGACACGGCAAGGGGCAAGGCAGTCATGACAATCCAAAAAGCTGAACGCACGCCTGCAATTCCTCCGCAACCAATCTCTGCTCAATTTATTTAGACTGTCAAAACGGGGCTCCTAGCCTCCGGCTAACAACCCTACTTTAAACTGCTCTCCGCTCCCTTTCTTCAACCTTGTCTCAGACATCAAGCCGGGTCTTCTCTATATCCAAAAACCGCCCCCCGGAACCCACCAGAAATGAAACAACCCCTAACAACTGTCCTGGCCCTCGCCCCTCTCCTCTCAGCAATCTCCGCCTGGACCTTCACCTGGCGTGATGCAAACAACACCGCACATCTGAAGAACGGCGACTCGCCCCAGCCCTGTACGCAGATCTCCCAAGCCAAGGACCTCCAGTTCGACTTCAATCCGGAAGGAGACCCGTACTCGTTCTTCATCTGGGCCAACGACGACTGCTCCGGCGACTACCAGGGCTACAGCGACTCGTTATGGCGGAGGAACGCTTCGCGGGACCTGCACTCCTACCTCGTCGACAACGGCGACAATTCCGGGCCGGCCTCCAGCGCCACGGCCACCGCGACGGGGTCGTCGTCCTCCACGGCAGCGGCAACAGCAGCAGCGACGACGACAAGTGGCGCCGATGATGGATCGTCGTCGTCGTCGTCGCTGTCTGGCGGCGCCATCGCGGGCATCGTCGTGGGTGTCGTGGCGGGCCTGGCGATTCTCGGCGCGGCGTTCTTCTTCCTCGGGAGACGGCGGCGTGCGGCCGCGGCCACGGCGGAACAGCAGCCTCTGCAGCAGGGGCAAGATGGTGCTGGCGATGCTGGGGCTGGGGCGGTGTTGCAATCTCCTGGCCCGCAGTCGCCCGGTCCGCAGTCTCCAATGCTACAGCAGCAGCAGTATATGGCCGAGAAGATGCCGGAGAAGTGGGGTGTGGAGAAGCCTCCCGTGGAATTACCTGGTGGGAGTCATGTCGTTGAGATGAGCAGTACGCATGGGGTGGTGGAGATGAGTGACTCGCAGCGGTTAAATGAGCTGGAGGGCAGTGTGAAGTCGCCGTATCGCTAGGATTGGGTTGCGTGGTCTTTGTGGACGGATGGCCTGAAAAGCTTCATGTTGCGCTGTTTCTTGTGTATAATAAATACCCATATAATGTTATACCCTGCTGGTTTTCTCCAGTCTCGACGCCTTTTTTCATTTCATTTCATTTGATTGATGAACATCTACGCACGAAAGTAAACGATCTCAGCCTCTACTATGTATATTCAGTGCAGCACTAGGCTATGATACACACCCGGTGAGGTCAGCTATATATCACCTGGTAGACGACAGTCTAACGCAAAGGATGTCCCAGACGCAGTCACAACCAGCAAGACTAG
Source organism: Aspergillus ambiguus (assembly GCF_047715705.1). Taxonomy (NCBI): domain Eukaryota; kingdom Fungi; phylum Ascomycota; class Eurotiomycetes; order Eurotiales; family Aspergillaceae; genus Aspergillus; species Aspergillus ambiguus. The sequence goes on along the minus strand of NW_027395515.1, from coordinate 475,917 downwards.
AAAGCCCCGGCGCTCTCTGCATTTACTTGGTCAGGAGACGACCGACAGGCCTCAACATCAAAAGAGACAGAACTCCAAACTCCTCCCAGACAAAGCAGACGAATAATCCAAACAAAAAGCCTCCCGGTCTGCAGACAGCAGGATATTATGTTCAAGGTATGGGGTATCTTGTGGCACTGATGGGGGGCATGCGACTGCCAGCGCCGCCGCCTCTAGCCGTGCCCGCGCGCAGATCAAAGTCCGGATTGTTCTCCAGCAGCACATCCCGCTTTCGCTGGGCGGGGAGGGGCGGCGGCTGCCAGCGAGGGTTGATGGGCCGCTCCGAGATAGATGTGAAATGGCTTATATCGCTAGTAGTAGGTGAGCTGGGTCCTTCAGCCACATCTTCCGCCAATTTCTGCTCACCATTGTTGCCCGGTGTCAATGCGGTAGGAAGCCGAGGATTGCCGACGGCGGACTCGTTCCGGTTCCCAAACCGCGGATCATTGTCCTCGAAGTAGTCGCCCGAGTTGGAGCGGACATGCGGTTGCGGTGAGCGATTCACCCCGCGGGCACCGTACGCATGCACAGGGGATGGAGAGGGGCCCATGCGCAGATCGGCGCCCCAGCCAGCACGTGGAGGGACGTAAGATCTAGATAGAATCTGTTAGCGGGTGATTACTCTGGGAGCGTCCGGGGAAACACGTCATACGGAGTGCGACTGTAAAGACTCGACGGGCTCACGGGTTCCGCGTACCCGTCAGTCGAGACAGCATGCGGTTGGTGCGGGTCCAGCATCTCCTGGCCCTGTGGCTCCGCAGATCCCATTCGTCTCGGCTGCGGCGTCATTTCAATTGCCTGGCCGACTGGTCCCGCGTCGGGCGAGACAGCCATCCCGATTGGTCCGGGTGACGGTTGGCGGACAGGGCCGGCGGGCGGAGGACCATGGTAGTCGTACGAAGCCTCCTCCGGCGGTGGCATTGGCCGAGGTCCTGGGCCATAGCCAAATGTCGGGGGACCGCGATAACCTCCACGTCCCATCATTCCAGCGGGTCCGCCACGCATCGGGCCCATCGGCGGACCTCTTGCACCAGGAGGCGGGGCCCCGCGGGGACCCCCGTACGGACCTCCACGACCGTAGCCGCCTCGCGGAGGGTAGCCACCGCGTCCGCGCGGATTAAACCCGGGTGGTGGCGGACCCCGTCGAGAAGCCATGCTGGGATCGGAATACTGGTTATGCAGGCGAGGATCGTTCGGGCCCGGTCGCATTCGTGGACCGGGGCCGGGGCCATAAGGACCAGGTGGGAAGGTTTCTTCTCGCTGGTACGGTGCGTCATCGCGCAACGGGAACTGGCTATCCGGATCGTTTGCGGGGGTTCTGGAGTTCAGGGGCGTGCGATCATCATCACTCTCCCGTGTCGTGGTCCGGAAGGTCGCGAACGTTGGGCCATTGTCGGAGCCTGGAGAAGTGACGAAGGTATCCTTTGTCTCCATCTGGAATCCCTTCGGCTCGTTCAGAGGAGCGGCAGCGGCAGTGGCATTCTGGCGATTATAGAAGTTCTCTCCGCTCATTTCGGCATTCTCGGCGATGCGCTTCTTTCTCGCCTTGCGACTGACGAGGGTGCGGCGCATCGCACAGGTGACGACGCCACAGCTGACATGGATGATGGTAGCTGCGAGCACAATCCACCCACCCCATCCGAGATGCGGGACGAACAGGAGGATATCGACCAGGAAAGCGAGAAGGGTCACGAGGAGGGTCGGAAGGAGGAGGATCAACAGCGCGAGAAGGTAGCGAGGCGAATGCGACGGGCCATGGAAGTGCGCCGCAATAGCCATGCAGAGACACACCAGGGTGAGAAAGGCGGCGACGGGATGGACGATCAAGATGGACGACAGCGACACGCGGGCGGTCGAAGGCAGGTTAAAGTCGCCACTATTCGTGCCCGTGGTTTTCATATCATCTGGAAGAGGTTAGCCAGGAACAGGGATGGCGACGACGATCCCCGGGGGGAGGGGGAAACGAACCGTTATTGTAGCCAATATGGATTTTAGTGCATTGGCCGCTTTTGCAATACCCGAAGACGCCGTAGTCGACATTTTTAAAGGTAGCCAGGGGAATGCCCTTGACGATTGGGGTGGAGATGACGGAGAGGAGGAGAAGGACAAAGGCGATCAGGAGAAGGATGGTAAGCGGAGTCGCTGGTCGTAGTAACATGGCGAGAGGGGTCGACAGAGGATCACTGTGGGCGCCACGGGCGACCAGACGGGATCCAGGCGAAAGGAACGGCGAAGAGAGAGCGAGACGGGTTCGAGGATGACTGCGAGGCGAGATGACACGCCGTCAAGGACGTACGAAGTGTGGAGGATATGGGGAAGTCCAGGGGTTGGAGAATCAGTGTCCGGACGGGAACATGGCTCTGAGTAGCAGAAAGAAGCAGAAAACCAGTTTCTGAAGAGACCAGCGCCAGGCAGAAGAGACAAGGGCCTGTAGGCGGGGGAGAAAAGGAATGACTTGAGTGGGAGGGGGAGAGAGAAAGAGAGAGAGGAAGATGAGGAGGAGAGAAGAAGAAAGTCGGGATTGAAGGTGACGTCCAGTGACATCCGCCACCAAAGGCTTACTCTTATGGACCACTACACAGGACTTATACTTCATTCCCCTCTCTTTCCCTACATCTACATTCTCTATAAGTCGACTTAAGTTACATACTACTAATTCTACCAACTCTTGAACTTCACATCGTTCTTTATCCGCATCGACAATTCTTTAACGATTCTTCGTGGTGGCTGAGTGGAAGCCGGAGACTCCCAACGCCTCTTGATTCGTTCAACCACAGTCAACTATGATGCGGTCGAGTCCCACGGTCCACGAGTAATTAGGGCCCTCTGCCAAGGCTGGCAGTGCGAGAGAGACCCGATCGGATTATTACTCCTGGGGGGGTTGGAAGGTGTCCTCTTATGCGTACGCTGGGAAGCAGGCAGCCAAGTTTTCATGAACCTCGCATCCCCCAACCGATATTGAAATACACGTCTTCGATGATGTTCACCTTCTCGGGCCCATCTTGTCGCAAGCTAAGCGCATCTGAACCACCGAAACGTTTTAGCCAAGGTCCTGTTCGGGGGATGATCGACTGTGACCAGGGGATTCCTACGGCACACCACCAGCAGCTCCACTTCACGAATCTTCCCAGCATACGGCGCTGTCGCTAAAAGAATCCCCAAACCCACGACGGGATCTATATTATCGGTCGGTCTAGACGCAGGGTGTCGATATGAAACTAACCCAATAAACCCGCGACAGGATTCGATAGCAAGGTCAATAATTAGGGACCATCTCCCCTCCATAGGAGATGGCGTAGGGGCCCTTAAGGGATATTCCCCGTTGGCTAGTAGTCCGTGCGGTGTCGGTTGACTTAGTGGGCCTCTCGGTCTAAATAACTGGGCCGCTAAATCATTCAGATAAGATCCTACGGAGGAAAGACGGCCGGCAACTTGGGTCTTCTTGATCGAGGCTCAATCTCTATCACACAAGGAGAGGGAACCCCTTGCCTCGTCGGGTTTGCTACTATCGGTTCAAATATGGACCAGAAAAGAAGCAACCATGTCGGTTGGTGAGCCAACTGCTCGAAGAAGGCATCGATGCTGCCTGGCATTCATCGGCAGGTCCAACTCCTTCTGTGGCAACGAGCTGCATAATCACGACCAACCGAACTTGACCCTCGTCATAGCCACTTTCTTCATCAAACACTGGCAATTCGCCAACCGCAAGGTTGTCCTAATAAAATGTACACTCAGGGAGGTCAGAAAGCTTGACAATTCCCAGACCAATGGTAACAGACGCCGTCGCAAGACATCCTTGAACAAGGTTCTCTCGGCTGCACAAACCTCATTTCAAGCGTTTCTGTGAACGACTGAGGTCGCAATCCTGCAAAATCCAGCTCCCTAAGTCTCCCTAGTGATGCCTTGTAGCTGATAATCATCCATGTCCCATGACGACTAGACGTGGGGGAGTGCTGCTACCAATGTCAATCCGCTGTCAATCCCGCTGAAGGGGCCAACCCCTCCTCATGTGATGGCCCTCAAGTTGTATGTACGTACATAGTAGGTCTCCGCCGGGGAGCTGATTATCTCAAGGCGGCAGGCGACAGGCAATAGTTGGGCGTTCGTGACTGCGGGATTTATCTGTCTGCATATTCCACTTTTCTTTTTCTCCGGCGTTCCTATACAGCATATTAATTTCCTTGGACCGGAGTTGTCAGGCTGGAGCCACCCCTCAATCGAGCCCACAACTGCGCGAGCCCCTCTCGAGGTTAAAATCGTCTACTTCTATCGGACGCGAGATTCAAAGCGTTGACAGTTATTGCTCTTTCTCAGTGTCTCGTGCCCTTCCGAATATTCCTGCCTTGTCGGGTGCTCAATCCTCTCTGACATGCTTGGGTTTTGGAAAGGCCCTTCCTGGCTCAAACCAAAGCCCGTTCCAGAAGATGATCAGCGCCCGTTGCTCAGGCGCAAAGTGTGCCGGTCGTGTGCTCCTTCAGATGGTGTAAAGAATCCGGATCGTCCATACGTGGTTGCCCGAGAACGCTACATCGGGTTCGGGATTGGGGGTGCTGGAAACATTCGCAGGTCGGCGTCGATTTCGTTTCTTCACCTTGATTGACCCGAGCACGGTCTAATCCTTCAGAATCAGAGTTACGATCCGCAGCTCGCGATAGAGTTCGGCTCGCCGTTCGACCGGGAATGAGGCGAGTCTGGACCAGGACGCATCAGCCACGGGAATGAGAACTGATAACTTGTGTCGACGGAGAGAGCGCTTCGACCGAAAAGCGTCGATATTCCAGACGAGTCCATTTCACTCCGTGAAATCTACTTGATTGCCATCTGGCACGGGACAGCCCCTTGTTGATCCGCTGATGCGTCCACCATCTTTGGTATGCAACAAACGTGTACTCGCTCGTTGGAAGACAGGGAGACAACCAAAGCGGGTAGGCCAAGAGAACAATCCAAACAAATAGGTTTAATATGGTTTATCTAAGTGCTATGCATTGTTTTGTTCCAATCTTATTTAGGTTTATATCTCTTACCGTATCCTTATCCCTGCTTTACCATGCTGCATTCCCAGCACTGGAGCACCTAATACGAACTACGATCTGAGAGTGACTGGAATTGAAACGACTCAGGGTTCTTATTTCTAACCTATGAACCATTACTCAAGATCCGATCGTGGTCCACAATCTTCAATCCGAAATACCCCAGCCATGCAATGGTCGGAAGAGAATTGCCTTGACTCAGTTGCCCATACCAGGACGATGCTGAAGTATGCACGTTTGTGGGGAGCTGGGACAATCCCAGAGCACATAAATACCTAAGAAAGACAGATTATCCCTGAAGCGCGTGCCCTTGTCTCTTACTTTTTTTTTTCCCCCCTCTGGCCACGAACTCTGCACCGTCTGGGCTTCTTTTTTTGATGATATCTCCTGGCCCAGTCCGAGTGCCAGACTCTTTATGTTCCTTGAACAGAACACCGGAGTCATCGTGGCCTATGTTGCAAAGGGGGTTTTGACATTGTCTAATTCTATTCTCGTTGTATAGATTGATGATTACGCCTTTTTCTTCTCTATTATCGTCATATTCCCCTCGCATTTGGCCATGGCGTTCCTTAAATCTGCATTCAGTATACTGCTATTTAGTTCACTCTCTCAGCACTCATTGGCAAAACTTCCGCCTGCTTCGCTCCTTACAAACGCCGAGGCTCCAGAACGGGACTACGCTCCTCGCCCATCGTAAGCATACCTTCTCCCTTACCGGAACGTGAGTTGACTTGACCTCCACAGGGGGATCCCATTCACGGTCAAGGACAACTGGATAGCACCATGGCTCCACGTTGCAGAGGCGCCAGCTGTGCACCAGCCAATCAGTCAATCTGCCTCATGCTCATCGGCCAATAGCTCCTCGGGATATTGGTATGAACACGTTGATCACAACGGCCAAAGCTCCTTTCTGAGCTCGCAGCTCAAGGAGACATACTCCGTGTTCCGAAACGTCGTGGCAGATTTTGGCGCAGACAATTCAGGCAAGTCCGATGCCTCGCAGGCCATCCAGAATGCAATCAATGGTACGTGCAGTTTAAAGCGGACACGGCATGGATTCAGCAGCTCATGCTAATGTTTCTGCAGCCGGCGCTGCGCAGGGCCCCGCTCGCAGCTCCCATAAGATGGGTACGACCGGACAGCCCGCCGTCGTGTATCTTCCCAGCGGCATCTACCAGTTGAAGTCTTCCCTGCAGATATATGTTGGCACGGTCATCATGGGCGATCCTACCAATCCGCCCATTTTGCGAGCGGCTCCGGGTTTTTCAGGGGACCATATCGTCTATGGGAAGGACCCATACTTCCAGGGCACAGTCAATTTTTACATCGGGTTTAGGAATGTTGTGCTGGATTCGACACAAGTTGACCCCGGTTTGGAGTTTACTCTCCTGGACTGGACTGTTAGCCAGGCCACGCAACTGACGAACGTCGTGTTCAACATGCCGAGCCGAGGCTCAAAGCACGTTGGGGTGACGTCCCAGTATGATTATAACAGCAATATCATCATGGTATGTTTTTCTTCTGGGGGGAGGTACTCTCCGCTTGTCGCGTGCGCGTACGAAAGCTGACGGATCAGTCTGACCTGACATTCAACGGCGGCTCAATCGGCATGCATCTCAGCGGGCAACAATGGGTGTTCCGCAACTTGAAGTTCAAAGGGACGACTGTCGGGGCTGTAGTGGGAGGAACCAATGTCGTGTTCCTCGGGGGCAGCTTTGAGGAAGGAGATATTGGCATCAAGGCACATGACATATCCGGGTCATTGACGGTCATTGATTCCACTGGGAACAACTTGGGCACGTTTATTACCTCCTATGAGTCAAACTCAGCCGGCAACGCCATAATTCTGGAGAATATTCAAAACACCGGAAGCACGGTCAACCTGGACGGCAACGTTATACTGTCTGGAAATGTCCCCGATACTTGGGTGCATGGAACATTGGTAAGGAATAGCAATGTGGAATATGAAATACCCCTGTTGAATTAACATCTGTATGCAGTACCCGGCTGGACAGAGCCAGCACCAGAGAGTGGTCAGCAAAATAGTCCACACTAGTCGATCTCCCTCTTTGGTCGCCGGAAACAAGTATTTTACCATGCCGCCTCCGACTTACCACGAGTTTAGCGCCGGGGAAATCCTCAACATCAAGTCTCTGCCTGATCGACCGGTGAAAGGGGACGGCCAGACGGACGATACTAAGAACATCAACGCTATTCTTGCCCAGAATAGAGACTGTAAAGTCATCTATTTCCCCGCAGGCACGTACATTGTCACGGACACCATCTTCATTCCGGCAGGTTCTCGGATCGTGGGTGACCCCTTTGCGTCAACAATCAGCGCTGTTGGCAGCAACTTTAAGAACCCGTCCGCTATCCGGGCTATGGTGCGTGTGGGCTACCCGGGCGACATGGGTGTGGCCCAAATAAGCGACATGTTGTTCACTGTCGCAGATATTCTGCCTGGCTGTCAGATGGTGAGTCAGGTTTTTGGACTCTGGTGCCCGCACATGCTAACTTGACACGCACTCCCAGGTCGAAGTGAATATCGCAGGTAAACAGCCCGGCGATGTTGGATTCTGGAACTCCCACTTCCGCATCGGCGGTGCCGCCGGTAGCAAGGTCGAGAGCCAATGTACCGGGTCTGCGACGAACTGCAAAGCCGCCTGGGGCCTGCTTCACCTGGGCAGTACCTCGTCCGCATACATCGAAAACATGTGGGGATGGACAGCGGACCACGACCTCGATGGACAGAATGACCAGGTGATTTCCACCGGACGCGGTCTCCTGGTGGAAGCCACCGCCGCAACCTGGCTCGTGGGCACTGGTTTCGAACACCATACGCTGTACCAGTATAACTTTCACACGGCACGCAACGTCTTCTCCGCTCTGCAGCAAAGTGAGACCCCGTACTGGCAGGGTCCAGGGAACGTTCTCGCGCCTGCGCCCTGGGAGAATTCTGTTGCGGTCAGTGACCCGGATTTTTCGAAGTGTGCTGCCGACGACGCGATATGCCGTATGGCTCTGTTTGAGCAGATTGTGCAGTCTTCAGACCTTTTCCTGTATGGCGGGTGCAATTGGGCATTCTTCAATAACAACGGTGGTTGCAACGGGGCATGTCAGGAGAACGCTATTAAGGTGCTGAACTCTACCGCGCTATACTTGTACGGAACCAACACCAAGAGCATCACCAATATGATTCTCGAGGGGAACAGTGTGATTGCGACGGAGGCTGAGAACTCAGGGGGATGGGGAGGAGTGATTGCTGGCTTTTTGTATGATTCTTGATATAGTAGAATTGTGTTTGTAGACGATACATAGGGATGTTGCAGCTCTAGAGATAACGGCTTTGACAGATTTATTTGGGCATCGGTTTCGCTATACTTCTACCAATCCATTGCGCTGGCCAAACGACGTATACGTAGGAGTATACGTTGGCGGTTGTATAGTTGAAGCTGTATTGGTGGATCTGGCTCGGGCCGCCCATCAACCAGGGTTGCCAACTCACCACCTCCAAGTTTAATCCCATCGCCATGCAAGGCGCAACCAACCACGCTCAACGACGATCTCCAATCCCTTTCAGGTCTCCAATCAACAAGGGCCATGTCGAAAGCCACTTTGGGGGTTCACTTGGGTCTCATCGGCCCAGCAGAGACGTCGGTGGCTGGGCCGATGCGGTGGCTGGGATGATGGGATCGAGGGTTCTAAACATAACCCAACCACCTCGGAGTCAACCCTCTAAGAGTTCGAAACTCATGCCGTCTGCTCGTCCCTAGCGGCCATATTGCCTCTTCTAACTCTATCTGCTCCCGGGAATGCGCAGCGGACATCCACTGCAAGAGAGCTCCACGCATACATATTTCGGTGCTCAACCGTCATGCTGGCTCCGGGGTCTGGGAATGTGAGCCTGCGAACTGTCAGCTGTAAGTTCTGTGAATGCTTCAATGCCTCGTGGAGAACCTTATGGGTCGGGTATAGGGGCTAACCTCTTTTTCAGCGAGTCGACCGCAGCTGCAGCACTCGCAATCGCGACAATCCGTCGCCGCATCGGATGACTATTACTCGTTCTCCGATCGTAACACAAGCTCAAGGTCTCCCAGCAATGGCAGTAGCCAGCTTACTGTCGTGAGATATGCTACACCAACTTCCCATCCTGCCTCCCGAACACCATCATCTGAAGCCTCTCGAACTCATCTGGCTCCGCCGATCCCTATGACTCGGTCAGAGGAGCCTCCTTCCATTCCAAATATGGACGGGTCCAGCACACGACAAGCGCCACAAACAATCCGCAGGGTGGAGGAGGGCTCTGTACAACTGCACCAGGTATCAGAATCCACCATGGAACAGCTTCCGCCAGACAGCTATGCGGGGCGTCCGCCCACCCCCGGTGTGGACGATTCGCCCTATCTACGTTTCGCAATCAACCAGCTCACTCGCGACGATGAATCCAACCGACTGGAGCGGCAAAACTCCGTATCCACGAAAAATTCCACCGTGGAACATGTCGTGTGGGATGAGGCGCTCGGTTATTTCCGCCGCGCGCCGGAGACATCTAGATCGCCTTCTGTGCCGCAGCTATATCCGCAGCAGTCTCGGCCGACATCGGTCGATCGGTTACCCCAACAATCTGTGGATATAGAATCCTTTGTGCCCGTGGATCCCCCAGAGGACAATCTGCTTTATCCGCCGTTGGATTATGTGCCTGTCGTCCTCCGGCCGTGGGCTCTGGGCTTGGCCATCCTTTGTTGTCTACTGATGATCGCTGGGATCGCTTTCTGCAATGTGTGGTCGGAAAGCCACCAAGGAATCTGGGAATATGACGGACAAGGTGGAGCACGATATTTCGTGGTCCAGTTCCTTCCGCAGATTTTGGCCGTTCTTATCACCATCTGGACGTTCGTGATCCAGGCCGCGGTTTATCGGACCATTCCCTTTGCCATAATGGCATCTGAGAGGCCCCTTGGACGCGTGCTCCAGGGATTGCCGGTTCTATCGCAAAACTTCCTCGTTCCTGACCTATCCCATTTTCAGCACGGGGAACCGGTCGTTGGATTCTCCCTATTCACCATATGGTTGTCGAATATGATCGCTATTCCGTTGCTCAGTTGCCTTTTCCAAGCCAAATGGTTCGTCATTGGTGATCAGGGAACCTGGAGATGGACCGCAGTTCTAGCCGTTGGCTGGACGCTAGTTGCGGTGTACGCCCTGCTCGCGATCGGGTTGCTCGTGCTTATGTTCCGGTTCGTTCGCACTTGGTCGGGCTTGATATGGGACCCAGTCTGTCTAGCGGACCTCATACCAGCTATTCAGCGATCGAATATTCTGCACGATTTTGAGCATTCGGAAACAGTCCCCAGTGTTGGCGAATCACTGGACCCCAGGGCTCTCCGTTTGGGTTACTGGAGGTTGTCGACACGCTCGGACATTTTCTATGGTATCGGTGAAGTCGATGCTCCCATTGGATCACCATCTTTGCACCGTCTCGAGAAACACCGTGCCAAGCAGCCTCATGGACTATCGAAGGTTACCTACGATGTTGAGCAGCATGGAGCTGTTGGAAAGGACGACTGGGATGCTTATTTGTACTCGCCATCCGTTCGCTACCGTTGGGTTCCGTGGTTTCTGCGGCGTCCGTTGGTGTTCTCGTGGACAGTTGTCATTGCTGCGCTGTTCATTGCCTTTGTCGTGGTCAGTTTTATTCACGATGCTATACAAGGCGGATTTCCCCCAAAGCTGCCCACGCTTCCTTCGACCGGTGCATTTTCGTCATCAAACTTCCTATACAGTTTTATTCCCGCTCTAATTGGGAACTTGCTGTTTCTTTCCTGGCAGCATATTGACGTCTACTTCCGGGCATTACAGCCCTTTGCTACCCTCTGTGCCCCGGAAGGTGCCACAGCAGAGCAGAGCCTGTTGCTGTCATATCCATCTCGTCTTCCCTTTCAGGTGACGATCCTCGCGTTGCTTAACAAGCACTACAAGGTAGCATGGATCTCGTTTGTCTCTACCCTCTCAGCCGTGCTACCCATACTGGCTGGCGGAGTGTTCATCGCTCTTTGGTATCCGATGCACGACGAGATCCGTATAGCCGCTCTAATGCCAGCCTTCTACGCGCTCGTGGTTTTCTGCGCCATTTACACTGTGTCTTTCCTAGCCATATGGCCCCGGAGGTGTCGACATTTGCCCCACGATATCAGCACACTCGCAGACCAAATGAGCTTCCTCTATCAGAGTCCGTTGTTGTCGGATAAGCTGCTTCGTGAGCCTAGAAGCAAGGCGGATCTCATTACTCGGTTGGTCATTGCACCGCCTGGTGAAAGGGAACTGCCCATGTATGGCTTTGGGATCTATGTTGGCCGGGATGGGAGAGAGCATCTCGGTATAGACCGTTTCCATCGGCCGGGTCGGTCGGACATGCTAATTACAACTGGGTCCATGAAGTAAGACCAGTCCTACCACGGGCCACACTATGCTCCAGGCTTTATTTTGCCAAAAGATATGATTGATTTGACATGTGCATACCATACCATTGCATCGATGGGCTATGGCGTTATGATCTTGATGATTATTTTTATATGAATTGCATGGAACGAATGGTACAGGATTAATGATAATGAGGGGGGTAGCTGCTGTTTCGGAGTTATTTGCTTGATATGTTGCATTGTTTTTCTCAATGTGTGTTGTGGGAATTGTGCTCATTTCTTCATCTCAAGCTGGAGGTCTATACCAACTGAAGAGTTGTTTACTATAGAGGAATGACATCATATTATTTAATTCAGTTAGTTATCGATAAGGCCCAGATGACTCAGCTACCACGTGAGCGATGCTTTTTCGGGTTTAAACTGACGGGAGTAGATTCGCTGCTGACTGCGATCTCACCCACTCACATGGTCATCGATCTCGTATTCTATTGACAATTGATCTGTCTAGATCCCTCCAGCTATGGATCTGGCATCTTATCCCAACTGCAAACCGGATTCCCTCTCTACGCAAGGTCATTATTGATCTAGACTCTGTATCCGAAGAGATCCGCTCATTACTATGGTCTATCGCGGAAAACCGAGCACTGGATGCCAGAATTGCCGGGCGAGGCATATCAAGGTACGGTAGCTCTCATTGACCGTTACTGTCCAGGCAACTGACCTAATGCAGTGCGATGAATCCCGCCCTCACTGTAGAGCATGTGTCCGGACGGGCCGGTCCTGTCCTGGCTATCCTCACCCACTTGACGTGATGCTGCGACGGCAGACGGCTTTTGACCGTAAGAAACGGAATGCTCCTAGCAATACAGGATTGTCATCTACTGCAAATAATCACAAGGGCGCCGAGGACATCTCACGGACACCAACCCCGTCTGACATGTCCTTGTCTAGGACGTCCACTCCGTCTACCATTTCGCCCAAATACCCACTTCTCTCCGAGATCAAGTCCAGCGGGGTACCTCATAGTCTTTATTTTCCATTAGAGGATACAGTCACCTCCTTATTCTTTAATTCATACCTCTACCTCCCGAAGGACCCTTTGATCCGGGACGGGTTTATGGAGCTACTTCCCGAATCCTACTCCAAAACTACCCCGGGCTCTCATCTGCACCTGAGTGCTCTGGCCGTTTCGTTCTTCTCCGTTGCGGCATGGACGGGGAACTCATCTCTACTCCGATCCGCGGAGCACTTCTTTGTGAAGGCGATATCTAAGACCAGAATTGCGTTACAGGAAGATATCGATGAGAATTCGGACGAGATTCTCATGACAATTCTCCTACTTTCTACGTACGAGGTATGAGAGTCCCAGACAGGCATAGTTGGACAATATCTGACCTCTCAAGGAATTCGCTGCCATTAAAGACAAGAGACTCCCGGCGAGGGCGCACCTGCGTGGTGCTATTGCCCTGATTAATAGCAAAGGCGATCGACAATTGAACTCCACCTACACTAGCACTATGACGAACTCAGTCCAGACGCAAATCGTAAGCGCGTTCTAGCCTCCCTCGTAAAACCAGCTGACTTTTCCCCTCCCAAGATCAAAACGTCCATGCTGGCGCGTCCCCCGTTGGTCCAAACACCAAACGTGTGGCCACTTTCGCCCCTCGTTCCTCAATCACCTTCATCCCAGCTAATCTCCGCCACATCCGAACTTGTCAACCTGCGACGCGCCTGGAATCTCGCTACGATAACCCCAGGTACATACAACATCGCCGATATCAGCAACATTTACGCCAGAGCGATTGATTTCGATCGCCATCTTTCGCCGTGGGAGCATGTGGTCCCCGAATACTGGAAACCCATGCCAGCTTCGATAGTCCCCGACTCCGTCCGCGCAGCAGGGGCATACCGTGGCCGCTGCGACTGCTACGCCGATCAGTGGATCGCGTCCATGTGGAACTTCTATCGCGAGTCTCGCCTCGTGATACAGAATATCATTCTGAACTGTCTGCGACTTCTTCCTGAAACCAACGATACCCCCGAAAGGATACAGTCCATGATAGCCCAGATTCGAGACATCGCAACGGATATCTGTGCCACAGTTCCGTTCTTTCTCGGTAGCCAGAAAGACTCCATCCACTCCAATCCGTCCACTATCCATTACCCAGAAACGGAGACGCGGCGGACTACCCAAGCTCATAAGCAGGCGGCCCCGCTTCTGGGCGGCTGGTTCGTCATGTTCCATTTGATGAACCTCTGCTCACCGGAGCTGTGTCTGCCAGAGGAACAGCTGGCTTGGATTGGCCAGCAGATCCAGCGTGTTCATCGCATTTACAACCTAGATATCTACAACGGTGGGATGGTGGTGTAATTAAAGTAGCTATAGTCAAGTACATACCATAAGGACATGCCTAATAGAAAATAGAAATACAATACCTTATTTGTCTCCAGCAATGCATACAATAGTATACAGCAGATTCAATGAAGACTTTCACATCTACTCAGACTGAAATGACTGCTCGCTGCAGCCTGAGGCAGACAAATCACATGACCCCGCAGTATCAACGATCGCCGGGATTTCACCACAGCAAACAGTCATACTCCGCACTACATCTCCGAGTATCCACCAGCCGACCTCTCTGCAGGTGCCATTGAGAGCACTCTCCTCGCCCGTTTAGAAATCTGGAACAATGTTCTCCTTTTTCCGCGGCTCCAAGCCGACAACCCCGACAGGCGACGAAACTGCCCCCGAATCGTCTCCGCAACCCATCGATCCGCCAACGTCGACACAATCACAGCCCGAATCGGACTCGTACAAGCGCCCGTCAGACGTCGAGATCAAGATCCTCAACCCCCAATCCAAATACAAGCTTTTCTTTGGAGGCCTGGCCTTCTTCGCCTTCTCGCTGTGGAGCACGCGACGAGCCCTCAACCGACGATACCTCGCCTCCATCCCGCCGTACTACACCAGCTCCGTGTATCATCGCCCGGACGTGAGCGGTGGCGCGGAGGCGTTTGAAGCGCTCAATCTGGCGACGCTTAATGTACTTTCGTTTGGCATGGCTGCGACCGGGGCGGCGCTGTATGCGTTCGACATCGATGGCGTTGACGATATGCGGCGGTATGTACGTCGCGGGTTCGAGAGCGACGGCGGCCAGGTGACTGGTACGGATGTGCAGCTAGAACAAGATATTGAGCAGTGGGTGGGTAGCGTGCTGGGGAAGAAGTTTGAGGATCAATTGAAGAAGGAAAAGGAGGGAGCCGTTCAGGGGTCCCCGGCTGGTCACGATGGGAAGTAGCTAAGTATCTTGTGACTTTATGGATGCTGGCTGCCATGGGATGATCGTACTGGCGTTGGTTATGTGTGCATGAGAGTTGTTCCGGAAGTGTGCCCATGTATGTATATAAGACAATACCCCTCTTTTCTTCGACTTATCTACGGAATACTGTGTATAATATGACGTTGGATGAACGGTTGACGGCTGTCATGGTCTCGTTTTTGAGGTCTATCGTACATTAGGATACAAAAACAAATTATCTTTCCATCCGCTCGTATCGGTCCCGCGCAGTCTGTCTTGTTTTTTCCAAAAACTCATCATACCGATTACGTGTGTTGCGCCCAGCTTCTTCGGTTGCGTCTCCAAGTTTGCTTCCCTGCGCACCCAGTCCCACTCCTTGAGCATAGACTTCCGTGGCGATTGGAGCAGTCATGCCTGTGCCTTGAGCACCAAGACCAGACCCAGCAGACCATCCCATCTTGCTGAGCAGGGAAGCACCCTTGGACGTAGTTTCGACCGGCGGCTCTTCTTCTTTCGCTTGGGGGGCGCTCTTTTTAGGGGCCGGAGTCTTCGTACTGCCAAACGCCTTACGACGCTCTCTTGCCCGATCCCTATATTCTGAGGGTTGTTGTACGATGCCGTGTTTGACCAGCTTACCCACTGCCTTCGCCTTTAGGTCTTCGTTTTGCAGGTTCCCTCGGTGAAGTTGGCTAAGGCGCTCATGACGGTTCACGTCCGCTGATGTTTTGAACTGGCGCATGCACAGGTAACAGCAGTTGCGATTAAGGTCCGCATACGACTGAGTTGGTGGCGCAGATGCTTCGGTTTGATCTGTTCCGTCTCCACTAGCATTGTCTGCGTCTTTCTTTTGAATGCCATGCAGCTCCGCGTGGCGATTGCTCCAGAATTGTAAATGGGAAGGCACCGCCAGCTTCTTAGGACCGGCAGCGGAAGATGACTCGGCTTTTCTCTTCTTCGCCTTATCTGCCTCCTTCGCTCTGGCGGAATTATCTGGTTGGCCAGCTTTATCGCTCTTTTGCTGCGATTGGTTATTATCCAGATCGGCGGTGGAAACAGTGAGCTCTGTCACATAGGCCTCGTCGTCCCAGTACATGAGCTTCAGTGACTGATTGTTCAGAGGGCTGAAAGTGAACTTTGTCGTATTTGCGCTGGGATTTATCACAGGCACGAATACACCAGCGTGGATGTAGCTAACAAGAACTGGTCTGGAGGAGATGGTGAATTTCTCGAAGGAGTTTAGTCGCGCAACAGCTGCTTGGGCGTCCTTGAAGGGAAGACTTAGATAAGATCTTAATTGAAGACATTGCAGCTGCTTACCTGGATTGTAGCAAATTCGGCAAATCCGTAACGCCAGCTTTCATTAGTCCGGCGGTCCCGGACTAACAAGACACGACGGATAGAGCCATCCCGAGCACCTAGGTTGGAATCACCAGTGGTTGAAGCTACCTTTGCTCCTTTCTTTTGATTTCCAGACGAGTTATCTGTAGAGGCTGGCCGGTAGAGCTTTGCGACGCCTTTGGCCAACAGCTCTTCTGTGACTGACGACTCCAATCCTCTGAAGAGAAGAAACTGTGAAGGCTGGTTTTCTGGTGCAGCATCATTGTCACCATGATTCTCTACCTTCGGAGCTGCTATTCCAGGAGGTCCTGCAGGGCCAGATTCTAGCATGTTGTCAGAAGGGGCTATAAAGTGTGATGCAAGAAAACGAACCAGGACGTGGAGCTTGGCAGCGAAAACACCTCTGGCGAGTGGAATAGTTAACTACGGAGCACTGGTTGATGTTAGGGTGATCTTTCTTTCATTATCGGTGCGTTGGTGACACCCACCATTTTGCAGACCCAATCGCCCTCAGCGCGAGCACGAGCGCGGTCCTCCCTTTCTCGGCTGAATGCGATTCGGACTTTGGTTCCACGGTCGTTTGGTCCGGCACTGGGACCGTACAGGTAGACCTGAGGGAAATTTTGATCCATAAACGCACGCGAGTAGCTTAAATTCTGGAACCGGAGGAACCCAAGCCCGCGGGATAATTCTGCTGGTCATCAGCACATGGCACAATACTGCAAGTAGGAGCAGCAATACTTGTCTGTCGATCACGAATCACACGAACTTCTTCAAGGCCTTCAACGTGATAACCGTCATGGAGCTCTTTCGAAATCTGTTAAACATGTCAACCGGCACCACCGGCGACATGCACATCTCAGCCTCTGGCCCATAAATGATATTTAAAGGAGTGCTTTTCTTAAGTCTTCCGGACACAATAAAGGGGAGGGAGGTCCAACATCTTCTTCCGTCATATCGACGGGAAGCCCATCCAGCATCACCTCTCTGCTTTCTTGCCCGTGATGGCGACCTCGTCGGGGGCTGCGACTCCGGCTGCGGCTGCGGCTGTAACTCCGACTCCGGCTGTAGTACTCCGGGGAGCGATATCCTTCTCGGTCACGGTCTCTGTATGCATGTCTACCTTGACGAGGGGGTGGTGATCTTGACGAGCGTCGACGATAGCCATCGCGGTCCCGGCTGCGATAACGGGGTCTGGAGTCGTGTCGGTCTCTTGAATAGTCGCGCCTCCTATCCGACGCTGGCGCTCGTGGGGGAGAGCGAGGTAGGTCTTGTTCATCCAATGATGGAGTTAGTAACCGCCATGTCGTGAAGAGAAACTTTACGGCTTCCAAAAATGTTCCACGCCCAAGCTACTATGCGGGGAGGAGGAGCGTAATACCGCCAGGCGAGCGTGATCGCGAAGGTGAACGGTCGTCGTACATGCGGCCATCCCTGTCATCACGGCGGGGATATAGTCGGTAGGAAGGACCTGAAGAGTACCGCGGATCATCCGATGGGAAATGCGACATGATGGCGATACGATGAGCAAGGAGCCACCGGAGAGTTCGTGAGTCGAAGTTGATCTGATTCAATATCCAGGTACCCGGCAGAATCCCACACCGCTTTCTCATCCCGTTCCTCACTTTACGGTTCTCCATACATCAACAAGAGCATTCTGCCTGTCAGGAGACTATTGTCCAATACTCCTCTATGCTTATATAAAATACTCTTTGTACGCAAGGTTGGCAGCTGAAAAGTTATGATAACCCGCCTTGGATCTCAAATAGCACAAGTTATATAGCATGGCAACATCATGCGCTCCTGAACAAAAGAGCATAAATTCAAATGCTGGTGGTCTTGTTCTCGATCCATCAGTAATTGCAGGTAAAAACCTCCTTGGACCTATGCTAAAAACTAATTTTACCGCTGACTTATCGAAGAACTGCCTGAAGGCTCTCGTGTAGTGTCAGCAGTTCGCTATGGAGCCAGCTTTTGGACTACCACTGGTCAGATTCATGTTGAACATGCTGACGGTGTGCTGCAATCTTACTTCATTAAGATAGTCTTCAATGATAACGGCCTGGCTATGGTTCAAGGCGAGTTTGAGTCTATGGCAGCTATATATGCGGTCTTGCCTGACTTTGCTCCGAAGCCAATATCCTATGGATCATATGAATCCAGCACGGACACTCACTTCTTCCTGTGTGAATATCGGGACATGAAGCTCGGTCAAATGCCTCAACCAGACATTTTTGGGGCACGTCTCGCAGCACTTCATAAGTCTAGCAAATCTCCTAACGGTAAATTTGGCTTTCATATCCCAACCTACAGCGGCAATCTGCCTCAGAAAAATGAATGGGAAGATAAGTGGGAGGTATTCTTTGCGAGTAACTTGAGATGGGCTATCGACTGTGAGATTCAGGCCAAAGGACCAGACTCGCAGTTTGATGCTCTAGTTCCGGCAATTTTTGAAAAAGTCATACCCCGTCTTCTGCGACCACTCGAGACCGAGGGTAGATCCGTCAAACCATCCCTTGTGCACGGTGATCTTTGGTATGCAAACTCTGGTGTCGACGTCAAGACCAATAAACCTTTGATATTTGATGCCTGTTGCTTCTACGCCCACAATGAATGTAGGTCCAACGTCAGTTCTGCAATTAATTATAGGGCTTGGAATTCTTTACTTATTTTGCATGATGTAGATGAATTCGGTCAATGGATGCCGGTCTGCAATAGATTCGGCCCTGAGTATCTTGCTGCATACCAATCGTACAATGACATATCTGAACCAAAAGAGGACTACGACGGACGACTTGACCTATACAAACTGTAAGCGGACTACTCTAACCTTTTCATGTATAATGTCTAATCTGTGTAGGAGATTTAACACTCACGTGTCCGCATTGTTCCCGGATAATCTTGCTTTAAGAGAGCAGTAAGAGACCAGCTGTTCTCGGAAAAAGCAATGCTGATTTCAATGTAGGATGCTAAATGACATGAGGTCTCTGGTAAACCGATATGGATGAACAATGGAAGTGCAAAGCCACGGCTGATAAACCAAGATGTGTTTTCCTTCTGCACCTCTGATATCATTGTATCAAGGAATCATATATTGTTAACAATCATGATAGTAACGCGTCTTATAATGTAAGTAGATTTAGGGTGATTGTTTGCCCAGACGCCCAATTTGTGTTGGAAGAGTAGGAGATAATCGAACCTCGGCCACCGCTTATACTTGTCGACTGATGATGTTGACGAAGTAAAGTGACTATTCACTCACAGAATATAGAATTGTGAATTAGAGAACTTCAACAATACTTAGAAACTTACTAGGTATATGAACGTTGACTTCTCCATACTCACTATACCTGGGACAGAATAACGTATATAATGAATTAATATTACAGTGAATCCATAAACTTAACTTTTTCACGTTATTTTGCGGCATTTCCTATAACTTTGAATGATGTATTCCGCATAGAAGTCCTTTTTGGAGGGTATAAATAGAGCCTCGTTTCCCTCGAACTTCTGCTGCTTTTCCTTTTCCTCACCACCTCAACCTCCTTCCCTTCATCCGTTGACTCCATCAAGCTCTTCATACCCCATTTGCCTTCAAACTCACCATGATGTTTCTACTCAAGGTCACTCTTCTTCTGTTTGCCATATTTGGCCTTTTCTTTCAGATATCCATGGCCCAAGACCCCACCACTTTCATCACTTCTGCAGTCGCCAATGTTCCAACTGGCGTCCCCTCTAGTCCCGAGACCAACATGGCAAATATTGATGTCGCTGATCTGGCTGACGAGGAGCTCAATTATTACCCTGCCATTGATGCTGACTTGGAAGATGAGGAAGACGATGCTGAATGTGACGGCGACGATGATGATGATGTAGTCCTTTGCGGCAAGAAACCTGGTCATAAGGTAATGCTTCCTGCCAACCAAAGGTGAACTATTATGATGTATTATACTAACTGTATATATTATGCGAGTAGAAGGGCAGCAAGGGCAAGAAGGGCAAGAAGCCCAAGGGTTATAAGGGCGTCAAAGGCATGTGTAACTCCAACCGCATTTGCGATGTCCATGACCCTCCTCACAATTGCAAATGTACCCATCCCGGCCTTACTTGCACTTGCAAGGTCCCTTTCTTCTAAATGTTTGGAACAATCTCTTGGACGAAAAGGGCGTTTGGCTTTGCTGTTTGATTGAGAGCTGTCCCTGCTGTGAGGTGTGATGGCACTTTCCACAGTGGAGTTTGTCTTAGGCGTTTGCCGTTGGAGATCGCCTTTGGAACTTCCCACTGATGAAGATGACTCATTTAGAGCTCTATAAAAGGGCTTCAGTTGTGGAAAGGCATTTCTCTCCCTTTCCTTCCTCTCTCCATAGTCAGATGTTTTCGTCAAGGTGCCAGAATCGATCATTTCCATCATCCTTCTGAATAGACCGTAACATGAGATACATGGAATTGGGTTGTTCCTGTTGCTATCATGTGATTAATATCATATGCTTGGATCATCCTGCTCTGGATATCCATTGTTGTGGGTTTGGGTTTGTCATTCAGCTGACAGACGTTTACTGCACCTTTTATTGGATCTCTACCGAATGCCCCTTCTTCTTCTTCTTCTTCTTCTTCTTCTTCTTCTTCTTCTTCTTTTTTTTTTTTTTTTTTTTTTTTTTTTTTTTTTTTTTTTTTTTTTTTTTTTTTTTTTTTTTTTTTTAAAAATTGCTCGCTTATAAACTGCTGTAATACCAAGACTTTGGATGTTGCCTACATCATTCCTGTAGTCATATGGCATTATGCAAGTAGGTGGAAAGTTTGACACCACATGTGCCTCATTCTCGAACTGTTTCTGATGGACAACGGATTTTTCCAAGCAGGCTTCCACGTCAAAGGGGTTACCATGTATATTGCTAAGTACGTTGCTTTCATGCTTCATTATAATGCAGCTGCCTAATGTGCTAAATGTGAAGTGACTGTAAGGTAATTCATCTGATGGTGGCCTGTCTCGTATTGCTCGCTCTTTCAGGCTGACGCCATTGTAATGGAACAACGACTACTTGAGGAAGATCTCGTATTTAAATTTACATTCACGTTGGGTGTCTTAGTATGCGATTTGCTCATTATGTTGCGTCTATTTGTCATCGTGGCTATGGATATGGCTGGATGGACATATAAATTGGAACCCCTCAGTCACTCATGAGGCCTTACGTCCTCCACGATTGACCAGACTTATTGTACATTGATTTAAATCTTTAACAATGCTTAATAAGTGCCTTCTGTCATTGTTGATATTGTCGATAGTTGAACACACCTTCTGTGAACATTCATGCAAGTGTGTATGTTTATCACCTTTTCCTTTTTTTCTTCGGAGAAGAGAAGGAGTCAAACAGCTTACTTTGCAGCAGACGCCGAATGATGCTTGTTGGCCTTCCGAAGATACTTGGAGAAGTCTCAATACATCTGTTTCTGGAAAACTAATCCAAAATACACCTCCTGCTATCTCCTGTTACCCGGGCCCATATTATAACGAAGCAGAATGCGCCTATGCTTACAAACAATGGACAAATTCCACTTTCCAATCACTATCCCCGGTGGGATATGTCTTTCCAACCGAAGACTCGTGCCCTCCGATTGACATCAAAGCTGGAGATAAGGCCAAGAACTGCGCACTAGGGCCTGCTCCCATTTACACTATCAATGCAACAGAACCAGATGAAGTAGCGAAAGGTATTGAATTTGCAAGAAAGCACAATATTCGCCTTGTTGTTCGCAATACTGGCCACGATATTTTGGGAAAGTAAGTGACAAAGCTCGTTGCCATATGTTTACTAATGGGACCTTAGATCCCAAGGCTATGGGGCTCTACAAGTTTGGATTAAATATATCCGCAAAGGCATCATTTATCATGATACTTACAACCCATCAGATGGATGCCAAAGCCATTCGTGGAATGGCTCAGCACTGACTATAGGTGGAGGGTACGTTTGGGAGGATGCCTACGAGGAAGTTTTCAAACGCAACATGACTATAGTCGGCGGCGGAGATACGGTAATCCTACCTGGGAAAAATGTGGATCTACTGTTGCTGACTTTTCATCCGCTTTAGAATGTCGGTTGCATTGGTGGTTACACACAAGGGGGTGGCCATTCTCCTGCTTGCCATGACTATGGCCTGGCTGCAGACCAGGTGCTTGAGGCACAGATTGTGCTTGCAAACGGGTCGATTGTCCTGGCCAATCCATGCCAGAACCCAGACCTGTACTTTGCCATCCGGGGGGGCGGTGGAGGCACGTACGGAGTGGTAACTTCCATGACAGTTAAAATATACCCTTCAAAACCGGTCATCGCTCAGACTCTCGTCATCCAGCCGTTGGGGAATTATACTGACGTCTTCTTGGACGCTATCACTGATATATACGCATATTCCCCCTCCCTATCCAAAGCAGGCTTCTCCGGATACGGGGTATGGTCAATAAATAGTCCGGTCCCACTATATAAGAACGAAACTACAGTGTACTTCCATACATTCGCAGTGATGAGTCAACCAAAGAGTGAGGCACAGGAGGCCTTTCACCCATTACTCCAGAAACTGAAGCAAGGAAGTGGCTCGACCTTAGCTATTTCGACCGAATGGTTTGAATTTTCAAGTTACGGTGCTTATTACCGTGCCATGTGGAATCAGCATGGGTCGGTTAGTCGAGCTAGCCAATCTACAGCGTCACGAATGTTGGACGAGAAGGCATTAGCGAGCAACCACACTCGCCTGCGCAACGTGATCAAGATAGTTGCGGGAACTCCAGACCAGCAGACAGTCAATACACTTGACTTAATAGGAGGAGGGAAAATCTTTGAACATGCAGACGATAAGTTCTCTGCAGTCAATCCTGCATGGAGATCAACGTATGTTGTGCATCTTGTATCGAGAGGTTGGCCGGAAGATGCGGATCATGCAACATCTCAGGCCACAAAAAATGATATTACATATACAAAGATAGGAGCCATGCGAGCCTTGTCGACTAACCTAGGGAGCTATATGAACGAGGCAAGTGAGATGAAACTACATGTGATGACAACTAACTAATGATGCTCAGGATGATCGACACAACCCTTTTTGGGTAACTGATTTCTTTGGCTCAAACTATCATCGTCTGAACGCAATAAAACAACAATACGATGCAGACAATATTTTTTATTGCCCTAAATGCGTTGGTAGCCAAGAGTGGGGCGAGATAAATTTCCCAGAAAAGGATTATGGCCCGCTTTGTCTGTTAACTATGTAGGAATCTCTTGAGGATAACCTTTATTAGTATCTATGAATTGAAGGAAGAAATTAAATTCTATGTCAGGTAAAAAGGAAGTGGTCACTTTACTCGGTGTCCCAAGCTCTATTTTACTTACTCAGGCCAATACAGAAAATGCCCGACTGAGTGGCGCAGTAAGTCATGTAACTATATAGTAGCTTAAGCCAGCATGTACAAACTAGATATCGTATCCTTATCTGAGATGTTTTAAAGTTCTGACTGACATTGAAACATTACATGAACATTCATCAAATAAACATAATAGCCATGGGTAGAATCGGATATAGTGACTGGTTGAAGAAGTGTGATTATATGCTAGCATTTGCAGCCTTGTGGTATCTTCCACGACAAATTGGCGGTTGAAAGGGTGAAGCACAAAAGCCATAGGGAAAACATGGAAATTTCCTGAATATATGCCATTGTTCTTTCTACCAAACTGAAAGGGCTGCTAAAGTAAAATTTCTGTGGAATTTGGAAATTCTCATAGTTATACGCAAAGTATTTATAAAGCTCGAATTGAACTTTGTTCGTTCTGCAGTTTCCCATGTCACATCAATGTCCAATCTGCCTTCACAGGAACCACCACAAACTCATCCAAAAAGAATGTCCACTGAAATTGCGAATATCACTTGTATTATTTCAGCTCATTTTTTGTTCTTCCTCCACAAATGTCCTCAGACACTGACAGTGAACAGGAGCTCGAATCCCCGCTAATTACCTTCGTAACCGGTACTTAGAGGCCTGGCGTATTTTCCATAATTGAATATCTAATAAGTTTATGTCACAACAGTTGGATGACCGTGATCGATGTTGGGATAACCACAAAGAGCATCTTGATGCACGGTTCAGAATAGTCAACGGCCCTAATTATACAGATTGCTATTTATTTGCCTTCCGGTAACGGTCCAACACTAGTAGTTGGTAATACTCCTACACTTCTTGATTATCACTTCTCACGAGAAATGAATGTACGTTTTAATTGGGTTTGAAGAACGTAATTATAACTACCTTAAGGCGTACTGAGTGTATGTAGTACTTCGTACGCAGTAAAGTCCGTAGGTCTGGCTATTGGTAATTCGGGATCCATCAGCTTTCCCCGTGTCTTGCCGTCATTCGATCAGAGGCTCCAGTGGATCTAGTCTCGGCTCGGTTTCAGTGGCTGCATCCCCTTCGTGAGCAATGTTCTGCAGCTGGAGAATGAATCCACCGAAAATTTCTCCGCACGGAGGGGCATTGTGTTTGGGCCACGCGGAATGAACCACAGCGTCAATCACTACTTCGTAGGACGATGCGCCCTCGACTGTTTATTACTGGCCGTCGGAGTGCCCCTCCTTGGGTATCAGCGGTCATATAAGTGGCATCCGATACTCCCCCTCGACCTTGATTCCAACCAAAGACGCCCTCCGCACCACTCCCAGCCATGGAGAAGCCTGCCAACAAAAACCACCGCGCCTGGTGGAAGGAGTCATCCGTATACCAGATCTGGCCGGCCTCGTTCAAGGATTCCAACAATGATGGTGTTGGCGACATCCCCGGCATTATCTCTAAACTTGACTATATCAAGGACCTGGGCGTGGACATTGTCTGGCTTTGTCCGTCGTATAAATCCCCCCAGGTAGACATGGGGTACGACATCGCCGATTATTACAGCATCGCTGAGGAATACGGCACGGTCGCAGACGTGGAGAAATTGATCCAAGGGTGTCATGAGCGAGGCATGAAGCTCCTGATGGACCTGGTTGTCAATCACACCAGTGACCAGCATGAGTGGTTCAAAAAATCTCGTAGCTCAAAGGATAACGAGTTTCGGAACTGGTACGTCTGGAAGCCAGCCCGATATGATGAACAGGGGAACAGACACCCACCCAACAATTGGGTCTCGCACTTCCAAGGTATGAATGACATTTCTTTGGCAATGTGTCATGGACCACATATACTAAGTTTTACTTAGGAAGTGCATGGGAATGGGACGAGCTGACAGGGGAATATTACCTCCATCTCTATGCCGTTGAGCAGCCCGATCTCAATTGGGAACATCCTCCCGTCCGCAAGGCCGTCCATGACATCATGCGCTTCTGGCTTGACAAGGGTGCTAACGGTTTCCGTATGGACGTGATCAACTTCATCAGCAAGGATCAGCGCTTTCCGGACGCGCCTGTAAAGGACCCGCGCACTCCTTGGCAATGGGGCGATAAATACTACGCTAATGGCCCTAGGTTACACGAATATCTGCAGGACCTGGGCAAAATTTTAAAGGAATACGATACCTTTAGCGTTGGGGAGATGCCTTTCGTCAAGGATACAGAGGAGGTGCTGCGCGCGGTTCAGTATGACCGGAACGAGATCAATATGATCTTCAATTTTGAACATGTTGACATCGACCATGGCATATATGATAAATTTGAGCCGGGAAGCTGGAAGCTTACGGACTTGAAAGCCTTCTTTGAACGGTGGCAGAAATTCATGTACGACAATGACGGTTGGAATGCTCTATATTGGGAGAACCACGACCAGCCACGTTCTATCGATCGGTATACTAACGCGAAGGAAGAGAATCGCCTAGTTTCTTCAAAAATGCTCGCTACTGTTCTGGCCTTGCAGTCCGGGTCGCCTTTCATTTATCAAGGTCAAGAGCTGGGAATGAGGAACGTGCCTCCGGAATGGGGGATGGACGAGTACAAGGATATTGACTGCCTCAATCACTGGAAACTGTATGTATATTTGTTGACTAAGTTATTACGGCATTTACTGATGTTACTCAGCATGTTAAAACACAGGCCAGACGATACCAAGGCACAGGCAATCGCCCGTCAAGAATACCAAAAGAAATCGCGGGATAATGGACGCACACCTGTTCAGTGGACGTCAGCGCCGCATGGTGGTTTCACCGGACCAGATGTCAAGCCTTGGATGTCTGTCAATCCGGACTATGTGCGGATCAATGCCGAGGCGGAGGTGAAAGATCCCAACTCAACCTATCACTATTGGGCAGCGGTTCTTGGCCTCCGGAAAAAGCACTTAGACATCTTCGTGTACGGGAACTATGAGCTGGTCGACCGAGAGAGCCAAGAGATCTTTGCGTATACCCGACAATACGGAGACCAGAAAGCCTTGGTACTGGCTAACTGGACCGAGAAGAACTTGAAGTGGGATCCTGCCTCCAATGGGATAAAGGCCATACAAGGTGTTCTATTGGATAGCTACGACACCACAGAGTCCGTAAAGTCGAGGTTCTCAGAGACCGTATGGACTCTTCGACCTTATGAGGCGGTGGTGGTGCTGTTATAACTCGTCGCTTAGATTTTCAGTCTCAAGGTTGCTATGCTCGAGTTTGCTTGCGAGAAAATAGGCAGAACCGAATTTATGGGGATGGCACGCTTGATTGGAAGAGTGCAGTTATCATAGATATCCATATTTATCCTCTGGGCAGTAGTACTACTGCACAATAGCAGCCTCTTCGAGGGAGATCAAATCGATTGATGAATAAAGTCAGAAAGCGTAAATACACCTCGCTTTAACCTTCAACTTCAACAGTCAATGGAAGCTACTATCTATAGCGTCACTGGAGACCTAGAAAAGACTGCCTCTCTCGCCACTGAGTCCATCGTAATAGACACTCATGTACGGACCTTTGGCTTCAGTATACGAGAATGACAGCCAACGATGAACGTGCATGGTAGAGTTCAAGTCCAGATTTGAACTAGCAACGCAGTCAGTAAATTATCTGCACGGGCTAAGCTGTGCGAGAATGTATACTCACAAAAGTTGTGCTACTCCCTTTTCTTTATTCTCATAAACTGGAACATTCTTCCACTGCAAATCTTGGAAAACCGCTCTCAATCTTTCAGAATCGAATTGATCATTTCTGTCAAGTAGTGGAAGATATATCTGAGGTTTTGGTGTCGACCACTGTTTTATTTCGTAGTTGAACATTATTGGCAAAGATCGAGAAGCAGTTGACCAACGAAATTGCATCAAGTCACAAATACGCTCTAAGATGCTGAGGCCCCTGGTAATCATATCATCGTTTAGAGCACCATCCAGCGTCCAGAATCTGCGGATTGAATCGAATGTCCCATCGTTGTTTGAGGCGTATAGCTTTATCCGCGACAATTCGGGGTCAAGGCAATCAAACCCCAGTAAGCCCATATCCAAGGGTTTGGCTTCATGTGAAGTGGAAAAGAATTGTTTCATGAGAGATAAACCAGAATTGAATGCTGGCCCCAGGTGTTGAATAGCATTGAAGATAAGTGTGGAAGTAGGAAGCCCAGTTACAACTGACTTGGGACGGATCATGTAGTAGGCCTTGAGCACCATGTCTCCATTCTTTTTCATGTCAGCTGATAGCATCTTTGTTGCCCAATCTACTTTCGGAAGCGTAGAAGTGACCATCTGTATATCCCTGTGATCAATAAAAAATTCGGACTCAAAATGGTTAAACCACTGAAGGCTGATGCTTCGGTCGATAGGTGTAAGGGCATTGAGGAACTCTCTCGTCTTGAATTGATTAAGGGGATCTCGCTGTAAGCCAGCAAAGCTTCCGACTACCCCAAACGTTATCCGAACCATCCCACCTGTTTCCTGGAAGTTGATACTCATATCAAGAGGATGACCGTGCTTGGTGAGACGGCTAATATAGTTTGGTACTGTTCCCGGTGGGAAGAATGGTCCTAGAACAGGGATAACGTAATGATAGAAGAATAGAAGATATTTGTATTGGAGGTGGATGCCATAGTCGCATTCCTCCATGAGCCTGTTTAGCATAGGGGCAGCATTTAGCCACCAGAGCTCATGGTCCTGACTTTGGAATCCCAGAGCCCTTGCGATAACTTTCCAGGGCTGTTTAGATGAAGTATCCAACTCGGAATTTGGAGGCAAGCTAGGGGCAGTTGCGCTATTAGCAACCAAAGAAGGCCCCGAGAGACTTGTATCTGCTGCCATAGAGACAATATTTGGTTTAAGAAAATGTGACTGTGCGATTTCTGACGAGTGGTTGATGAAGCGAGATTCCAAGCGTCCAATGTCTGGATTAATTGATCGTTACCAAGATCTTTTTGGCGCAGCTGGGAGATGTTTATATTGATCCACACAAGTCCTGTATGTTCCGATGCCTATCGGCATGCGTGTTACAGCTATGTTCCTTTTGCGTTGAAAGGCTGCGTGAATGTATTACAAGGACAAGGGTCTTCGAAGCAAACAATGAATTTGCGAACCAGGAGATAATTTTTCCTTGTCAGACTTCTGCACACTCGACATATTGTTTTTGGTGTGCATGCTGGACATTTATGTGTCCAATAGCACAAGGATGCAGACACAAACAAAAACTTGCAACATACTTATGAATTCCATACACAACCAAGTAGATCTCATAAGTTTCAACAATTGCATAAGCACCTCGTATTGAGTTCCCTGCAGCTGAATTTTAAACTTGCACAAACACAGTAAGCATTGTCACCAGATGGTGCACTGATACGCAATTCTGCAGGTTTGATGCGACAATCATACATCATCTGGTCCAAACGGAATCCGTTGCACTGTTTTACAGCAGATACGAGCAACTACGTAAACTCTTTCTATATTTCTTATTATTCGTGGGACCGGTTGGTACAGGAATTTGTATGGTAGATCTCTCAATAAACGCCATCATCTGTTGGTAAAGGCGTGCTGGTTCAGTTGCTAATGGCTTATGCGTTGGATTATTTGTTATTGTCCATATAATTATTCGTTACACTGCGTCAGCCTACTCGTCGCACAACGGTTCCTGATAAACTCGCTATGATGTATCACAAAGCAAATAATCTTAGCATTCATACAGATAATGCTATAACCTTTTGATGGTTAAGCTCATCTTCAAAGTTTGACAGCCACAGCAACTAATCGCTGTGCTTCTGCCCTGATCCCTTCATTGGTCCGAGATTTTTCGTACTCTATTTCAACTTCTTTCCGCGCAGATTCCCGTAGGCTCTCCGGAAGGTGGCCCAGAAAGTTTCCAAATGAGCTCGCCTCCACAAAGTCAATCATTTCGCCAGCATCTTTTGTAACGAGAATGTGAGGAGCCAAACAAAGAGAAGACGTCCGGAATCCGGCATCATTGAGAAGATGTTCGAGAGCAGATTTCGTCGGGCCTTTTGCGCCACCCTTGGTAGTATCTCGGTAATGCCGATAGGGTTCCCTTTCCATCACCCGCATCTTGATCCTCTCATGAGGATACGGATGATCACCTGATGCTGTGGTTATACCAAGGCGACCCCCAGGTCTTAAGACACGGGCAATCTCACACAGTGCTCGAGGTTGGTCTGGTAACCAATGGAATACTGCGTTTAAATAAACGACATCGAAGCTGGATGCCTCGAATTGCGAAAGGTTTTGGGCATCCCCAACCATGAATGATAGATTTGTCTTAGCCTTCTGGCTAGCAATGCCGATTCGAGACGGCAGTGGATCTATTCCAATTACCACTCCATCTGGCCCGACAAAGTTTGCAGTCTGGGCCGTAAGCCGACCTGTTCCCGCACCTACGTCGAGAACGCGTTCGCCAGGCTTAATCTTCAGTTCATTGATGAGGATTAGCCCTGATTGATACTGATTCTCGCTAACCGTTTCGTAGAGTTGTGCCATCTCGTCCGTATCAAAGCGTAGGCTTATACCTGTCATGTTGCTGGCGAATGTCTATATCATGCCGGGCCTCATTAGACTAAATTTCTATGAGATGATTCCATACGTACTTAACTGAAATATTCCAAATTCTGTAGAGAACTCCAATAACAATATGTGCTCTTCACGTCGACAACGAAACGGCGAAAGGATTACATTTATGCTTCACATTTGAGACTAATGGGAATTTCTCTCGAAAAACACTTGCCTTGATCAGGTCTCATGATGATTTGAGCTACATTTGGGAATTAGGCTTACCTGCATAACAGACACGTATGCTCCAGTATCTGGTCACATACTAACAGTGCTAATGATATTTAGAGTTTACTCCTTTGTTCCAGTTTCTTCCTTCTGTACCTGAATACCTTTCCTATTTCGGATATTCATAGGGTGAAAGACTGCATGGTCTAATTTGAAAGTGGTAGTAGCTATGTCTGTGCACTCGTCACACGTTACACAACATCGATATCTAGTATAACAATCATGTTTGACTGCATTCTGTGATATTACCTGGGCTGACTCTGTGGCTTGAATGGATCGTCATCAGACTGATCAATAACTTGGCTATGTCATCACCACATCGACGTGGGCTGTGGGTGAGCACCCATGAACAAGATCCATCTGACCATTCGATCCCTATCTTGGCATGGCTCTGATTGCAATGAGGATGTAAGTCAGCTACGATGTCTCAAACCTAGGAGACTAGCTCATCCCGAGAGCAGTCTCATGGAAAATCCAATTTCCATAGTGCGCGTACTACCTGCTGAGGCCTAAACAGCCATATATATGTAACCTTCCTGTAATCAATGAGTCGACAAATAACTCTCTTGGTTGATTTAAGAGTTTCACAGTTTGACTTGTTTAGTTTACTATACGAGGCGCCATGGAGCCAAGTAATATCCTCCAGGTCTTAGAGGAGGCAGCGGGCAGGGTTCCGAACAAAGCGATGATGATCTATGATCCTGGAAATGTGGAGACTTCCAGACGACTGACTTATGGTGAACTACGGGATTTGGCCCTTGCGAACTCAGCAGCATTTCGTGGACTATCCGGTTTCGAGCGTGGATCCATCGTGCTTTTACACCTTGATAACCACACAGATAACATTGTCTGGCTATGGTCCCTGTTGTATGCTGGATGTATTCCGGCTATGTCAACACCATTTGCTCATAAGGAGGAACATCGACGAGCCCATTTGCTTCATCTAAAGTCCCTTCTGCATGATCCTGTCTGTCTAACGCGTGAGACGCTGAGGAGTCAATTTCCATCGGACACTGTGCTCCGGCTTCAAAACGTGGAATCCGTCGGCACGTCGGATGCCGAACTCCCTGCTCCAACGAATGGGAATTGTATTAGGGCCAACGGTGATGATAGCATAGCGCTCCTGATGCTTACTTCCGGAAGTACTGGTTATGCTAAAGCAGTTCCATTGACCCATCACCAGCTTCTTATCTCTCTTGCAGGCAAGCAATCATTCCTGTCGTTAAGGGAAGACCATGCGACATTGAACTGGATTGCCCTCGACCACGTTGCAAGTCTGATAGAGATGCATTTTCATCCTATGTTTGCGCACATGGATCAAGTCCACGTCCATCCGACAGACGTAATCCCGGACCCATTACTGCTGCTTCAACTGATCCATCGACATCGAGTCGAGAAGGTGTTCGCCCCCAATTTCCTCCTCGCAAAGCTTCAAACCCAGCTGCAAGAAATAGCATGTACGGACCACCAGTGCTTGGACCTTAGCTGCCTACGATACCTTGTTTCTGGTGGCGAAGCCAACGTGGTTCAAACATGCGCCGCCCTTGCACGCCGTCTGGGCGCGTACAAGGCACCAGAAAACTGCATCGTCCCTTCGTTCGGAATGACAGAAACATGCGCTGGGTTCACTTGGAATACGACATTTCCGGCATACGATGTAGAAAGAAAGCATGAGTTCGCATCAGTCGGCCGCTGTGAGATTGAGGGTATCCGTATGCGGACAACCTCCCTATCCGATGACAGGCCTATCAATACACCCAACGAAGTGGGGAATTTAGAACTCGCTGGCTCGATTGTCTGTCAGGGATACTATAACAATCCTCAGGCAACTAAGGAGTCCTTCACCGTCGATGGGTGGTTTCGAACGGGCGATCTTGCTATTATTGATGAGACTGGCAACCTTAATCTCATGGGACGCACGAAAGAACTGATCTGTATCAATGGGGTCAAATATGCCTCCCACGAAGTGGAATCCGCCATAGAAGATGCAAAGATTCCGGCAGTCACCCCTAGCTTTACTGTTTGTTTCTCCTACCGACCTGCAGAAGCACAGACGGAACAACTAGCGGTTGTATATCTGCCAACTTATGAACAAGATGACATCAATTCTCGGCTACAGGCGCAAAATGAAATAACGAGAGTTGGTCTTATAATGACAGGCGCCCGGCCATATATCGTTCCATTGGATAAGTCTGCCTTGGTCAAAACGAGTCTGGGCAAGTTATCCCGCAACAAAATCAAGAATGCTCTAGAGGCTGGCAGGTATAGAGACTTCGAGGAAACCAATTCTCGGTTGATCAAGGCACAGTTATCTTCTAACATCGTTGCGCCTAGCAATGACTTGGAGGCATTGCTCCTGAAAGCGGCGTCGCAAGCTCTGTCTCTTGTACCAGAGGAGTTTGGTGTCGAGACCACCCTATCCAACGCTGGGGTAACGTCTATGGAACTTATCTCATTGAAAAAGCATGCCGAAAAGCTGCTTTGCCGGGAAGTTCCCATGTTTCATATATTGAGTTGCCCAACTGTTCGCTGCTTGGCTAAGCGTCTGGAAAATTTCCATTCAAACTACGATCCCGTCGTAACGATCCAACCCCGCGGTTCTAAGACACCACTTTGGCTTGTTCACCCTGTGGGAGGTGAAGTCCTTGTATTCGTGTCCCTGAGCAATCTATTCAATGATCGCCCCGTTCATGGACTCCGGGCCCGGGGGCTCAATCGGGGGGAGACTCCTTTCAGTAGCATTCGTGATGCCGCGGAGACGTATCACCGGGCTATCAAACAGAAGCAGCCAGACGGCCCCTACGCGTTGGCTGGTTATTCATATGGATCATTGATCGCTTATGAAGTTTGCAGATTGCTTGACCAGGAGGGCGACACTGTGCAGTTTTTTGGATCTCTTGACCTTCCACCATACCACGCACGGGTTATATCCGAAGGAGATTGGACGACTAGTCTCTTACACCTAGCAAGCTCGATAGGGCTAATTTCTGAGGAGGATATGATTTCACTATCAACAAAGCTACAAGGACAATCACAAGATGTGGCGCTCCAGCGACTGTTGCAAATAGCGCCGCCAAATCGACTATCTGCTCTGGACATGACTTCGGCGGAAATCTTACGATGGTCGCACTTTTCATTTGCCATGACACAAGCGGCCCGCGGCTACGAGCCGTGCGGAAATATCCAGAGTATCGATGTGTTTTACACTAATCCGTCTGACGGGCTGGGGGTGAATAGCTCGGATTGGCTAAACCAGCATCGGGATTGGGCCCGATTTAGTCGGCTTGAGGCAAGATATCATGAGCTTCAAGGGCTGCATTATCGTTTACTCAGTGAAGAAAACGTGCACAACGTCTACAAGTGTTTGAGTAAAGCTATGTGTGCACGAGGGTTATAGATGGGAGGATCGGAAGCACATGACATCGTGCGCTCCTAGACGGATATTATGGTGAGATCTGGGTTACAGATTTATGTCTTCATTCCATGACTAGTTTTCGGCCTATATTGATAGATTATAATCTAGGTAACTATCTTCTCTCTCCTAAGGTTCTAGGCTTTGCAATTCTTAATATAAATGACAAAAGTCGCCATAATATCAATTGATATATAAATTCTGAAAAAGTAGAAAATCTTCATCTATTCCACATAACCTACCTAGTCTATATTACCACAGGTGGCTCTTAGGCTGGGAACAGGTGGAAGCCGGAAATGGAAATTTCCAAATGCGGGCGTAATAAGTTGTATCCTACCCCGAGAATGTACGAACCGGTTCAGGTACCAACCACACTACGCTGTTCTACAGCTCGTATCTGGAATGTAACATTCCACCTGGGTGGTAGCCCGACCCAATTAACTGTCGTAACTTTTGACACACTGCGAAATCTCAGGAAATAGGCCTTCGATCTATGCAGCAGTCAGTGGCAATCACTATATCATCACCGATACTACCACATGGGTGGGCCTCTAG
Organism: Aspergillus ambiguus; assembly: GCF_047715705.1. NCBI lineage: Eukaryota > Fungi > Ascomycota > Eurotiomycetes > Eurotiales > Aspergillaceae > Aspergillus > Aspergillus ambiguus. The sequence continues at coordinate 441,628 of NW_027395515.1, read as the reverse complement.
TCGGTGGACTCTAAACCTCAATGGTTTTCAGTCGATTAAAGTGCCATAGCTTATGGATGCAAACAGGGAAATGATGAACGCTTTTGGTCTTGCTGCAAAGAATGCCCCGCTGTAACTAGTAGTACTTACCATTTGCTTAACGGGCATATTAGTCTATTAGACAGTATAGCAAGGTCATGAAAAGCACCAAGACAAAAATCCACATGCTCCCATCTTGAACGACTCTAAGGCCTCGAGCCTCATACCTTTTCTTCTTTCGCTCCCTATGGCGATCACCATGACTAGGTGGAGCGCCACGCTCGTCAAGAGCCTGGCAGCTGTGTTCTGCATCTACTTTTTCTTCTCAATTCTTCTTACAGATCGAGATGCATATAGATCAACACAAGATTTAATTCGTGCTAGCCGACACCATCTGACCGAAGATACGACCTACGATCATATTAGCAATGAGACGCTAGGGGTAGGTTTCATGATTATCTAGGCTGTACAGCAGAATTAACACAAACCATCTAGTTCGAAAAAATCTATGCTATAGGTCTGAAAGAGCGAACTGATAAACGCGATTTCCTTACTCTGGCAGCATCCACGCATGGAATGAAAGTAAAATGGATCGACGGAGTACGACCGGATAGCTTAATTGAGAAAGCTTTACCGGAGGTATCAGCTTTTGCATCCAAGCTCACGTTCCAGGCATCGCTAATTAAGTTACAGAAGTTTAACGCGTCGTTTTGGAAGCCGACAATAGCCGCGTGCTGGCGAGCTCACATGAACGCTCTTCTAGAGTAAGTCCACGATCGATACAAACACGTTGGTTCTCTCTAACATGTCAAATCAGCGTCGTTGAAAATGGGTATGGTACAGCACTTATCATGGAAGATGATGCGGACTGGGACGTATCCGTGCGACAGCAGTTTCGCGAATTGGCTCGTGGTGTACGCACACTGAGTGACAACCCAAAGCCCTCAAAAGAAAATCCGTACGGTACCAATTGGGATATGCTTTGGGTTGGAGGTTGCGCGAGCGGTGCAGCAGATAACGAGACCTCCATTTACGCGGTCCCGAACGATCCCACCGTCCCAAGCTTGAATAATCGAGGAACCTGGGGGGGTCCGCCAGATGAGTGGAAAGCAAAACATCCTGAGCTACCCGAAGAGTCAACTCGGTATATGTACCGAGCGAATATGGGCTGCTGTCTTTATGGATATGCTGTCACCCTGGAAGGTGCGCAGCGAATCCTTGCGGCGCTCTCGGTGGATTATTTGGACCTTCCCGTCGACAATGCCATGAGCGACTTATGTGGAGGGAAAAATCGCCCACACCTTCGATGCTATGCACCGTTCCCCAATCTGATCGGCACCTATAAGCCGGCAGGTGCTACGTCAAAGGATTCTGATATTGAAAGTTACGACAACGGGAAGTATCATGAAGCCAAGTCATGGAATATGGTATACAGCACACGTCTGAATATCCATCGGTTGGTGGCCAAAGACGACACTGTATATTCACAATGGCAGGAGACGAATGATCCGTGGTCAAAAAAGCAAGTGAAACTGTCAGACTTGGAATATCCAGGAGGATTCCTTGTTCCTAATTAAGCCGAATTATTTTATTTAGATAGACCAGCAAATCATGCATGAGCTATTAGAATTACTAGGTCACGGCGAAGTTCTGGACAGACATCAATCAGTAGATATAGTCTGTATGGGTAATGCATTCTGAGGGATGTGTTATTTTAGGTCCCTCATGGCGTGTAAATGGTAGACAAATTAATCACGAGCCTAAATCACGTCCTTCTGGCAGGATTATGTAGCAGTATTCCTCCCCGTGATGTCAATCTGTGGTCCTGCAACCTTGCCTTATGCGGAACACCATCGGGGTCTAGAAGCGATGTGGGCCGGAGCGGACCATGTTGGAGGTTCCTGGAAAACCGATAAGTGGCTCTACTTGGAACTTCCCGTCGAGCTGGGCTAAGGACAATCCTCTCAGTTCTTTCCCGCATGGATGAGACGGGAGCTTTGAAGGCTAGCAGTAAAGTGCTCCAATTTCTAGGGAGCCCCATAACACTTATATACGCTTTATAAAGGACGTTATTGTACTATCTGCTAGTCTAGGGTGAATCTCGTTGACGTCAGTATGGATACCCTTCCTATTAATGCCAATCAATGCCAGTGGATGCTGGGGTAACATTCCACCCTTTGACATTTGGACCCTGATGATGTGTGGGCTGTCAATTTGTCAGGAAGCATACGACTAGCTATCCCTGGGTATATAGTGCTGGGTAGGTCCACTTACTTGTGCAGGTAGAAATGAAATGACCATGTCAATCGACACTAAGTGAACCATGATTGACGAGACGACCAACTTGAGAAATGGAGATGCGGAATCGAAGCATCTGCTCAATCATACGACAGACCCAGATTCCCGGGACTTTGATAGTCGAGAAGATTTTCAAGACCTTGAGAAACAGGAGGATTCCTCAGCCGGGGGATCTCAGTTTCTGATATGGACAGCCATCAACATCATTTCAACAGTGGCAATAGTAAGCATGCCTTTCTATTTGGAAACATAGTCTACTTTCTCACATCCGGTCGCAAGGTTTTCATCAACAAGTCCATTTTTTCAGACCCGTCCTTTAGTAATTGCCAGGTCTCATTCGCCGCGTATCACTTCTTTATCACCGCCGGCACACTATGGGCTGCATCCCGCCCTTGGTGTGGGCTGTTCACTCCCAAGGAGGCGTCAATTGCACAGATGCTCCCTCTTTCGGTCGCGATGTGTATCCAGGTTGTCCTCCAAAACCTGGGGCTTGCGCATTCCTCGGTGATGTTCCACCAGCTCTCACGTCTTCTTTTAACCCCCATCGTTGCTGGCCTTAACTATGTCCTGTACCGCTCCAAGATCCCACGACCTGCATTCCTCCCTCTTGCTCTTCTCTGCACGGGCGTAGGGGTTGTCTCCTACTACGATTCGCTCCCAAAAGACGATGGGAAACCCACGACATCCTTCTGGGGCATTCTGTTTGCTTTCGCGGGAGTGAGCGCCAGCTCCATCTATGTGGTATGGATTGGGCATTACCATCGCAAGCTGGAGATGAGTAGCATGCAACTCCTACTAAACCAAGCGCCGGTGAGTGCGGGATTGCTGCTCTTTGCAATCCCATGGATGGAAACCCCGCCGAGCGTCTACTCGGTGCCGGGGTCAATGTGGTTCTCTATTTTACTGGTGCGTTCTTTAGTCTGATGTTTATGCGAGGGGTTGTGCTAACCTGCAAGTTGTAGAGTGGTATTTTGGCGAGCCTAGTCAATCTGTCGGGGTTTTTCATCATTGATACCGCGGGAGCAGTCAGCTCCACTGTCGTTGCCCAGATCAAGACCTGCATTATTGTTGGTCTGGGATGGGCGTCCAGCGGACATGTGGTTATGGGCGAGAGTATTTTGGGTATATTCATGGCGCTGCTTGGGATGAGCTCGTGAGTATCCACCCCCTTTCAACACGAGAAGGTCTAATTCTGTTCGATAGGTACATGCACATTGTTCTCAAAGATCATATGTAACTGGGTAACGATTTTCTTTTCTATCAGGAGTACAGGTGCAAACAAGGGACGGTTAGGGATAGATCATACAGTTGATTGAGTGTGCAATATAGAAGGGCTTATCGTAAGGCAACAACAATTTCTGCCTGAGGCCGCCTGATAACGTCCTCTCGCGCATCCCAAGTTACGACTTCATCTCCGACTCATCTACAGCTCAAGCAAATGTAAACACCTCGATTGTCCCAATTTATATATAGCCATACACTCTATTTATATCACCACACAGACTGTTTTTTCTCCACCCATCTCTGCCCTTCAATCACAACTTCTCAGAACACCCCGCGGATCGCATCAACCCCTCTTCTCCAACCCCCAAGCAGCACAGGCAACCAAACACAAGAGCAGATATACACGATGTCCAGCAATCAGCAGGACAAAACACTACCGAACACACAGTCCGATCCACAGACCCCGTCCCACATCGACCCATCAACCTATCCCCGCACCGTGACCGATCCCGCGCAAAACATCCATCTCGAACTCACTTACGCTGCACTTGATCCCTCGCGCGCTCTCGATTGCGTTTCATCAGCCGCAGCTGGGGCCAACGTCCTCTTCCTCGGCACCACAAGAGACACGTTCGAAGACCGTCCCGTCGCCCAGCTCAGCTACACCGCATACCCACCACTGGCCCTCAAGACGCTGCGCGCAATCGCCAGCGATGCGGTGTCCAGGCACGGCCTCCTGGGGATCTTCATCGCGCACCGGTTGGGCACCGTGCCCATAAAAGAGGCCTCAATTGCAATCGCAGTGAGTGCAGGCCATCGTGCGGCGGCGTGGCGGGCGGGCGAGGAGGTGCTGGAGCTGTGCAAAGAGAAGGCGGAGATATGGAAGAAAGAGGAATTCGTCGACGGCGGGGCGGAGTGGAGGGCGAACCGAGATAGGGATGCAGAGGGGAAACCCGTTTCTAGCGGATGAGGTATGGGATGGAGGCCAGTCAAGATACCAGAACGATATAAATGGATTTCTACAGCTCGGTACATCGGAGGAGGGTATTTTCTATCGTACATATTCACATCGGGGCATCATCTCCACCCCCGCCTACTCAGTTTTCAACGGCTTCCCCTCCCGCTTCCAGTCGTTGATATGCTCCATGATCACCTTCGTCGCGGAATCGGGCGTGTCCTGGCGGCCAATACACTCGACAAAGTCGCCCTCGGGGTCTAGTACAGTCAGTCAGCGCATACTGTCTCGTGTAATCCAACAAAAGCCGCACTCACCCATCAGGTAGAAGTAGATACTGTGGTCGACCAGGTAGTCCTCTCCGGGCTTCACATCGCGCGGGGTGCTAAAGTACACCCGGTACTGCTTGCACACATGCTTGATCTGCTCGTACGTGCCGGTCAAGCCGATGATATCCTTGTGGAACTCCTGCAGATAGGACCGCAGCACTTCGGGCGTGTCGCGCGCCGGGTCGCAGGTGATGAACACTGGCAGGAAAATATTCTGGCCGTTGGTGGCCTCCTTCACCTTGTCGATGATCTCGGCCATTTTGTCCAGCTCGTCGGGGCAGATATCCGGGCAATGCGTGAAGCCAAAATACACCTAGACCATGCACAGTCAGCCCAACCCATCTCACCAGTGCAAGAGGCCAGTCCCACGATCAGGGACAAATCCAGGGGAAAAAAAAAAGTGGAATGGGAAAACAACTCACAAAGCTGTATCGGCCCTTCAGATCCTCCGCGGTGAACTCCTTCCCCTCCAGATCCTTCAACACAAACGGGCCGCCAACCTTCGGCCGGCCCACGCCCTTGCTCATCTCCGCGATGCGCTTCCGCTCCAGTCTCTCCTTCTCCACACGGAAATACACGATCATCCCGGCGCCTGTGATGACGAACAGCAATGCCGACTTCCACGAAAACGGGCCCGTCGAGTTGCGCGCCTTCAGCTGGCCCATTGTGCGGGCGCGGCTACGCGCCGCCGACGTAGCGAATGTCCGCTGATGGAGGGCTAGGCCATGAGTCGTGGTAATAGGTGTAAATTGGCGCGGTGTGAGTGAAGCCGCAGACGTGGCTCGGAGAGATCGGAGGATGGTTTGAGATCGAGCAGTGGTGGTAGGGGTCTCAATGGCGGAGATCATGGAGCGCGAAGAACAGTTCACCATGCGGAGGAGATATCTCGTTGTCGAAGCCATGGTTGCGGATCAATTTGGCTGCGAGAGGGGAGGAGAGGGAGCTTTTTTCTTGGGTCGATGGATGAGCTCTGAACGGCCGATCATGAGGTCGCCGATGCGGTTTAGCCTGATGCCTGAGGTGTGAATTGTGTATCACGTGATTTGTCGCGTACCTCCAATTTTGGGGCATTATTGGACCTGTAGTTGAGTGATCTAGATAGACATCGTGGATATTAAAATCCTGGTGTGAGCTATCGGGCAGATCAATCACATTTGTGTTAGCTTATGATTAGGCATGTGTGCACGAATTGAAATATATAGTTCTAAGTCTCAGTCATTCAGTATATATATAAGCGCTTTAAACTCCGTAGGATTGTAGGATATAATCAGGTCTCCTTTCTATTCAGTCTAACAGAGTTATACCCACACTGGAAAGGAAAGATAAAATTACAAAGCTATTCCCGATACCCTTCCTGAACTCCGATCGCCGCGAATGACGGCCCCAAGGGGCGATAGCTAGGCACCGGATATCAACGAGAAAGACCTTGGTATAAGAAACATCCCACAGAAAGAAACAAATCCACGACACAAGAACGATATCGGATAGATGTATGCTGATTAAAAGCAGCAGCTCAGACTCCAGGGAAAACAAGGAAACGTCGCAGTTTTGATTAATATGCAGTTTATGTACGGCGCAAAGTCATAAGAACGGCCGGTTCAATGTACACTTCTACTGGCTTGACTGGCACGGCTGGCACGACTAGGCGTCGTCCGGGGCTCCTCCTCCTCAATCACGTCGCTCAGACGCGTAGGGTGACGATGGCGAGGCGTGACGGACTCCCATCCGGCACCAACTCCCCAACCAGATCCGCTATAATCCACGGAGGATTGGTCGTAATGCGGCGTGGACCCCGGCATCGAGCTGGGCACATATCCTGCTTCGACGCCCTCAATGGATCCTTCATATTCGTCACTCTCCTCCGACATTGCGGGGGGATAAACAAGGGGAGGGGGCTGGGTGCGACGGTAGCTGGTGTACTCCTCTTCGCCAGGTTCACTGCTACCAGCGCTGGGGCCATACGAGCGATCATCATTCTCTGACGATGGACGCCCTGGGTACATGCCATGCTCCTCGTAATACTGGCCGGCTGTCGTGGTGGGAGGTTGGCTCACTTCAAAATGGGTTTCTTGGGCGGAAGGCCCAGCTGATTCAGTAAATGGATCAGTCCCGGTGGGAGAGGCGGGCCCCTGCTCATAGTATTGGCCTTCTGATACCTTCCCGGCATCTTCAGCCCCGGCATACGGATCGCCGCGAGTGGGAGGGCGGTTCGAGCTCCCTGGGCGATGGGGGATGCCTTGTATCATGGGCACCACTTGCACCCCACCGACCAAGGTAGGCTCACCATTTCGAAGGGAGTTAGTTCGGTCACGCTCTTCCTGTTCACGACGGCCGAGTTCTTCCCATGCCCGACGGGCCTCTTCTTTAGAGATCTGAAGTTCCCTGCGCATCTCCTTAAGGAGATCCTCGGCGCGGGTCTTGTCAGTCTCAGCTTTTTGCAGAGAGGAGAACGCTTCCGTACGGGCCTGTCGCTCTGTCCTCAATTGCCGTTCGAGCTCGGCTTGGACTTCCTTGGAGCGTTCTTGTTCCGCACGGGTGTCGAAAAACCATCGCTGGAATTTTCGCTCGGATGAAGCGCGCAAGCGTTGTAGTTCCACGACAGCATGGAAGAGATTGGCGCCGGCCGCAGATAGATCAGTCACCTGGCGGGCCATTTGTTGACTGATCGGATCACGCTCCATAGCCTCATTATTCTGTTCAAGTTTGCGAATCCAGTATCCCGTTAGACCTTCCCAGTGGGACGACAGGGTTTCCCACCGTTCAAACGCGTGCGGGAAGGCAGCCCGGCGGGGTTGTTGGTGCGACTGCGTGGTAGTGGGTGGTATAGACGAGGCAGCTTGACCTTGTTTTGGCAACGCGGCAGAGGCGTGGAGTGGGGCTTGTTGGGAAGAGGTCGGCTGGGCAGAGGACATAGGTGGTTTTGGCTGGGACGGAGTGTGACCATGATCTGGTCGTCGAGATCCCTCAGAAATCCCGGGAGGCTGTTGGATGGTGGTTGCAGGGCCGGTGGGTTGGGCCCCCGATCCAGTCGGCGGCGCCCTTGGAGCAGGAGCTCTCCGCTGAGAAGTTCTTTCACCGGCAACACCAGCAGCATAGGTCTGAGCTTGGGCTTGGGGCTGGGCCTCTTGATGCCCGCGTTCAGCCTCCTCCTGCTCCCGATCCCGGGCCTCCTGTTCTGCCCTTTTACGCGCTTCGCGATCGCGGCGTTGTCTCATGATGTCGGTTGGTGTCCGGACACCACTGGGTGGATGAGGATTGACAGGGACGGGGCCCTTCGCGGCACGCGAAGCTCCATATTGGGGTTTCTCAGCTCCCCCAAGGCCAATCGAGCCGGGAACACCTGCTAATTCCGACATGGACGCATTCACTTCGTCCCAATCAGGTGTAAACGGAAACGGTTTCCGGATGCCTTCTTCTAGCACCCAGAGGATGGCCGACGCGGTGCGGGGAGAGACACGGGTTGACCGGGGTGGCCAGTAGGACTCTCCGCGGACAAGGCGATTGTACTCGTCGAGAGCCGAATCGGCGTCTTCGTGGTCGTGGTCGTCGTCGGTCTGTGGTTCGGAGAGTGCGGGTCGCAGGGCAGCGATTCCAGTCGTGCGATCTGAAATGGGCTGGACAAGAACGGGAATTGACTGCTCTATGCGAGACGGACGGCCCGAGGCATCAACCGAGGCTGGTCGCTGGGCGAGACGCGAGGTCCGGCGTAAGGAACGGGTGCTTCCGTGCGCACTGAGAGGGCGCGCAGATGAAGAATTATGAGGACGAGAACCGGAGGCGGGATGGGAAGCAGCCTGCTGCTGGCGTTGCCGTAAATGAGTCGTAAACGTTGAAGGGTCGTGAACTTCGTGGGACTCGTCAAACGCGCCGGGGGTGTGGTGAGACACCGCTGAAGACGACGGGGGATGGCGAAGCGGATGATAAGACGACAATGTGGGAGTTGAGTGCACAGCAGTCGCCGATGAGAGATGAGAGCTTCAGTCCAGTCGATTTGTTGTCCCACCTCGAGACAGGGAGACAGGGGAGCTTGCGATGTGCTTCGGGCGTCAGTCTAGCTTCTAGATGCGAAAAAGAAGAAAGCTTGAAGATAATTAAGAACCGTGAGGAATGTGGGTAATGGTTTTTTGGGAGAAGAGTCCTGAAAGATGGAGCACATGGAAGAGAAAAGGGATTCGACAGAGGGCGACTTGAAGGGAGTGGCTGGTCAAATGGAAGAAATGCGATGGCTGGGAGACGACAGATCACGTACCCTGCTCGGAGTCCGGAGCCCCAGGGATGATAACTAGCTGGACCTGCTCCCCTTCCCGACCGCCACGAGCACTATGACAGGCTCGGGGCAGTCATGGGAAGTCGTGCAGTACAGAGGGAAATTGATAGAAGTGCTGGTTGAGGGGGGGACGTGTGGGTGAAGCCGAGGGAGAGAAAGACGGAGAGGCGATCAGGAGAGAACGAGAAGATGAAAAGGGAGAGAGCTGGTCACGGGTCTGGCCCAGCCCTATCCATCAGGCGGACTCTTCTTCTCTACGGACTCCAGGCCACTATCACTGCCGGTTCTTACGCAAATGAAGCTAATTGCAAGATCCAATGGTGGTCGGCTTCCGAACATAGACCACTATTCCTCTGCTGCATCCGATCTATTGATTCCACAACTTGTCCGGCGGTCCTACACTGCCCCTTTCCTCCCTGCAGAACACGTCTCCTGTGCTCGGGGAACACTCGGGGCATATCTCACGCCCTAGGTCCGTCCGTGTGAGATCCATTTGTCCAGAGAGCTCCGTTGTCCGCACTGTAGACCGTTCGCCATCGAAGACAATGGAAGGTTCTTGTCGTCTGGTGGTTCAGATTCGACCGAGTCGTCGAGTCCGTTAACGCCCAACCGCACAAGTCTTGGGCGTTGCCCCCAATTCCTATTTTTGGATAAAACTGGTAAACGGCCAGTTCTCCGACCGATGCGTTGGCAATCGCACGGTCAACACTTGGACCAATGTGCGAGGGATATTGCCTGTTCGCTCCCGGAATCCCACACCAGCCAACCGTCCAAAACTTGAGGGGCGCCAATCGACTCTATAATAATTAGTAAAAGAGCAAACAACTGTTGAAGCCCTAGTCGGATGGTGGTCGTGAATTGCGGAACGAACCACTGGGTCAATCTCTCTCCACCTGGGGACTCGATCGGAGGGTTCATCCAAATCCAGGCCGGTTCGGATGCGCGAACCATGGAACACCTCCGCAACACGCGGACGTTTATCATCTCGCAGTCTCCAGGCTTGGAGCAAACGGGACGCCCCTACCTCCCTTTCTTTATCGTTTGAACGATGATGGTCGTACGGGGTCAATTTCGGGTCATTATGACGATGGCTGATACTCTGTTGGATGTTAATTGAGATCATCCATCACCTGGATCACTTCCACCCCTTGGAAGACATGACAAATCCCCTTCCCCAAGGGTTGCCCGCCAACTGGGCGTTTGTTTCCCTGTTTTCACTCGGCTCACGGGGGCGGATGGAGCCTTCCCGATTCCGATCACAGACCGTGAAAGGGTGTCATTATGCGACAGTCTTGATAAGAACGGGAAGCCCTGAGGAATCGGCAAGGGTCGCCGGATTCTGTGCGGTAAACTAGGCGGATGGGCAGGACATGAGGTTCAAGCTGGGAAGACAGTGCCACTGTCCTTGTTTGAAACCTATTGAACATGCCTTGCAGCGTGTCTCGAGCCACCGTCGCGGGTGCCCTGGATCTGCGCTTTGCATTGCTCACTGTTGGTTTCCGGGGAGTATGAACGTTCGATCGAAATGATCGGCCTTGGATGGACGGATCTTTGGTAGGAGGAATTGGGATGAAAAGGGTAGCTCTTGAAATCTACTCTGCCACCCGGGGACCAGGCCTTGGTGACCCGCACGATGCTGCAGCGCGTCGCGTCGAGGATCTCTCGGTGTTCATTTCGTTCATCTGCAATATCTGCTAGATGATTTCCTTGGATGCCGTGGATCTTGCATATTAAAGAATGTCCCGGCTGTACGAACCGACAGATCCGTCTGCACCGTGCAGGTGCTTCCCGTGCCCCCCGTGAAGAATTGCCCAAGGGACGATACAGCTGGCCTTCTCGGAAAGGAAATTTAGGCGCAGTAAGGGCAAATAAAGGCGTCTTTCGAGGGAATACCGTCTGAGCCTAGCTCCAAACGGACTCGAGATGATGCATGCAGATGCATCGATTGAGATGCCGTACGCCGACAGGCACAGGATAGCTACATGGAAGCAATTGGGCTGTCTACTCCACACCTCCATCCAGACGCATAGATTTAATCTCCATAGTGGCTTTAAATCTCTAACACCACATTGGAATGCGGGTCGTGCACGATGCGTTGCATCGCTGCGGTCTCGACACTGCCTCTGCCTTTCCCACACATCTCGCTTCGGTTTATTCACGATCACAATGTTCATGATCTCTCTACTAAGTCTGTACCTATCAAAATGATATCGACGAGATGGCATTAGATCCGATGCAGCGAGGTTACTTGTCCCGCGGGGAACTGTGTCTGGTGGCCGTTTCGATAGATCAACTGTCATCTGTGTGGTACGCTGTCAGTGCACGCTATTCTTCAGGTTAAGGCCAAGGTGGCTAAAACGATGATAGACACCAATGGATGGTCATAACCACCTGTCTCGATCTCTAACGCGAAACTCATCAGACAAGGGGGAACGGTTTTCGAACCCTAAAGCTGAGCCATGATCAAAGCCAAAAAGACCCGATCGATCTGAGCCAGTTTGGCACCCAAGAGCCCAGCCCACAACTGCGACGACACTACAAGGTTTCTCCTCTTTTAAGAGCCACAATGTGCCTGGCGCCATGGTCGGAGAATAACGCGTAGGAGTCGTGTTCGTGTCGTTCTATACACCGGACACCGACGCATGAACGTAGAAAGAGTGCAACCTAGCTGCGTGGCTTTGAACAACCCCAATGACACAGAGTCCATGTGCAAACAAAAAAAATTCGGTTGCTATCCCGGTAGCATCACAGCAACCAGAATGTGCTTCTGGAATGCGGGTCCGGGCGGCGTTTCTGCAGGGCGGCAGCAAAACGCCTTCCAGCGTCTGCGATGGGCGAATATAAATTGTAAGGTATCCAAGTTATTAATGACCGTCAGCTTCATTTACCCGATGTTGACTGCATAGACGCGGTGGTTATTGTTAGTAGCGTGGTGGCGATGCACACCCGCCATTACGAAGGGTACTTTGCAGTGCACAAAGGTTATCGGAGACAGAAGTACACCTCCACCTTTTTGTGCCTGAGCCTACGGAAGATTTAATGGTGTGCCACAGAACCAGAAAGAAAGAGCCCATTGATCGACGAGATCGCCCATCGGCTTTAGTGGGTAAACGAATCGACAGTTGGGGAGAAAGCCTCCGCGGCCCTAGCGAGGTTAAATTTTGATATCTCACATTCGACTGTCGAGTCGGGGTCTCCGACCTTCCTTCGGCCTGTTGATGTACCAGGTTGCTGGAACGGGATGACCAGCCTTCGTCTAGATTAATTAATTCATCTATCATGGTCACGATGACGGTTAAGAGGCATGTAGCTCGCCGTTCTTCATTTAGGACGCTGGCATGCATGTGAATTTTAGATAGTTCCATGTACGCCATTTGCCACGCTTCGGCGATTGATGCAGTGTCCAGGGAGGCAAATTGAGGCTGTAAACGCTACAAGCAGCCCATGATCAGCTTATGACCACCCCAGTTAACAGCGCATAGCGACGAAACATTCGGTTTGTGGAAGCACAAAGGCCTTTTGATACTGTACTACTGCGGAACGCTTCGTACTACAGCAACCTAGTTAGATATCAACCATGACTAAACGAACCTGAAACCAACTCAACTCCAGTCGCGACGCGATGAGAGCCAGTTCCAGCTCCCAAACCGGCCGTCATTAAGTTGCGGAACCTGTATCCGGCTTGTCTCCCTTGCTCTAGCGTCGATGGAGAGCCCGCCTTGCTGCACACCCGCCATCCCTACGGAAAGGGATGAGCAACCACCAGCATTACTGGCAAAGTAAGGCCATGATAGGTCCACTAGGACGGATGTCTGTGCCCTCCGCCGATGGGTCCTTTTGTTTACACCGTGGATCCATCGGCATGCAGCGGCCGCTCTCCCCGGTCTAGCCACCACCACCCCGTTGGGCCCTTTTTAGGGCTACAGCGTTCTTCTCGGTCTATAAACATATCTATCCCCTTCGCCCTTGTCATTCCGTATTGCTCCTTTCCCCTTTACCACCTCCTCCCCCTCATTCCTTCCGGTCTTCCTTGTCTCACGCGTGCTGATGACCGATTCTGCCTGAGCATCTGGCTTATCAAGACTACTCAGTAGCCATTGGAAGCATAGCCCATGGCTCACGGACAGCATCAAGTCCCCGGCGCAAACGCTTTTCACCCTGGCCGGAGTAGATCGCAGTCCGCCAACATTCGTTTACCTGCTCCAACTCCTGTCAAGCAGCGTGCTTCTTCCTACTATCCTCCAACGGAACCGGGGATCGTGGACGACTCCAACCCAGACCCCTTCTATCTTGAACAGTCGCTGTCCAACGGTGCCTCTTGGGCCCCTTGCCAGCGGGACATGGGTGATGCGAGGTACAGCAACGAATCCCATCCGTATTTCATGCTATCCACCGTGAATTCCGGCAAAGATTTCACCTTCCCGGCTGTGCCCCGTGGGGAGAGCCGTGCTAACAACAATCGATCTACTCTCTCCGTGGTTGAACTAGAGTACCAGTTAGGGCTGCAACAAGCCAGCTCTGCGCAACCGTTGAGTGGGCCACAGCCTTGTCACTCCAGTCAGGGCTCCTTCAGCTCCGTGCAATCTGAGGCCACTCCGGACCTCACTCCCAGTAGCTCGTTCTCGTCTAACTACTCCTCCCCGATACACCCTGACGCTACCAAGCGTGGGAATCACGCATACGCAACACCTTATCCTCACCCATACACGATATTGCCCGGCAGACCGTCCACTGCTTCCAGGGAAGCAAAGGCACCAGTGGCACCGTCAAACACATCGTCAGACACGCTCATCATGCCTCACGCTGACATTCCGGATGGCGGATCTCTCCGAGGAAAGGCATTGCCCACAATGCCCCCGGTGCCTCGCATAGGGAATCCCCCTCCGGGAAAGCGGGGACCCAATCCCGCTGGACGGGCTCCTATCGAGCCCTCCATGATATCGCCTCCTTGCCGTATTAATCCCGTCACAATGGAGCCCCATACGACACACTTTGACCAAGCGTTATTCATTCCTGCCAATGACTGCCCCAGTCCGGTCCCAAGCCCAACGCCGAGCCCAGCGTCTCCAGCCATGGAGCGTCAGCCGACAGCGACGTCCGGCAGAGACCGGCCTTCAACCTCCGCCTCTGAGATGTATTGCGAACAGTCGGTATGGGAATCAGATTCGGACAATGAAGACGGGGATCCGAAGTCATTACGCAAGCCAATCGATACACTGAAGAAAGTCCGCAGTCGAGTTCACCTGCGGGTCGCCAAATCCGCTCCAAAACTACAGAACTCGCAGGGTCAGGCCCAGACCCCCCAGAGTAAAGAGAACAGCCAGGAACTGGAGCGATTCCCGTCTATTCCTGACCTGCCTCCCTGGGATGATCTGCCGCCGCCGCCTCCTATGCCCGTGATGCAGGCTCGATCGAGCAAGGATCTTTTCCGACCCACGGCGCAACAGACCCTTCGATTAGTGGCCCCATCAACGACCTCGCTGGTGCGGCCGCGGACTCCGAGATCCCGTGGCAATAGCTGCGCAACCACTGTGCCATCCCGACCCCAGACCCCGAAGTGCGATATTGATCGATCCACTGCGGCGGCGATCCACGCGCAGACTCGTCGCCGGCAGCGGTCCGATTCGCCCGATTTGCCCCTCACCCCGCAGCGAGAGAAGCTGTGCACCTTGTGTCGTGAGGAGCGCTCGGATAGAGCCATCCACCAGAGCCTGAGCTTGGTTCGCCCGCCGTTGTACAAACGGTTCTGGGAGTCCCTCCGGGTTCTTGGCTGTCACGGCGACATCTCCCCTGCGCGGGCTCGCAAGCCGATGTAAACCGTGTTCTATTATCTTTTGATTTTGATCGGGCTCGTTGGATGCGGTGTTTCCGCATCGGCGTACGGGGTTTCGGTTTCTACATGCCACATTACAGTACGCCGACCCACCACAACACCGCGGCAGGAGGGTCGGGATGATCTCGATGATTTTCCTTTCTTATATAATGTCTTATGACGACGACTTTGTTCATGATTCGATCTCGAACCAGTACAGTGCCTGGTTCGACACGCAATGACTCGGATGTGCTATGCTATGCATGGAATGGGACGACGCCCTGCAATGAATGCCCACACCTTCTCCTGAGGGAGTCCCACAGGGGAGGGTACCAATGCTTTCTCGCTTTCTTCAATGATAAGCCCTGTGTTCCTATGACTGATTCATGTACTCCACGATGATGAGGCAATTCCCGGAGTTGGTTTGCAACCGGACTGGAGCTCGGTCTCTTGTCTGCCCTGTCTTTGATTTATCGCCGGTCGATTTGACCGCGCCCACATGGCCACTGGCCGCATCTATTTCCTTTTGTGTTGGAACCTCACAGACACTCTTTGTGACGCCGCACCCTCTCTGACTTCTCTTTGATGGTTATACACGCGCTGTCGTGGACAGCAGCCACTCCTTACTATACTACCTGCTAACCTGCACGGTCTTTACCACCCTGTCTACACAATAAATCCAATCCATAGATAGTACCAAAAACAGAAATGAAGTAAACAATCAACATTGTCCTCCATGTCTCGGAATGCGTGGTGCACACTGTAGACACCGTACATACCTCCCCGAAAACAATGATAACATTCGGGAAGCGTTACAGTGCCATGGGTGGAATGGAGCCGTGGCATATTGCGTTGGAGTTGTTATGATATCCCTTGATTATCCCAAGTCTAGAACCCCGATTGTCCTTCCATCCCTTGATACGCATTAGTGCGGACGAGGACCCATCCGTCTTACCCTCATCGTCAGACGGGTTGGGATTCCGAGTTCCCGCTAGGTTCTGTGTGGCGATCTGCGCGAGGGGTCTGTTAGTATCTGTTGGATGAAAGTATGTGGTTCTCTTAAGTCACGGCTTCCATATACATCGATCAATGTGAATGTGGATGTGCTCTCCGCTTATGCATTCCTAGGGTGTCTTCCGGGCACCGAGTTATCCCGGAAGATTCTCTGCAATATCGAGCATAGTTCGGCCTATTCCTGGTGGGTTTGTTTACCCTCAATGTGTACGGGGGACACGCGAGGCTCAATGGGAGTATCTGCAGAATACATCCACAGAATCAGTACTGGTGATGACGGAGTATACCCTGTCGAACAATCTTTGGGAGCCGAGGGCTGACAAAGTCCATCCATGCCGGACGAGGGAATCGCCTCTGTATGCATTACTAGTACCTGTCTCATGCAAGTAATATCTGATACATGACTTAGCACTGTCTTGAACCCTCAACCAAAAACATGAATCGGACTGGATCCTGCGCATCAGCGAGTGGACAGCTTACAATCCGCCGTGTTCAGATTGAAGATCGAACCTGCGCAATTACAGCAAGTAAATCTTCGTACCTTGCAGATACATCCGACCCGGGTCACCGGGTGACGGCTGTGAGGCTGCAAGGTACTACTCAAACCGCAGCAGGATCATCCCCGCAGACATCCTGCAGCGCTGAGAGCCCGGAAGTGCTCCGCGAGAGGCAACACAGATGTCCCTTGAAGGAAGATCGAGCGATCGATCGACCGGGACGACCTCCGAAAGTCCCCATACAGCCTATGCTGTCTTTGTTCGTTCTCCCTGTCGAGAACAGAGCGATTCGATCCGATCGTCGAAAGACCATCACGTAACCAGCGACCACAGCCGGCCAGCCAGCCAGCCAGTCCATCAGCTCTGTTCCGTCGTCACCGTCCCTTCCCTATCCGCAGCGGCTTCCTCATTATCCTTCGCCTCTAAAGCCGCCATATTCTCCTCCCAATGCGCGACATTCACTCGTTTCTCCCACGCTGAAACCGCCATCTCGCCTTTTCGTCCCAGCTGCACCTCTGGCTTCTCCCCTCCGGTCCCGTCCAACCCGGCAAACACGGCCTGCACATCCAGTTCCTTGGTCGCCTGCTGGTAGAGACGAAGAATCTCAGCGCGTTTCACCTTTCGGGCTTCTGTTTCAGCCTCGCTGTCGTCTTTCGTAGGACCCCCGGTGGTCGGGGCGGCGCCGCGACCCCGCGGAGCCGGTTTTTTCACCACGGCGGATGAAGCCCGACTCTCGTAGCCGCGTAGAATCCCCTCTAGAATTCCGAGAATCGTCCCCGCGCGCATCCCCAGCTGCGCTCCGACGGGAAACCCGGCGTCGAAGCCGGCCTGTACGTGTTCGCCCTTGGAGGCGGAAATGCCATCGCGGTAGCCGGCTGTGACGTGTTGGCGGCGGAGAGAGGGCAGTTCCGAGGGTTCGGCGGGGTTCGAAGGGGCTGGAGGGAGGATTGGGCGAGATTGTTCGTGAGGAGGAGAGGAACCGAAGATGTCGTCGAGGGAATTGTCCATGGTGAAGGTGGGGGGTTAGGAAGTTGTGGTTAAGGGAGAAGTTTGGTGGAGGAAAATTGACCGGGAAATTGAATGCCAAGATCGTCTACATCATCGAGTCGCTTAGAAGTATACATTCGGAAGTATACCTTCTACATATATGGTTTCATGTTCAGATCAGTCATGCATGATTATGGCACGTATTGACGTTGATAAAAAGACAGTGAAGGTTAGCCCTTTGCGTAAGCACTAATATCACTGGCCACTAGTATTTATGCGGTGGCTGAAACTCATCAGGCACATCCAGTTGTCAGCAACCAACCTCGAGATGACCACAATACCCAGATCTCGCCTTCTAGCTATCTTTATCCCCCCTGTAGTAGTGGGATACGGCGTCCATCGCGGGCTTCAAGCCCTAGAAACCCGGTATCCCGCAATTTCCACCGACGACTCGACCACCAGCATCGCCTTGAGGACGCCTCGATATCCCTCCTCCCAACGCTGCGGACCTGTTGATCATTTTACTGCACGCATTCCTCTAAAAGTTCTTCAATCTACTCGGCAAAATGGCAAAACCACCCAAGCAACGCGAGAACTCACCACTGCGTGGGCGCAGGCCTTCTTGAACACCAAGCCCCTCCGTGCAGAGGCTTGCGCCTTAGGCCTCCTGAGCGGTGCAGGATTCAATCCGGGTGACCTCGGTGATACGCCCTCTGAGTTTGCGCCTGATCCTGTCTCGGGAGCCCCGCGGGCTCTTGCGCACGGTGTGTTTGTGGTCGAACGGCCACCTGCAGAACACGATCCCCACGGCCTTATGGTGCGGTGGGAAATGCCGGATCAGCCGCGGCAGTTCTTTCAGCGTGTTGCATCATGGGGGTACCCATGGCGTTTGATGTCAGGCGGAAGACATGAACTGATGGTCTCGGCGCCGTTTGAGGTCGACGGGGAAGGCCCGTTTGTGGAGGTTGGGTTTGCGTCGGCCCATGATTACGAGGTCATTCCCTCAGAGGGGGTCAATCAGAAGATGATCCCGGAATGGACGCAAAGGCTGCACCGTGGATATGCGCGATTGTTGTTGCATGCGGCTGTCAGGGAATTAGGACAGTAATGGCGTTTGTTTGATATGGGCAGTGACTTACTGGGGCCAATATGGTTGTCTTTGTATAAGCCTTCTACCTTTCAACCAGCGTATCTATGGATTACTGTTTGGTATGATGCACGGCTGCGGGAGTACCACCGTTTTATATCTTATTTAGCAACCACTCTGCTTATTAAGGCTTAGAACACAACGATTTGGGAATATTCCCAGTGTATCGCAAAGTCTTCGACACTATAAACCTTGCCTAGGCTGCATGAACGCCTAGGGTCTCTCGCGCCACGCTCTCGGGGCACCCAGAGCGTTTGGGGGAGGGGAGCAGCCAAAGTCTTTTAGAAGAATGAAACTTGGTGAACCACAGCAGGAGCATGCCATCATATCGTCAGTGAACCCTACAGCAACAGATATTGTGGGATCGGATGGGAGAATAACTACTGAACTATTGCTTCAGCAACTTAAACTTACAGGAGGCACTATTATGAAGAGCGTGGAAGTAATGCTCGACGCTTAGGAAAGCGAAAATGTATACCAAATGAGCCACTAATGTAGCGACGTTCCTTGAAAGAGTACTGGAAAAGCTACAGTACATATAAAAGACAATAGTATGGAAACATCAGGACTTTGGATCGGGGCCGGGAGATCCAGGAAGTGACCTGCATAACGGTCAAATATCGCAGCCAGGTTTGGACCGCCAGCGTATGATCTGAACCATGCAGAATGGATTGACTCCCGATGCCTTATCTATAGCGACTGTCTCCGGGAGATTTATGCCTATAGGTCGCCTATGTCTAATGTTGACGACATCATGGCAGTCAACAATTTTACACTAAAGGGCGATAATATCCATTGACCACGAAGACAAAGTATGCTAAATCGCCACATCAAGCTTGCCCAGAACAGTTATCATAATAATCTCATGGTGCTACCACAAAATCCTTGTTATCCTATACTCTCGACGCCGTCCCACGCAATGACTGGATTTAATTTATGTTTATTCTACACGAGTTCTAGGTTACCGATAGTATTGACGTGTTTTCAAATTCCCGTTGACAAAGTCATACTTCTCTAGTTCCAAAAATTAAGTAATAGCAGTTGAAAGTGTACGTAACTCTGCAGGAAGCAGAGGACACAGACCATAAAATCTGCCATCTGGGCCATAAGGTCTTTCTCAAACGCAATCCATCCCTTCTCCCTCTCCGTAAGCTCTCAGGTAAAGGTCTGAGCCCTGTCAAGATCCGTCCAAATTACTCGTTCTCGATCACCATCCACAATCATCATATTTCTGGGATGAACAACGCCGTGATTGACCCTTGCTTCGTGGACTGCATTCAAACCATCCATAAAATTTTGCAACCTTTTCTCACGGTACTGAACCCAGTCGAGCTTCTCAACATTGGGCATGTACTCTAAAAGGATAGCTGTGGGTGGGTATTCGTCCTTGACAAACGCCTTAAAATATGGTAGGCACCGCGTGAGATCGATGTTTTCTATCGTTCACCCTGCATTAAAATTTGTTCATAATGATAGGAGTTCTTAAATGGATCCAACCTATTTTTGAGTAGGCAGTTTCATTTTGGTACTACGAATCTCAGAAAGGACTTAATCCCGGGGAAACAATTTATTGATGTCACTAAGAAACAAAACAGAATAAATGAAGTAACAAAACCAATTCGACTTAAAATGCATTCACTCGTTGCACCGCTCAATGCCACGTAATTCCATCCTTGACTCCTTCATATTGAGATTTATTCTTGCACTTATCCAAGAACGAACTTTTTACTTCTTCTCGTTGCAAGTGCAGGTCTGCCAGAGGAACCCTCCACAGTAGCCACCGTTGCGGCCGATGCTAGAGCACTGTTCATTCCAATGTTAGCAAATATTTGGGATCAAATCACTAGCATGATTTACATACGTAAGAGGAGCAGGAGTAGTCATTGGGACATCCGTAGCCACGCTTGTTGAGCATCATGTTGGGGCCTTTTCCCATGACGCGGTCGAAGTCACCATCGAAGGGTTCGCCGGAACCGACAACCACCTTCTTGGGGGCAGCGTTGGCGTTGGCATTGGTGTTGCTCTCCGGGCTAGTGACAGCGAGGCCAGTGGCGACGAGGGAGAAGATAGTGATGGCCTTGGTGAACTGCATTTTGAAAGTTGGTTGTTTGGATGAAGATTGGAAAGTTGAATGTGATTCTGAGTGGAAGTGCTTAAGTTGTTGTATTGCTTGCTTGATTGCTGTTGCTGTTGTTGATGAATTGATCATTTCGGTGGGATCTGAAGCGGTATTTATAACATTTGCGCCCTCCTGAAACTGACCAGAGCCATTGAAGGCTTTCCAGATATAGACCTCATCTGAAGCTCAGTATTGCTATACGAGGCTCTAGAACAGGCATCAGGCTCCGACCACCATCTCCTGTAGGCTCCACGACGCATTATCCCCAAGGGATCTCCAGTTTTACGATGTAGATCACTCGTGAGGCCTAAGATACGGCACAATGGCACCCGATATAGAAGCCCAAGAGGAGGATACGACAACAGCGGAATGCAGAACATCGGTTCCTTCAGATCTTGGAATTTCTTGGCCTCGGATAGGCTACGAGATCCCGCTTTGGCCAATGAAGACACTCTCGGCTGGGGCCGAATTACCATGACGCTAAATATAGGCCACCTTGTACCTGGGTTAGTCTCTGGCATTATTGGCCGTTTGTCGTAGGGCTGTCACTACGGAGTCAAGCATGTCTCGTAACTTTGGATATTTACGAGGGTGAGACTCTGCATAATCGATTTTTACTATTCGTACCGTACCATATCCCGTTTTGAGTTTAGAACCCGTTTGTCAGTTCACACTGATCCAAAAAACGCGGTCTATGCACAGCGTCATTATTGGGTAGAAAACAATAGAACACCTTGACGTATCTCACAATATGTACCATCCCTTCTTCAACATATCTCAAGCTTCTCTAACAAGGATATGCAAGATTATCTAAAACATCAGGGTATGGGGTAGAGAGCCAAGCCCGGACAGGGTGAGGCAGTGTTGAGAATACGATGATCGGCACCGCTAACATCGTACTTCGGAGGAGCATGCCATTGAGCTACACAGTACTATTTCGGTCCTTGTGATCACAACCAGTTGAGGCAGGATCCAAGGTATTCCTGAATAATGATAAAGTTGATGCTTAAAGTATACACTCGTTTTCTGGAGAGGAAATGCTTGAGAGAGGGTCAAATACGGAGCTACTATTCATAGATCAGGGATACATGCGAATCTCGTATACGGCGAGCGCATATGATACTCGGTAATTGAAAGTGCCAAACCAGTAGAGTTAATACACTTGATAGAAGTAACTTATTCTCGACTGTCTGGCTGTATAAGAGGTGCCGATTTATAGTGCTAGGCTCTAGTAACTACTTGAGAAGTAGCCACTAGGCCCATAGCGAAGCCGATTTTATCAAATTGCAGATATCCTTTATTGCCATTCTATACTATATTATAGCGATTTATACCCGACCAAACCACTTTTTGAGCCTTAGGGTCTTGTTATCTGCCGTGTCTATAATAATGGCCCCAACTACTCAAGCGATTGTATCGTTTAATAAAGTTCAATATTCAAGGCAGGAGTATATCCTCAATATGCCCTCTCATATTCTGCAGCCCTGGTTCGGCCACAGTTCTCTCCAAGCCGAAGCCTACGTACGTGTGCGGCCCTATTTCAATTCCCTATGCTGCGAGCAGAGTATACCTACCTTCCAGTGAGACAAAAATCATATCTTTTCTCCTACAAAATCCTTCTCACGATGAGAGGGCTGGCACCAGGGCGGTGGCAATACGTGAGCGTGGGTGTCTTGACAGAAAGTTCACAAGTCTCGGCCTGTCATAAGACCAGATTGGGCTTGTGAAGGGTCTGTTGTATCTCTGTTTCTTCTAAGATCTGGCTCAGAGTGCTGAGTATCAAGGTAGAAGCAGGGATCAGGAACAAACATATATTGAACCATCCAGTCCCTGCAACTATAACTCCTTAAGTAAATCAATAGCGATCAATATGGCTCTCACTCTTGTTTCAAAAAACTGTTTCCCATGCATATGCAGCAAAACATATGTCCCTCTACTCAGACCTTATGCCGCCTTGTACCTCTCTTATCGTGTTGATGTCTCTCTCATTATGATATACCATATCTGATGGCAATTTAATACTACGTCATTCCCAGCCTCACTCTCAACCATGTCGTTTCCTGCAAAGCCTTCCCAAACTATAGAGTGAATGTAGTGGGTTCTCCAGAAAGTAATGAATAAGATCGGTCCATCAAATGTAATGTGGTAGCCGCCGCCCCCTTTTGCTAGTCTGTCATCCCAATTAGGAGGCTTGGTGCCCAAAACCTTGTTGGTGTCTCCGTCAGGCTCGGCTGTTTCTGGTTATCCATGACAATGCTTTGACCCTAAATTCCTCTGTTAGCCCCAGGAGTCAGCGCTTAATAAACCAATCAGTAAGATTAGTTTACATTGCAGGTCCAAGTGGGAAGAGAGGTATAAGTAGAGGTAAAACCTGTGGTAAGATTATTGCAGGCCGTGAAAACCCAAGACGCTTGACACACCTGATATAGCGGTCGTACTTTCCTTATCTTTTCTTTGTTCAGCTTTTATCTTTCTCGAAACCTGTTGTCTGATATCCTAAAATCTACGAAGTTGAGCAAGTGCCTTTCGTCTGCCATTATTTTGCATCATGCTCTGCCTGACCTGCCTACATTTCATAAAAACAGCAGCAGCTTTTACCAGCGACTTAAATTACTCATCAAGTCATCATGGGATATACCAGGACCTTCGGAACTCCATACAAGGAGGTTGCTATATCTGTAACCGATTTTGGGACGCTTTATCCGGCGATGAGCGTGATTTCATATCGGAAACCCAAAAAAACAGTGGGACTTTACAGGCACATTCCACTGCCAAAGCTCTCACAGAAATATCTCTAGATGATGCAAAGTCGTACGGCTATCCTGGATGTTATATCTTACAAGTCGCCTATAATGGACAGTCCATTCTATCTTCGCCTTTCTGTAGGTTTTGGAGGGCGACGTTTTTTCTTGAGCCTATCACAGGTTAGTTACTGCCAGATTCCTTGCATTACTACTTGATTCAACAACTCAAAGGACATAAACTGGGTTTCGCACATGCTGAAAGCCTCTCTTCAAACACGCGTTCGCTTGCTACGCTGTCATTGGCCAAGAAATGGGTTACGGAGTGTGCAAGATATCATGAGCGATGCAAAGATAATGGTGGAGAGTCAGCTTGGTGTCCTACTCGCCTACTTACCTTCGAAAATAGTGATAGCTCAATGGTTCGCCTCATAGAGACCAAGCATACGAGACCAGTTGGAAGAAGATACACCACAGTTTCTCATCGTTGGGGGTCAGCGGATGACTTTGTTTTGACAAAAGACACATATCACCAATTTCTTAGCGGGGTTCCATTGAGCACTCTGCCTCAGTTGTTCCAAGATGCTGTTTCTGTCTCACACCACCTGGGCATTCATAACATTTGGATCGATTCCTGTTGCATTTTCCAGGACAAACAAGATAGGTCGGATTGGGACCACGAGGCTTCGCTAATGGAGGAGATCTACTCGAACTCATATTGTAACATCTCTTGTGCAGATGCTGATGACTGCACCAAGTCGCTGTTCAGTTCCAGGGACCCCAGTCTTGTTTGCCCGCAGACGATAGAGCTGGAAATCACCGATGATAGAGGTAAAATGGGCCAACATTACTTTCTTCTCTATGACTACAAGTTCTGGGTTTCTATATCGTGAACGCACCTGTGAACAAAAGAGCCTGGGTTCTCCAGGAACGCCTTTTGTCTCCTCGTGTTCTACATTTTGGTGGCCGCCAACTGCTTTGGGAGTGCTGCGAGAAAGCTGCCGCCGAGGCTTTTCCTAATGGTCTGCTTCCTCCTCTCGCTTTATCGCCGCAAGTGGGCATAAAACGGCTTAATCCTAGCGTCGTACAATACAGTCATCTTGTGAAGGAGCATCTTTCCGCATCACATCTCTTGTGGTGGTCAGTTTTGCAAATATATACATCTTGCAAACTCTCTGTCCCCAGCGATAAGCTAATTGCATGCTCTGGTATTGCCAAGCGGGTGGCAAGGATAACTGGGGACAAATATATGGCTGGTTTGTGGCGCCGCTATCTAGAAGGTGAGCTGTTATGGCATGTGGAAGGCAGCCATCGAGCTGGATGCTCATCAAGGCCTCATATTTACCGTGCCCCCACTTGGTCTTGGGCTTCAGTCGATGGTCCAATCATGCCTGGTCTGCCACGAGTCCAAGGATCCCTGATCACTGTTGAGGATGTGCATATCGACTACTGGTCAACGGATATGATGGCTGCGGTCCGTAGCGGCTGGCTACGGCTGCGTGGAGTGCTAAAAAAGTTACGACTTGAGCGTAAAGACATTATTCTGCAGGATATACCCACCTGGAATATGTTTTTGCACAATGTGAATGTCACTGAACCAGAAAGTACATACGGCACTGAGCCCAGAGTCATGCTCGACGTGTTCCAGGATAATTTCGACGAGGAAAATACTCACAGCCTGCTGTTTTGTATACCTGCTCGAATGAGCGCTGGTGATGGGCGGGGTATGTATATACTTCTATTCAAATTGGAAAAAGGACAGGAAGGAATATTTCGTCGCATTGGGCTCGCTTACGCCTGGTCTGAGAAAGTAAAGAAACAGCTTCTGGCGAAGAGACCGGAAGAGGGAAAATTGCCGTGTCTTGAATATTGCGATGGCATGCATTTAATATACGTCGTTTAACAACTTGCAACGTTCAATCATATGTCCTTTATGCAGACCATGACTTTGTGCCCTACCTACCGGCGGATCAGTAGTGTCATTGGAGCGTAGTTATCGAAGGAAATGTGGTAGCCAGACAGATCGAAGTATAAGAGGAACACACCACCCAGACATTATACATATCTGCTCCCAACATTGTAGTCCAAAGGGATAATTGTTGCTATTCACATCCGAAAATATGACAGATTTATATAAAAGATGACTATCGCATTGATTTGAAATCACTCACGGGTGATTGCGGGTGATTGCGGGCAGCCAGCATCGTTCGGGATCATAACACATCAGCCTGTTTCTATCTGGTGGGCGATCTTTAAGGCAGGAGTATACTCACCATGGCCCTCGTTCGGTCACGGCCCTCTCCAAGCTAAAGCTTTCGTGTACCTGCGGGCCTTTTCCAGCTACGGCACACATCTTGTTATCGTAGAGCTGCGGCCTTCGCACATCTACGGCCCTATTTCGATTAAGGATTCCCAACACCCAAGTATCCTTTTAGTGCAAGGAGGGCAGTGCGTCTATCTTCCAGTTAGCGGCAAATTATATACTTGTCTCCTGAAAAATCCTCCTCGCCGTAGGAGATTTGGCACAGGAGCGGTGGGGATAGGTGAGCGTCAGTGTCTTCACAGAATTGGCTAGCTTATCCTCCCAAAATATTTAACAGTCAGACTCATCAACGGCATACAGGTCTTTGCGGCGAAAGGATGCTTCGTCAGATGGTTTTTTGGCGACAGTCCCATGCCACGGGGAGCAAAATTGAAACCGCTGCAAGGCCATGCAGGCGATGCTGCCATGTATTATCATTTAGAAAGGCGTTCGCAGCGCTATAGTTTTCTTGACCTGGAATTCCCGATGTGGCAGATATAGCACTTGTCATGACAAAGAAGTCGAGACCGATGCTTCTAATGGCTTAAGGAAAGCCGAAAGAGCTGTGAGTTTGGGGTCTAACCGCTGCAAAAGAACTAGGATGGTCCACTTACTAGAAAATAGCATATTATGAAGGACAATCGCTGCTTGATAATTTGTGCTGCTTCTGCTTTCCCAGCACATGGTCGCGACAGGAAAACGAGGTATCTTATTCCATGGGCTAACATGAATTATTCCGAAATCCGTTATATAAAACAGTCACGTCGGCTTGATAAAGGCAAAAAGAATTTGGTATTAGCCTTACTTCGCCGCACCTATCCTAGGTTATTCCGAGTGGAAGTAAAAGTTAGCATTAATAGTCTGAGGGACTATCCCTTCGCTTGACGGCAATGCTTTGCTTGTCTTTTAGTAGTAACTGATAGAGTATTGATAATTAATACTGACAATAGCGATAGATGTTTAGCTACCTTTAACGGACACATCTAGGCTCTTTACAGGATTATATCTTACTCCTCAGGAAAATACGGGCACAACAGCGGCGCTAGTATAGCAGATGCAATATCTCCATACAATATAGCTCTGCAGTGACGTACGAACAATGGCATTTGCGGTTGACTATCACAAGAAAGCTGGAATCTCGCTCCTCTACCAAGATCATCCGACATGTTCTGCGACCACGAAATCATGATCCAGTGAGGCTATGCAAGGCCTAGAAAGGGCGGATGTGTCTATCCCGCGGGAATAGCCGATCAGTAACCAACGCGACGTTTACTTTTTCAGCTGGAAGGTCTATCTCAAGTAAACACCCTGCAGATCACCCCCAAAACTCCGCATGATTGGACATCCCGAAGTTAAAATTACGAGCCTCTAAAATGTCCAGTTCACACCATCAAACCCTATTTGCCTTAAAGCCAGGCCGTCACCCTCTCAACCCAGACGCACCGTCCCACGAGGACTAACTCCAGTCCCTCCCCATCACCGTCCTGCTGCATGAAAGCACAACGCGCCAACATGCGCTGGCAATCCCCCTTCTTCGCTCTCCCCGCGCTGTTCCTGCTTTTCACGCCATCCACCGCATGGACGTTCGTCTGGCACAATGCGCAGAACAACTCCTTCGTCGAGAACGGCTCCTCCGACTACCCGTGCACGCAGATCGACAACCCCCAGGGCATGGTCTTCGAGTACGACTCCGAGGACGACCCCACCACCATCAACTTGTACGGAAATAGCGACTGCTCGGGGACCCCCAGCGGCCAGGCAGATAACTACCACACGAAGGCTGCGAGCGACTTCATCGGCTCGTTTCTAGTCATCGACCGAAGTAAGACCTCGTCCACAACTGCGGCGCCTTCGGCCACCACCACGCAGAGCGTCAAGACGGTGACGGCATCTGCGGGGGCGACGACGACGTCGGCTGCCGACTCGTCGTCATCGTTGTCTGGGGGCGCAATTGCCGGGGTTGTTGTAGGTGTTGTGGCCGGTGTGGCCCTCGTCGCTGCGTTGATTTTCTTTCTTGTACGGCGACGGAAGAAGGCTGCCGCTACGGCTGCGGCTGCGGCTGCTGTGTCAACTGAGTCGCCAGACGTGGGTGCTGCTCCTCCTCCTCCGATGCAGGTGTACGATGATCGCTTGAAAGAACCGATTGGTGGGATGGATCAGGCGCCCCGTCCGATGCGAGTCACAGAGTTGCCGGGCGACTCGGGGATGGTTGAGATGAGCGATACCCATCGGGTGAATGAGCTGGAAGACAGTAGTCGGGTCTTGAATTATAAATGATGGGATGTCGGTTAGGGTGGTTGATATATGTGATGCTATTCAAGGTGGACCGACTCCACAGGATGATGTAGTAACGGACGTCTTGTAAATTCAGATACTAGATTCGCTGATCTGCAAGATGTAGCTGACTATATACGACACGACGTACCAATCTACACAACACAACTCTCGCCAGCAGCAACGACCTTATACCCCTTCCACCCACTATACACATAGCACACCTGCCATCCGTTACGAATCACATCATCAAATGCATGCGCTCCGCACTGGCTGTCCGTGAACATGCACAGATCATACCGCGAGGTCTCGGACGGACTTTTCCAGGACACACTGTCCACAAGTGACCCGTTCACGTCGACCGTGGTGCAGTCTCTCGCGCCGATGCCCGAGGCATGGTAAACGCTGAGGTCGATGTTGGACGAGTTGGCGGTGCAGCCTGGCTTGAGAAGACGGAGGTCCCACTGTCCTTCGTTAGTCTGAGCCGGGCCCAGTGCGGTGATGTAATGATACATGCGTACGTTTCTGGGTTTGAGAGCATCGCGGACATCATGAGTTAGGGCTGCCGTTGCCACGGGCAGGAGGGAGAGGAGGGAAAGGAGCATCTTGTATGATCGTGTCCCCTGCAAGTGGTGGGAAGAGCACAGCTGTGCAACGTACACAGCGACTATTTATATTCAGGTAAGACGGTGGGACACGAGAGCTGATTGGTGAGGATGCGGTGAAACATGAAACAGGGTCATTCGATCCATGCGAAGCCATTTTATTTTCTTTTGCTGGCGCTTATACAACAGGTGACTAGTACGTCAGGCTACCTAGGGTTATCTATTAATACATCCGACTCGCGTCGGCAGGTTCCGGTCTTATATCACACTCGCGATACGGCTCATCACTCCAAACCATCAATTCCGGCTATTCGGGTTCAGCCGCCACGCCCGCAGCGGCAGACCTTGCAGTTTCAACACTGCTGGCTTGATGAAGAGAACAAACGTCACAACCCCCACCAGCACACACAGCACATTGGTCGTGTAGTAGCCGTCGCGGATCGTGTTGCAGGTACCACCCCCGTTGACGCACCGGGCCTTGTCAGGCTCCAGCGCGCAAGAGAACGACGTCGTGACCAGATCGCCTTTCAGCTGATCGGCCGGTGGTGGTACAGATGGAGGCATGCAGGTGGCCTCCGTGAACATGTCCACAAGTTTGAGGATGAAGTAACGGGGAAAGGTGCCGCCCAGGTTAGAGACACTGTTCGGATTAGTACTGGTCCACTACCAAAATCGCTGATACAACTTACGTGGCTAGCATCGTCATGTAGGTCCCGCCAATGGCCGGGTCGGCAATGCGAGCGTGGAATGCTGACACGGCAACGAACATCACCGTGTTCATGAAGGTCGAGATCAGATGCTCCCCGATCACCATGAGCATGTACCAGAACGGCACGTCCGTGCCGGCCGGATATATCATGACTGTTGCCTGCGCGAGTACGGCTGCGATCAGACGGCCGATGAAGGCCCAGCACCATAGTCGCATGGGCGTGTATTCGGTGGACCATTTCCCAGCATAGTACCCCAAGCCGATCTCGAACGGGAAGTCAATCAGCACAACCAGTGCCATGTTATCCTGACCGAAACCCTTATCCAGAAGCTTCAGGCTCGTGACACCGTCGTTCGCTTGGAACCCGATCTTGGCGATCAGATGCACCAGAATGATGGTCTGGATATTTTTGAGTTTGAGCACACTCCACATGCTTTTATACACGTCGAGGATGCTGTCCCGTTCCAGGCTACGGTCCTCCTTCTTTAGGAACGCGAGAGCGGTGGTCACGATCAAATACGCCCAGCCCCAGAAGGTGAGGTATGTGCCCAAGGACAGGAGGCCGCCCTCGGCGGGAGTCGTCCGGAAATACCGATTGGCGAAGTCGGCCGAGTTAAACGCCAGGAACACGGTGTAGGAGAGAAAGTGGCCGGCGGTTAACCCCACCGTCTGCGCCGTTGACGCATACGAGATGTTCGGCGGGGACATAAGGGTGATGGCCCAGCCGTCCACGGCGATATCCTGGGTGGCGCAGAAAAAGACCAGGAGGAACCACCAACAGGTGAAGTTCCAGACTCCGGCGCCGCCGTTCGCGCCGGCCTGCTTCATCATGGCCTCGATCTTCCCACCCATGTAGATCATCGCCAGGCCGGCGATCACCTGCACAGGGGTAATCCAGCTCTTGCGGCGGCCGAACCGGCGACTCCATACGGCATCAACAATGGGACTCCAGAGGAGCTTCAGCGAGTACGGGTACGACGCCAGTGAAAACACGCCGATCTGGCCGTATGATAGGTAGGGCTTGAGCAGGAAGGGGACGGATCCCGTCGCTAGGCCCATGGGCACGCCCTGCAGGAAATACAGCACACACAGGAGCAAGAAGTTCCGGCGATCAGTGGCGGGCAGATTGGCGAAGCTGGTCGTCGACATAGCGGGAGTTTGCGGGGTCAATGGCGGGTCTTGGTCCAGAGAGAAGTTGGAATGGGACATGTAGCGGGAGGCGCGCGTGCCTGAGGACTCGCTGGACGTGTCCCGCTTGCGCATTTCAATGTTCGAGTTCATCTCGCCACGCGCATGGCCGTTCTGACCGGTGGCTATAGATAAGGCCGGTTTCGAACGACGTTTCGAGACCGTGCGGGCCTTCTTCGTCATGGGTGTACTACGTCCGCGGTGTGACGAGCTGCCGTCAGGTCGGTCGTTCAAGAGGTCGTCTGCGGAGGAGACCGTGAGAGAAGCGTCTGTATCCGACTCCGATGACAGAAAGGCGTCGTGATCGTTTGACGAAGAAGCGAGAGACTGGGGTTGGTGGGACGGGTCACTGTTGTTGCGGGTGCTGCATGCTATGGACTGCAGTTCCACCTCGTCGGGCTGTCGATGGTTGTTGGGGTCACGGGGAGAGGCAGCAGGGACATGGATGGGGGAAGAATGAGGCGAAGAGGAAGAGGAAGGGATCTGAGGACGGGGATAAGTCGAGCCCTGCATCCACGGCAGCGAAGGGGAGGAAATAATGCGACTGAGGCAAGCTGGCCTCATGCAGGAGGTGCAGGCATGACTAAGGCCGCGATAAGGTCACCTGACTGCCATCAAAACAAACACTCCATCCATCATC
Source organism: Aspergillus ambiguus (assembly GCF_047715705.1). Classification (NCBI taxonomy): domain Eukaryota; kingdom Fungi; phylum Ascomycota; class Eurotiomycetes; order Eurotiales; family Aspergillaceae; genus Aspergillus; species Aspergillus ambiguus. The sequence goes on along the minus strand of NW_027395515.1, from coordinate 410,502 downwards.
ATCACCTCCCATCTATAGCTATTACCTGGTGTACTCCCCATTCTCACCATGGACGACCTAGACGCCGACATCGCCTCCATCCGCAGAGAGCGTATGTCCTCATCCCACAACACCCTGTCCCATCCACGCTAACCAACCAGTCCGCACCCTCCACCGCCGCCGCCGCTTCCTCACCTCCAGTCTACTCTCCTCCGACAAATTCCAAAAACGTCTCCAAGCTCAACAGTCCACCTCCGCGCTCTCCGTCTCCTCCCTAAATGACGACGTCTCTCCCCTGGCGCAATCGGCCGGAAAACATGCCCGCCTGAACCACCACCGCGTCGCCTTCTCCGCCACCTCCTTCCCTTTCAAAGACCCAGCCCCGAACAGCCCGCACCCGAACCTCCTGGGCGTGCGCATTGACATCTGCGCGCGATCCGGCCGCTACACAAAACCATATTACCTCCTCCTGCGGCGACGCGCGGACAAGACCCTCCAGGTACATCGGCATACCATTCCCGCGTTTATCTCCATGGAGCGACTGGAGCGCATGTTCCTGGGCGGTCCGCAACGCACGACAGATGATCAGGATAAGGAGAAGGAGGATGTCGCGCTCAAGCCGTGGAAGACACCGCGCCGGAAACAGGATTTCCGCGGACTGGTATGCGAGCTGCGACGGCAGCTGGTCGCGTGGCATCTGCGCATGGATGCGGTGAACTACTTGCGCGGGACGCTGGGGGTGGTTCGGCGGACCGCGGGGGATTATGATGACGAGGGGTTGTGGGAGCGCGATGTGTTTGGTCAGGTGGGTGGGGCTGAGGTGGAATCGCGCTTGGAGAAGAATGAGCTGGGGATTGTCTCGCTGTCGGCGACGGCGCTGGATGCGACGTATGTGCGGATGGAGTGGGATGATGGACGCGTCGGGCGGTTTAAGATATCGACTTCGGGGTATGTTGAACGGGCGGTAGTCATTGGGGATCAGGGGCGGGATAAGATGCTGGAAAGTGTCCTGACCGGGGGTGATGGCCGCGTGGAGAGGGTTCTTGATCGGTTACGAAAGTTGAGCTCAAGAGCAGCTGCATGAGTTATGTCCGTTTAGAGCGCAATAATCCGTACAAATCATGACATTGGTATGCAGAATCTAAAGAAGCGACCAATCTATATGACAGACCCCATTATCCAAAAGTAGTATGCACAAGAACCAAAGTGCCGCCAAATATGTATATGCCGATGTCCGCCTTGCACAACAGCAGCCAGAAAAGAAGGAGGAAAGTCTCATTAATTACAGGGGTAAGGTATCAACCATGGGCAAGGGGAATATGGAACATTACGCCAAATATGGGGACAACGAAAACCGCAGGATGTATATGCAAATGAGAGACCGACAAAGAGAGGGAACAAAAGAAAAGGGTATCATGGTGACATCACATCATAATTAAAGCACCGGGGCGCCTCTCTTCTGGTGCATTGGGTCCTCATCGCCACTGGACGTCCCGGCATGATCCGAGACGCAGATGGCTGAATCCCGCGTTTCATAGTGTTGATCGCTGAACGACAGCGGTGGGAGGGGTCCGTACGGGAGGCCATGGCGGTTTTCCAGCTTCTTCCGGAGGACGGCTTCCTCGAGGTTCCAGCGGTGGCGCAGCAGGGCCTTCTTCGCATCGAACGTCTGAACGATGGCGGACTCCTCATCCTGGTGCGCACGCTGCATGTTGGCGAATTCCACGGCATGTTTGTCAATGAGATCATCTAGCTCCCTCTCCATACGGGCGATCGCTTCCTGCAGTCTGATCTCCTGTCGGTCTCGGAGGACCTTGATTTTCGCCTCGTGGAGCTGGTCCATAGACTCGTGATCATGATATTCTTGTGCCAGCTGCGCCTTGTGTTGGGACGTAAACTTGCGGGCAGGTCCGGTCGAATCTAGGCTCGAGGCCGATGGCGACGGAGGGCTTGCATTGTTCAAATAACCTTCCATGTATTTGATTCGCGTACGCGAGTTGATCTTCGCACGTTCGAATTCGCGCACCTGGTCCATTTCTACCGCGAGTTGTCTCTCTTCCATCCGGATCGCATTTGCCGTATTCTTGACCTATCGTTAGAGACGTGACCCGAACAGGAGAGGAAACCACGTACCTTTTCGCGCTTCTCATCCTCCAATCGCTTGTTATCCGCCAATCGGTCGGCGACCACAGCCTGCTGGTTGCGCCGCAGCTCGCTCATGAAATTATCCTGGAAGGCGACGTGACGGTTCCGTTCCATCCGTTGAGCCTCGCGCATCTGTCTTAGTTCTACATCGGCAAGGGCCCGCTGAATGCTCTCGTTGTCAAACACCGGGATCTCCAACTTCAGGAAATGACCATCATCTTCGTGCGGGTGCGTGTTCCGCTGTTCATTGGGCTTTGACTCCACGTACACCTTGTCCATACCCTTGTCACCCTTCGCGACAGTGATCTGCGCTGCAGGAGGCAGGAGGACCGCAGAGGGGGAGCGTTTCCTCCGAAAATGGATCTTCCCAATCGCCGACTTCAGGCTAGACTTCCTCCGCTCCTTCTTTTCGCTGGAGGCAACACTCCACACCGAGTCGCGAGGGTTCGGCGACCGAGAGAGGGCGGTGGCGGGGAAATGATCTGGAGGGCCGTACGCCACACGGCCCTCGCTGGAGGAGTAGGAAGTTGGGCGAGTGGACAGGGAGGCGATGGACCGGGTGCTTCCGCATTTGGCCGGGTCGGAAGCGATCGTGAACTCGGACAGAGAGGATGCGACCTGGTCTAGCGGCGGGGTTTCATGCGACGGGGTGATTTCGTAAGAATTGCGATCGGTCGACGAGCCGGACGAGACAATAGGCGATGATGCCGACAGATCAACCATGCCCGAGGCAATCGATGCGGCAAGCGATGTGATAACCTCGATCTCGGGGACTTTGAGGCCCAAGTGGCGGGCCTCGTCGATGAGATTCTGCTGCCGAAGAGCCTCCGATTCCTCCGAGGGAAGTAAGAGGACCTCCTCGCGATAACGAGCGTCGTTGAACTCGAGGGATTTGGCCGGCTCCATCATGGGGACGGATGGGAGGGGGAAGTTGTACCTGTATAGGTGGTGGGGGGATTCAAGTGGACATGGGGCGCATTCACCGATGCGATCGGTCCGAGGCAGCGACAGTCGAAGGAAAAGGGAAAAATAAATCTATAGAAGACTCGTCCACAGTACCTCAAGCACGGTGGACGAGAAGGGAGTGCTCTGGAGCAGCATCCGACTTGCGGGGGAGAGATGGAGATGGAGAGGAGGGAGAGGGGGGAGAGAGAGAGAGAGAGAGAGAGAGGGAGAAAGGGAGAGGCGAAGAGCACGATAGGAAGAGGGAGAATAATAAATGAGACCGAAGAGGAATAATCAACTGATTTGGGTCGAATCCAGTTGATCCACCGCTGACCAGATGATGAACCAGGTATAACGCTAGTAATCCCCTTAAATCATGATCATAACAACGTCGTACGGTAATAATAAATATAGTAGGTAATAATAATAATAATCATAATAATACCCATTATTCCCTTACCTTTGTCGGAGAACATTGGAAACGCTCCTCCGCCAGGCACTCCGCCGCTTCCGGAAATTAGGGCTTAGGGTTTCCCTAGTCGGACCGTCCCGGGTTAGAAGAGCCATGGTGAGGCATGCGTGAAACCATGGCTCCTCCAGGGACCAGGAGCGAATAATCCCCAGGGGTCCCACTGTTCCTGAGAAACGGCTGAAGGAGCCGATCGTCGGGCGTTGTTCCCTCCTAGGTTTCAATCCATCTACTGCGTACGGGGTATCCACGGCAGACCGCAGATGTTGATATCGGGGCAGCATATCCGTCACTCCTCCATTGCGTACGCCGTAGATAACGCTTCTCGTGCTTCCCGATCTAAGACCATCGAGTGACGCTCAGGTTCGGGCCGCAAGAGCATGGGATCACCTCGACAACATGGCAATCGCCATGCTGTAAGCCTTGTCTTTCGCGTCGTCTTCAATACTCCCCGCACGGGTGTTTTTGTCCCAACCATGATTGCAGCCCTGCATTCGCTGGCATACCACCTCGCGACCTGGTTCGCGGCTGATCTTAGCGGCAAGCTCTTCAGCTTCCAGGGCAAGGCTGTCTCCAGCCGCGGTCAGCATTAGCACCCGATTGGGGAAACGCTCTGGGGCTGCGTAGAATGGAGAGATGCGCGGATCCCGCGCATCATATGCAGAAGGTATGTAGCATCGGTTGAACAGCCGCGCCAGTGCTGCGGGGAGCGGTCTTCCAGTTGGATCCGGCGCAGCCTTTGTAGACGGTTTGGTGGCCAGATCCAAGGCCGGATAAAACGCCAGCACGGAATGGAAGGTATCGTGGGGGAACACACACGAAGACACTCCTAACGCGAGATTTCCTCCTGCGCTGAACCCGGAGATAGAGACACGGGATAAGTCGAAATCATCCGGGCGTTGCAGCACCCAGTTTACTGCATCCTCGACGTCATGGAACGCCGCGGGGAAGGGATTCTCGGGGGCGAGGCGATACCGAATATCTAGCACCGTATAATCCGTCTCACGGCTGATTCGCCGGCAAAACTCATCGTCGCTCCCGTGCAGGGGAATCAAGAATCCACTCCCGTGAAAATTCAAAAGCACAGGGGATGGCCTCAGCCTAGATGCAGATCGGTAGACATGCGCGGTGATGGTCCTGCCTCGGTCCCGCGACGGGATTTGATAGACACTGTCCTGCTTGGCCCTGAGACGACGGCCGCGAGTGGCGAGCGCCCTGATAACGACAGCCAAGATCTTGTAATAAAAGTACGTCAGGAAGAACATGGTGGGGTCGGCCAGTGGAGTCCCAATACAATGGGATCCGAACGCTTGACGAAAAGGGGACCAATGAAGGAGAATGATAGAATGCGGTGGAAGACTGGAAACTTGGGTACGAAGTACGGACTAAGAGAAGTTGTGCAGAAGTTGGAGACGTTGGCGCTGGGGCCGTTTATTTACGCCAGAGTCCAACCATGCCAATCACAGAATCTCTCCCCTGGAAATTCTCCGGTAGTGGACCAGGATAGACATCTTCGGGTGAATGGTGGGGGATCCACAGGCCGCGTGGGAAATTAAGCAGCGAAAAAACACAAGATGATGTGATGTGCTTCCAGGGAGGGACATCGCGTGGCTATCTAGTGGGGACCATAAAATTAATCCCTGACGATCGGTTCTGAGGCGAGGAGTTTCAATGCTGTTGCCCTCGTTTCATGAAAAGTCCGGAGTAGATTGTCATGTTGGCGTGAGTTTCAGCTTTCGTGGCGTCAGTTTCAGGGGTGGACTGGTAATCGAGAGGGCATCCATGGTATTGAAGATTTGACGGTGTTTCGATTGTGATGCTTGAGAAGCGATTGGGATGAGAGAAGTCACGAGACACGCGTTCTGTAGCCGTGGTAATAGCACGGCCCCAAGAAGCCGATGCACCCAACGAGCCTATTTCGACGCACCTTCCCACCACGGGATTTGACCCCGTGATCTCTTCGCAATCGTCATCTACAACGTGCCTACTCCGTACTTCGGCCTCCGCTGTATCTGACCCTGTCTTAGCACGTTGTAGATACTTTATATAACGCTACTTGTTGCTCGCTCTTCCGCAAATCTCGCCGTTTCTGTCCTGGCTTCTTCTTCATAAACCCTAGCTATGACTACCCTGAATCAGTCGGGCGACACCCAATTTACGGTGTTTATCCGCCTTCCTTTCCCCAGAGGGGACTTTGTCGATCCGCCTCCGGTAAACTCCCGTTCTAGCGGCCCCGCATATGATCTTCTTCTGACGCTTCCAGGTGGAATGGAATGCCGCAAAGGATCAGGCTCTTTGGGACATACTGTCTCGTCCTTCCAAGGGAGATGATATAGACTGTAAGTCTCTAGGTAGTACTACGTGGTGCATAATAGCTGACCTCTTGAAGGGAGAGCTCTGTATGTTTGCTTTCGATGTTAGGAAGCCAATCTTCTGCAGCCAATTCTAACACGACTCAACAGCGCCGACAGATTCGATGTTACACTGCAATTCCTCCTCCAACAAGCAGCGTGGCTGTACGACCGCCAACTGTCTCAGGTTCGCGCTCAGATGCGTAAAGTCGGGACGACTCAGTCCAACTCCCCTTCCCCAGCTCCTGGGTCCATATCTGGCAGTGCTGCATTGGGCCCGCCGGGGAAGGGAGCCCCAAGCACAGGTATGCCTTACCCCAGCGTGCCTAGGTCCAAGTCTGACAAGTCCAAGGGTCGAGAGCTCCCACGCGGCTCGCATCACATCAAGAGACGCTCCCGCAGCCAGGTAAGACTTACTGGATGGCTCATCATTTTAGGCCCCCAAGGCTCGGTCTAACACTTTCCTAGGCCCTGTCCCACGGCGTACAAGCTCTACAACGACAGTCAACCAAGTCAAGTCCTCCGGGGATGCTCATCCTGCAGAGTCTCAAGCTCCAGAGACAAAGGACCAGAGACGGAGCTACGGCCGACGTCCGTCCACAGGGAAATGGGAACAAGCACCCGCTCCTCAGCTTCACAAATCGCCTACGCTTGAAGAGGAAGACTTGACTTCTAGCTCGTCCGAATCAGAGTCTGATATCGAGGAGGCCACGGCCAGCCGACGAGGACTGCGGTTCCGACATTTCGGCAAATTCTCCACTCATCGACAAGGTCTCAGAGATGATGAAGAAGAAGACGATGATGAGTCCCCGGCATTCCTTCCTGTATCCCATGAGCCCAATCAGGCGCCACGGGAGAACGCGGGTCAAGATCTCAATGCAACCCTTCGGATAGAGCCTGAAGGATCGTCCGCACCGCGCCGGCGTGTTGAACAGAATCCCTTACAACGAAAGTCGATCACTACCGAGTCTTCCGCTAGCTCCGTGAGTTCTGGAGCGCCAGCCGCCCTGCCCTCAATCGAAGCCCGACGGCGCGTCCACCAGGCTACGGGTGCGTTCAGTCCCAGGCGAGCTGCTGACCTCGCACGTTTGAGTCCACGGCGGTCTGTAGCATCGGGGAGAGATGCCAGCGATACACCCAGTATGGGTAGCAGTTTTAGTGACTTGGACGGTAAGGAAGTCTCGCACCCATCCCGTCTACTTTTATTCCGCCGCTAATGAATGCCGCGGTCCAGATGCTAGCGTCACACAATCCGCCCTAGAAGAGGCGCTGTTGAGTAACATGCAACACGGAGGAATGGCCAGTCGGATGAGTACCATCAGCCAAGCCATTCGGAGCCGTTATCTGTGAGGCGATGCGTGAGATTAAGTCATTACGATGTATGAAATGAATGAAATGCTTTGACAAGCACCTGAAATCGCGTAAAGACAGACCACGTGATTGTCGGCTGTGCAAGTGCGTCATTATCCGAAGGCGGTGAGTCATTGGCCGATGCCCCTCGGTTTCTCTCTCGATCATCGACGTCAACGCTTTCTCACCGATGATCTGCTCCACACTCTTCTGCACATAATTCCCTTGTCATTATAAGCGCTGGATATAAGGAGTCTCACACTCCCCGCGGAAGACACCTACCAGGTACCACAAACCCGGCGTGGTGGGGTTACTGAGAGACCTCCATCCGTGACTAACCGGACAATCTAGTTATCTAGGCGGCATTACTGCGGTGAGACGTGGTCTCTGACGCTGCTTCAAACCAATACTTCGATTGGCAGCATCTCAATCGCTTTTTTGAACATTGAAGCATTGGTTATTCATTCAATTGTCTCCTTTTTCTGACCTTGTCTGCGACGTCGCCTTTTATCTTCCTTGATTGGATAGAGTCAATCGGAGCGGTACCACCTATTTCTCTCCATATCTGTTATCTTCTCCAACTCAATGCCGTCTAATACGAAAGAAATGACGCCCGCCGAGGCGGAGTCGGTCTACTTCAATAACAACCCTCCTCCTAAAGCTCTCCCCAAGCACGAGGCCCTCGCCCGAGCGTTCATCAACGACCATGTCGACGCTAACCGGCGGGTGGTGCTGGTCACCTCCGGAGGCACCACAGTGCCTCTCGAGAATAGGACGGTTCGCTTCATTGACAACTTTTCCAACGGAACACGTGGTGCGACGTCCGCGGAATACTTCCTCGAGCAGGGCTATGCGGTGATTTTCCTCCACCGCCAGTTCAGTCTCCTACCGTATTCGCGGCATTACAGCCACTCGACCAACTGCTTCCTGGACTTCATGGATGAGGCGCCCCCGGCGTCAGGGTCTGATGGAGATCACGGGGCGATCGTGGTGCGCAGTGAGTACCAGGATGAAATGCGGGACGTGCTGCGCAAGTACCGGTATGCGAAGCAGAACAACCGGCTATTGCTGATCCCATTCACAACCATCACGGAGTATCTCTTTGAGCTGCGGTCGATTGCGCAGATCATGCGGCCGTTGAAGGCGAATGCACTGTTCTATCTGGCTGCGGCCGTCAGTGACTTCTTCATCCCCCGCGAGCGCATGGCGGAGCATAAGATCCAGTCTTCAGAGTTACCGGCTCATATGGCTAATGACCAGGGCAAAGATACGGCGGACCAGGCGATCGATCCGGCGGACATCTACACAGGCGGGCTCGACGCCAAGCCACCGACGCATAGCAAGAAACTGATCATCGACCTGGACCCGGTACCCAAGTTCCTGCATCAGTTGGTGGACGGATGGGCCCCGGATGGTAGCATGGTGGTGTCTTTCAAGCTAGAGACGGACCCGAACCTCCTCGTGTACAAGGCGCAGACCGCGCTGCAGCGGTATTCGCACCATCTGGTGATTGGAAATCTGCTGACGACGCGGAAGTGGGAAGTGGTGTTTGTCACGCCGGATGCGCCCTATGAGCGGTGGATCCGGGTGCCCAAGTCGAAGCGTAGCAAGAGTATATCGGGGGCGGAGGAACAGGTTGGATTGGCAGAAATCAAGCGATCGGGAGGGAGCAACGCGGGAGACAGCCGTACGGAGGAGACGCACACCGGGCCCGAGGGCGTGGAGATTGAGAGTCTGATCATCCCGGAGCTGGTGAAGCTACACTCGAACATGATTACTAAGAAGACGCAGGGGCCTTAGAGGACTAGGGTGACTAGAATAGAGTTGGCCTGAGCGATTCTCGAGGACTATATCCCGTGTTGTAAGATTAATATGGCTCATATGGCTGGGAATGGAGATCAGGGGTCCTGCTGACTCAGCCGCCCTCTGCTGTGGTTTCAACCTCTCGATCTCAACCTCAACTTTCTCTTCCTCTTCCTCTTTTCCGTCCCCCCAAGATTCCTCTTTCAATGTATCCAATCCCAATGCCATGGATTCAACCAAGTGACGGATACGGCATACGTGGATCCCCACCCCGTTTCAGCTTGACGTCGCCGCCCATGGATTAGTCCCGCCCTCTTTTCGTCCTCCAACGCGTCATCGACGATCAGCGCCTGGGCCGATCATCTGCTGTCGAGGAGGCGTCCTCCACGGTGGCCATCATTCTTCCTCTTCTTTTCCCTTTTTCTCTTTTCTCTCTCCCCGTTCCCTCCATTAGTCCCTTTTCTTCTTCAATTGTCCTCATTCCTTCCTCCTCTTCGCTGTGGGTGCTGGCTGCACTTCCCGCATTCCTCCAAAACTCCCCCCAGCTCCACCCCCACAGGAGAAACATCGCCCTCGCAGGACAAGACAGGGAGTCGCCAAACGATGCTGGTCCCTTTCCATTGACCAGGAGGATCGATCGCTTTCACTCTTCCGCCGTATCGTTGCCCGTCAACTCAATCCCTCCCGCACCGCGGTTCAACCCCTGGCGAGAATGACTACCATGGTTCGCTCTCGCCGTCGCATTGCTGTGATCGCCTCTCTTCTCGGTCTGTTTCTGCTCTATCACTTCTGCTCCATCCAGTCCGACCTGCAGCCATCACTCGCCGAACCGCGACTACATCCCGAATGTCCTCCGCTCCCGGGCGTCGAGGATGTCCTTGTTGTCATGAAGACCGGCGTCACGGAGGCCCGGGACAAGGTTCCGGTGCATTTCCACAGCACGCTGCGCTGCATCCCGAACTACGTGATCTTCTCCGATTTCGAGGAAGAGATCGATGGGGTCAAGATCCACGATGCCCTTCGCAACATGGACACCGATGTTAAGCGCTCCGTGCCCGACTTCGACATCTACAATCGTCTGCAGGAACAGGGTCGAGCCGGTCTCGAGTCTGCTGACTTCGCCGACGAAGCGAACTCCGCCATCGGGAAGCCCAACAACCCAGGCTGGAAACTGGACAAATGGAAATTCCTTCCCATGGTGCAGGAAACCTTGCGGTACAACGATCGCGCCAAATGGTACATCTTCATGGAGGCCGATACGTACTTCTCCTGGCCGACGCTCCTCCAATGGCTCACGCACTTCGACGCCTCCAAACCGCACTACATCGGTACGGAGACCCAGATCGCCGACGTCATCTTCGCTCACGGCGGCTCCGGATTCATCGTCTCCAACCCGGCCATGCAGCGCGTCTCCGACGCCTACGCTGATCGCACCGTCGAACTGAACGAGTACACTGACGCCCACTGGGCCGGCGACTGCGTCCTCGGCAAGGTCCTGGCCGACGTCGGCGTCCCGCTGCACTTCTCCTGGCCCATCCTGCAGAACTCCAACGTCGGTGAACTGGATGAATTCACCCAGAGCTTCTACCGCCGGCCCTGGTGCTTCCCAGCCGTGGCCTTCCACCACCTGACAGCCCGCGACATCGAGGACCTGTGGAGCTTCGAACGTCGGCGATGGAGAGAGGTAAGAATTCTGTCCCTGTTTCTTTTTTTTCCCACCCGCGCTAACTTGTCCACCAGAAGGCGAAATACACCCTCCTCCACGGCGACGTCTTTAGAGAGCTCATCTATCCGGAGCTCTCGAACGTCCGTGATGACTGGGATAACCTGTCCGAGGAGGCGCAGGCCGGAGTCAGCTCCTTCCACGAGTGCCAGTCTACCTGCGCCAACACCGCCGACTGCACCCAGTTTGTCTTCCGCGACGACCAGTGCTTCACGGGCAAAACACCCCGGCTGGGCGTGCGGCGTCCCGGCGTTCGCTCCGGATGGGTGATTCGTCGTGTTGAGAACATGATGAACCACGCGCCGACGTGTTCGCGCACGGAGTGGGGGGCTTAAAGTATTTCGCAGGTCGAACAAGGGGGGGAAAGCAAAACAAACATAAAAGTGCCCATGTGGTTATTCTATACGTGTTTGTAATTTATAGATTATACATTCCTTTCTTGTTTTGCTGGTGGGTGGGGGGCGTATAGGGATGCATGTCTGCATGGTTGGAGTTGATTCTTCAGTGTATACTCACAAGTCGCGTCTTGTATTGTGTGGCTACCTACGTACTATGCATTGCTCAACTGGATACCTTCGCGTACACTATAATGAACAAGTCCTACGCACTACCTCTATGCTCTTGCGCGAAAAGTAAACTAGTGCATTGGGCTAGACCAACAGACACATCCAGCGAACGAACCACTCCACAACCCCGAACAGCACCCCAACTCGACCAGCCAGTCGGGGCCAGACTCCCGCGCCAGCCCGAGTCCATGAACAAAAAAGCCGCGTCCAAATGGAATCGCGTGACCTTCGAGACGCCCGTCTGTTCGATACAGCCAAGAGTGTCCAGCCGAGACGGTCGTCTTCCAGCAGTATCGGAACGAAATATTTATGCAAGATCCGGCTCACAGAGAGAAAACAAGATGAAAGGAAATAAGTTAAAGGAGATGCCACGCGCCCAAGGCCAGACGAGACACCGCCGGGCAGCGACCCTCCCTACCAGTCAGCGCCGGAGTCTGCAGGCGCAGAAGCAGCAGCTTCCATGCTGGGATCGGCATAGATGGAAGAGTTGACGCCGCCCCAGGCTCCTCCAGTGCTACCAGCATCAGTGTCCCCGCCGTTCTCGACCTCGGCCTCGTCGTCCGTGTCATCGTGGAAGGTCAGCTGCTCGCCTTCGGCGGGCTTGTAGGCCTCCAGGAAACCGGGAACGGGCTGTTTGGCTTCGAGAAGGATCTTGACGAGCTCCGGCGCCAGGTCGCTGTCGCGATCACTGTAAAAAGAAGTGGCTAGGCCCTCGTTGCCGATGCGAGCGGTGCGGCCTGGTCAAGGAAGAGGTCAGACGAGGATGGGTTATTGAAGACACAGCTGGAGAGGGGTTGGTGGGACGCAACTGACCGATCCGGTGGATGTACTCAGTGATGCCACCATTGCCCGCGCTAGGGAGCTCGTAGTTGATGACATGCATGACATTCTTGATGTCGAGGCCGCGTGCAGAGACGCCAGTTGCGACGAGGATGGGGCACTTTGCGGTGCGGAAGGCGCGCCTGTTGCTGTTAGATCGGGATCTGGTGGGGTGGACATGGGGGAAAACGTACAGGGCATCTTCGCGTTCGCGCTGGGTGCGGTCAGAATGGATGGAAGTGCTGGGGAGACCCATGTTGTAGAGATAGTCGTCAACAAGGTCAGCTTCGTTTCTCCTATTCACAAACACCAGAGTCCGTGACGGCGGCATGGAAAGGAGCAGATCGTAAAGAGCTTGCTTCTTGAGGTTCTCTTCGACAAAGACAATCTGGGTCTGTGTTAGTCTAATGTTGGTTGGGGCCTGGCGGGCGGATCATGCATACTCTCTGGTCGACGTTGACATGAGTGCTGCCGGGACGGCCGATACGCACACGGACGTGGTCGTCAGAGAGGTGCTTGCGGGCCAGCTGACGGCATTCCTTGTTGAAGGTGGCTGAGAACATCATATATCGATGATCATTATCCTCAGTCATTCCTGACGTAGTTAGTATGGGAGATTGGATGTGGGATGAGGATGTGCACTTACCTCCGCCAGCCATGATCTTGTTGAACTCGTTCTCCCAGTCCGCCTGGAGAAGCTCGTCGGCCTCGTCAATGACGGTGTATCTGTAGGATATGAGATAGGGCTAGCGGGGAGAGTAAAGGCACCTGCCTAATGCGACGAAGGCTGAGCACATGCGTCTGGCCGAGAAAGTCCAAGAGGCGACCAGGAGTGCCAATGAGGATATCACATCCCCTCTGCAGTTCCTGCCTTTGGTCACGAACTGGGGCACCGCCATAGACCACGCAAGGACGGAGCATGGACCGGTAGCAAAGACGGCGGGCTTCGTCGAAGATCTGCATCGACAGCTCTCTGGTGGGAGCGACGACAAGAACCAGCGGTTCAGCACAGACAGCTTCCACTGCGGCGTCAAAGCCTGCTCCAAGATAGGGGCGGGGAGCCGCCAGCTTCTTTGCCTTTCCCATCAGCTGGGACAAAACCGGGATAAGGTACGCCGCAGTCTTGCCCGAACCTGGAAAAGTTAGGCATGGTTTCCTAAGGTGGGTGGATAGTTGCTTACCAGTCTGGGCGATGGCAATCAGGTCATGACCAGTGAGGATAGCCGGGATCGCATAAGCCTGAATGGGCGTAGGCACATTGTAGCGACAGAGACGGATATTCTGGCGCATGATGGGATGGAGGCCCGCGTCATCGAACTGGGAGATCAGTAACACTGGTGGACGTTTTACCGTAGAGTGTCACGTACGTTCTTAACTGGATTGGGTCTCTCACGACTCTCGGCAACGACCTCAATATTCTGAAGGCTGTGCAAGGTCAGTGTTCAAACATGGGATTCGAAGGAGGCAAGACGTACTTGTTGAGCTTGAGACCCTGTCGGTTGATCAAGTCGCTTCTGAAGAGCTCCTCTTCCAGCTCGGGGATTTCAGGACCGACGTCACCATACTCGTCTTTCCACTCATACTTGGCTGCCTTGGCTGCCCATTCAGGGACATCCTGACGCTCTTGGGGGAAGTCTGGAGCGCCCTCTTCCTCGATCTTGGGGAGGGCATACTTGGAATAGTCATACCCTGCAGGCTCAACCCATCCTTTCTCACGGGCTACATGAGCTGTAGCGGGATCTTTGTTGTTGTGATTGGGAGTGACATCCTTGAGCGCGGAGCCCAGATCGGCGACGAAGGTGTCCATGACAGATGATATGAGAAGGGGAAGAGGTCACGATCACGAATGGGAGAGGATGAAGAATAGATGGATATGAGGAGGAGGAAGAAGAGAAAGGTGAGAAGGTGAAGAAGAGCAGAGAAGAGTAGAGAAGAGAGGAAGAAGAAAACCAAAACAAAGAGGAATACAATTTGATGGGCGATGCCTCAGGCTGGCCAGGACTCAATCATCTCTCTCTTGCAAAGGCTGTTTGGAGCAAACAGCTGCACAGTAAGAGAGGGAATATAAGTGTTTGGTCACCTTCGAGTGAATTCAGTACTCTGATCCATCCTCCAGGGCATCCCGATACCAGAATAAACTGGAGATAGAAGATCTATCTGGTGTAGATGCACTATCGCTGCAGTACTTGAATCATAGGATCTCCTCACAAGTTAAAGAAGCAGTTCTGACTAGACTTCTCGGATGCTGAGTGTAGCAGAAGACTTATTGGACTATGTTTATGGAATTATACCCTTGGCGAATATATATACGTGCTTTATTTGGATTCGGTTATTTTGTCGTAAACAATTTCTAGATACCACCATTGGTCTGCTGGGAACAACCGTTCAGATACGTAGGCCTATATAGAGACGTATAGAGAGTTTTCAGCGTTCATCAACAAACCCTGGATCTCCTAATCAGGATGTTGTATCGTATTCCCGTGCAAGAAAGGTGGCAATTGGGGCAAAAGCACAGCTAGAATCTGCCGCTGCCCAGATCTGTATGGACTATGCAATTCTCTGGAATGACTGTTCTCCTCCACTTGCCTTACAAAAGGCTCAGTTTAACTCAAAGGCGCAGGCGTGTCCCACTATATCTCTCTGTCTACAAGCTCATTATACCCTGATGACTATCTCCGTTTGTTAAGAACAGTCTATACATTCGCACTGAAACCTGCCACTCTGGTCGCAATGAACACCAGGTCCCTGTATTGCCTTGCGGTAGTGATCAATATATATGACGTCGTAGTGTCTGGGGAACCCGTTGAACCCAGTTGCCGACGCTACAGTATACGGTGTAAAAGTATCATCAGCCTAATCTCGCAAGTGCACGTGCTCAATAAGACTCACCACCCATATTCTTAAATTTTAACCAGTCTCCAACTTTGATCTCCCTGTCCATCGTAACCTCTGACCGAATACAGTCAATACCATCGCAAGTAGGCCCCCATAACGAATATCGATGCAAGCCCTTCCGTCTCTCCTCGTGTGGGACACCTCGTTGGACCAACTCTGGTATAAATACTTCCTGTTCGGTCAGCGAGTTTAGAAAGCCCCCGTACATCCCGTCGTTGAGGTAAAGCTTATCCACTTGGGGTGTTGTATCGACGTCCATTCGAGGCTGCGTACGTCGCGAAATGACCTTGCAAGCCATTGTGTAGAAGCTCCGAGCGAAGAGGCGCCCTGGTTCAGCAACTATTTTGATGGAAGAGGATATTTCTTTCTCAAGGGCCAGTCGAAGCCTGGAGGCCATTTTCTCAAAGTTGGAATCCTGGAAGCCGCCTCCGACATCCAGAATCCGCATGTGGAATCCGAGCCTCTTGGCGTTTTGGAAAACGCACTTAGCCTCCTGAATGGCGGTGATGAAGGCGTCGGCGTTGCGAGCTCCGGATCCTATGGTTTGTGTTGTTATAATAATGGTCGGGCTCGAGGAGTTTCAGGAGCACCAGAGATGATAACACAGGCAAAAGTATAAACCGTAAGCTTACCAATATGGAAACTAACTCCCTCAACGTCGAGTCCAAGAGCTCTGGCTCTCTCAAGCAATGGCCCTGTCGTGTGGAGGGGGGCTCCATACTTCTCTCCCATACCCGCTGCAGCGGCGGGGTCCGAGGCGTAGATGCGCAGCAGCAGCCTGATACCTGGTGCATGTTGCTTTATCTTATCTAGTTCATCCAGATTATCAAATGTGGTGTGTTGGACGCCTCTTGCAGATGCCAATCGCAGTGCCGACACGGCCTTGCACGGATGCGCGAATAAGATCCTGGCCGGGTCGATTCCCAAATCGAGCACAAGCTTTATTTCGGAAAATGAAGCGCAGTCAAAATTAACTCCCAGGTTGGCAAGATATCGGAGAAGGTAGACATCCGGGTTACATTTTACGGCTGATGGTCGACAGTCAGTACCTCCTCGCGTGGTCAGTGGACAAGTTGGAACCGACCATAGTGTGGGAGCACGTTAGGGAGGCATCGGACCCAACGCTGGTATATCTCATAAACATTCTTGGTATCCGCAACGACGAAGGGTAGGTCATGGCGGATGTCATCAGAGTTCTGGTCAAGGTCACAGATGCGACGGCTAATAATGTTTTCAACCAGTTGATCTGGGCAGCAATTTTCTGCTCTCACCTCCGTAGCCGTCATCTTGGGCACTTCGAAGAGAGTATTGTGGAATAGAGAATTGTTTGAGATTCCGCGAAGACTTGTTGCTCGAAATAGTTCAAGCTGGCAAAGGAGTTATATAGTTGGAATAAGATCTACGAACAGTAATGTATGTGATATACTAGGTAAGGGAGCACTTCGTGGCATGTCGGCTTATCCTATTACATGACTGTCTGCCTTCATCAATGTACGCAACTTCACAATAGAAGCTACTAGAGAGCAAGTCTGGCGTTAATATTGCTCTTGAAGAAAATCCATTCGACATACCAATGTTGAAGCCAGTCAGATTCGGACGAGTGCATAATCAGCCATCTGCGTGGGAACAAAACCGTTAGTGATGTCAGTCAGGGGCCGAAAACAAACCTCATCTGATACTGTTGTACTTGTCACTGCCACTACCGACCGTGGTTATTTCCACCGTTGTCTCTGTTGGCCAATTGCGTTCCTGGATGTCAACCATTGCAAACAACTACACCGCCATCCTCGCCGTTCAAGGGGACAGACTCCCCTTCGTACATGCCAAACAACCCTCAGGCTTGATCCAGCACTTTAGTTTTACGTGTTGTCTCGAAAGGCTTGGTTGATGTGACTGTTTGGTGCAATGGGACTTTTTTGGATGATATAGTTGGTAGTGCATGATTGGTTCCTTGGTATAGAGGCTCATCAAAGTCATCCTATGTCCAACAAGGTGTATAATGGTAGTCATGAATATATATAGTGATGACTGGGAGAAGCTTTCGATATTGGTACTCCAGTACTGTTCACCTTTTAGCCTATAAAGTGCAATAATACACGCCCGTCAAGGAGCGAGAGGTACCTCGGTGGTGCCTGAGGCAGCCCTACGTCATGCCTCGGTCCTGATCAAAATTCCGACACAGCACGACCAGATAGACATCATCTACCTCCATCTCTACACCTCCAACCAACCTTGGAAGTCCTCAATCATACCAATGTCCACTGCATATCCCCTGCATCAAGCAAGAAACAGACAGGATGCATTAAACGCGGTTCCACTGTCATCCACAATCATCGCTGGGCAGAAGGAGATATACGCCGTAGGGACCATCACGGCCCTCCCATTTCCCCGAAGTCTTGTTCCGCCTCGGTCGGTCCCCAATGGGCCGTCCGCCTTCCATTCCCTGAACTACTTCACCTCCCCTCCTCCTCCTCCACCCCTCCCTCTCACTCCATGAAATGATCATGTCTTCAAATCCCCATCCCGATTCCAATTCCATGGCTTCCCGCGCTACCCGCCTGGAACAGGCCATATCCAATCCCGGCGCTGTCAAAATCAATGTCAAGGGCGCCTTCATCGTCGACGAAGATCCTCGGTCCAAGAGCCCAGTGCGAACCGACGGAGTGCACTATGAGGGTCACGATATTCGTCTCCCTCACCATACCGGTCTGGTGAGCCATGTGGCTGTCGATGTAAGTGTCCTGTTCCTCCATCCATCTCGGACGAGCGGGATCTCTCTCTTTTTTTTTTTTTCCCTCCGTTCCCCGCATCCTCTGGAGCTCCCCGCAATCGCCTCTATCCGATCGCACAACCATACACGCCCCAATTTCCTTGCTAACGGCGATGGTCTTCATCTAGATCGGTGGTTCCCTAGCAAAATTGGTTTACTTTACGCGAGAGCTGGACTCCGTGGACAATGGGGGTCGACTGAACTTTATCAACTTCGAGACGCATCGCATAGACCTCTGCATCGATTTTATCAAGCAATTGAAAGAAGAGTACGAGAAAGCGCACGGCCCCACATCCAACGAGCTGTGCGTCGTCGCGACGGGGGGAGGTGCTTATAAGTACTACGACAAGCTCAAAGAGACCCTGCAGGTCAACATCATCCGCGAGGATGAAATGGAATGCTTGATCACCGGTACGTGAAGCCCAGTTTTCAGGCCGAGGACCGTACCGGAGCAACTAACCCATTTCAGGCCTTGATTTCTTCATCACAGAAATCCCGAACGAAGTCTTCACCTACAGCGAAGCTGAGCCGATGCAGTTTGCCGAGGCCCGACCGGATGTCTACCCGTACCTCCTCGTCAACATCGGCTCCGGTGTATCCATGATCAAGGTCTCCGGTCCCCGGCAATTCCAGCGCGTGGGTGGTACCCACCTGGGCGGGGGTACCTTCTGGGGCATCATGTCGCTGCTGACCGGCGCTCGTACCTTCGATGACATGCTCGCCATGGCCGACCAGGGAGATAACAGTGGCGTGGATATGCTGGTCGGCGACATCTACGGAATGGATTATAACAAGATCGGACTCAAGAGCACGGCGATCGCGAGCACCTTCGGCAAGGTCTTTCGCCTGAAGAACGCGGCCGAACATCCCGAGACTAACGGGGACACCGAACCCCATGACGATGCCGACCAACGGAACGGCGAGGTGACATTCAAACATGAAGATATGAGCCGGAGCCTGCTCTATGCCATTAGGTACGTCCCGCGTGGCCAGTCTGGATTTAAGCGGAGACGCTAACGAACCCCTCTAGTAACAACATCGGTCAAATCGCCTATCTGCAATCCGAAAAGCACGGCGTTAAGCATATTTATTTTGGCGGATCCTTCATCCGCGGCCACCGACAGACTATGAACACCTTGTCGTATGCCATTCGGTTCTGGTCCAAGGGCGAGAAGCAAGCCTACTTCCTACGTCATGAGGGCTACATCGGTTCTGTGGGAGCGTTCCTCCGCCGACAGCCGGCCAACTGGGGTCGGAGGAACAGCTTCGACGGCACAACAACGTCTTCCGAGGCGAAGACTAACCCGTCTTGATTCTGGCCGGTCCGCTTTCCTGCCTGTTTGCATTTGGCTTTCCGTTCGTTGTGATGAGGTTCTGTGGGAGCGCTCTTGGCATGCATTCGTTTGCATATTGCGTTGTTTTGATAATCTTGCCTTCTGTTGGGCTTCTGATACCCGCTTGTTGCGTTTGATGATGCATAATAGATTAAAATTCTCCAGTCATGATGATCCAAGATTCATGTGATGTGGTTCACGTCTCTCGTGTAAATGAGTTGTTTCGGATACATTGCCTAACTACTAAAATTTCGGATATTATCTAACGAGGATCTTGACAGACCTATCAAGGGCCCAGGTATTTCCAACGTTACTTACTACGCTGTATTCCTGATTGTAGGTGCTATACCTATGGTTGGAGGTGTAGATTGATAGATCACATGGAAAAGATATCTGGCAGCATCGTCGAGCTTCTCGATATGGATTGTTTGGCAACGACAAACGAGACCCTTCCACCCACTACACATAATTGACCTCCCATCGCGTCCAATTCCACCCATGTCTTGATTTCTTACCTTCCACAGGTTTTCAATCCTACCTACAGCACACTCCCCGAGAGCATTCAAGACGCGTACGTACCCCCAGACGCGCAACGATTGTGCCTAGGGAGTATGGGTGACCGGTATAGCGCCCCCAGCCGACGCCTAACAGGCATTCTACAGCTAACCTCACGTCTGTAGTGGTGCTGACACCGAAGAACGCAAGCTAGACCCTGCCAGCCTCATGCCTCCCCAACCGACCGAAGTAGTCTTGTGGGTCGAAAAACCAGTCTCCGGACCAGATCGCCCGCTCCCGCAACACATCGTCCATATCCTAGACAAATGGCATACAGAAAACCCGGGTGATCTGCCGAAATTTGTCTACCAGTACCACGGAAGCCAGGTTTCCAAAGTGTATGACCGCCAGGGCCGAGAGCTTGAAACCTCCATTTTCCAGATCGTTCGTCCAGCCAAGTATCGAATTTTCATAATACATCTCCCATCGGGGGAGGGAAAACTCGTATCCAACTACTTCAAGTATGTCACTGCGGTAGGAAGCTTCCTAGTGGCATGGACGCCCGACGGCCCAGAGTCGGAACCGTGCGCCCTTCGGTCTTTTTGTCCCACCCTCGAGAGTGTCCACTACCGGCCGGATTCGTGGTATAGACTGGTAAGCGAGTTCATTCCTAGATTCGGCAAACCGAATGAAGCGAAGACCCCGACTACGACGCCGCGGCAAACCCAGCTCCAGATGGTATCACCACCACAGACAAACGGGTGTATAGGATCGGCAGGCCGCGCGCGGAAGCGGAGAACGAACGCTATCGGTGTTCCTGCACCTGGCCCGCAGGTGACGTCCGAAGATGAAGTATCCTCCAACGAATCTTCCAGCGAGTCTTCGTGCTCTGAGGAACAGGAGCATCCGCAGCAGCCGCTCGCAAAGAGGCGCAGACACAATCCAAGGGTGTCTACGCCGTCCCAAAAAGGCGAAACCATCTTCCAGCCGATGTATTACCGCATTGATGTCCAGGCTATGACATACTGTTTTCCGCTGGACTGGTGCAGAACTGCCCGCGAGTTGTTCAAGCGCACAAAGGCTTTTATTCCATTCTGGCGAGCTGCCGGTCGATATCTTCGAAGAATCTGAAAGGGAGTTTGATCAGTTGGTAGAACGTGTCCGGGCCCAGCATCGGGATCAGCCGTTTTATATTACTGTAAAACCAAAAATGATGTAGAAAGGGCCATATGGCGGTGACTTTTGACAATATGATTCAGGATGGGATGGATATCCGAGAGCACATGACATGGTTTTCTATGCTGAACAGAATCTGCAACGCCTTATGATTTGATTTTACAGTTTCGTAGCGAATTCAGTGAATATTTACTGACTCCAGTGGAATGTAAAAAGAAAGTGAAGTCCGACGGAAATCTGCAATATGTCCATAGATCCATATCTTCTTGGGGCTTAGCGCACCCCGGAGTGCTGAGTCATCGCACGTGGAGCGGTCAAAAACGGCAGATCCATATTTAGAAGTCCTACAAGTCGTTCACCTTTCGCTCTCCTTGTCGCTGCTCCTTTCACACCACCGCCGTCAAGCATGAATTCGGCATTGCTCGATGCCTTCCCTGCCCGAATCTCCTCCTCCGGTTCCCCCGCCCGTCCCCGTCGAAACCCACCCCAACCGAGCCGTCGGGTTTAAGCCGCCTCCAGGAGAGCAACGAGCTCTCCCCGACCCCACGCGCCTCGCGCCTGAGGATGCATACTACTCGCATGCGGTGTCCCGGACGCGCAGCTCACCGGCTACATATGATGAATCTGTTCAGACTTTGAACGGCAACACTGGTACGGCCGCCTCAGTGGCGGCTCTGCACCCTCACCCGGTTCCCGCGCGAAAGGTGCGAGGGACCAGTCGGCGGAGAAGACGGAAGGGCGCGTGGAAAAAGCTCCTCTGGGTGAAGCAGTCTTGTATGTGGGGATGATATTGAGCAAAAATGAAAACGGCCGCTGACAGCTTCAGATCCCGACAACTATACCGATACAGAAACCTTCCTCGATCACCTCCAGCGCAATCCCCGTGTCCGTCCGTACGACTTCTGGCCCCTGGTGGCGGACTCCACGGTGATCGTGCAACATGTCTGCTCGGTGGCTATATTTGTTTGCTGTTTTGTTGGTATTGTCCAGGGACGCGTGAGTCCCGTCTCGGTCGTGTGCTGGGGTAGTGTGGGCACGGCGATGGGGTGGTTTCTGTGGGATACGTGGGTGTGGAAGGAGCACGCTGAAAGTCCGCATGCACTGGAGCGAGTTTCGGAAGGAGACGATATGTCGAGCTCAAGCTCGCTGACGAGTGCTGGCAATGGCTCCGGTTCGCGGTCTAAGGACAGCCAAGTCCACGGCCTGGGATTGACCATGGCGCAGAGCGAGCCTGGAGATCTTCGGCGACAGGAGGCTGAGTCTGGTGGCTCCCAGGGCTCCGCCGATACTACACCTGTTAACACCAACTGCCCGCAGTTTCCGACGCAGGACGCGGGCCACCCGTCCTTGCTCTCCTCCCGCAACCGCCAGCGGCTGTCGACGGTCAAATCCGCCTTTCTCATCTACTGCGCCCTGCTTGGGCTGACTCCGATCCTTAAGTCCCTGACGAAATCTACGGCCAGCGACTCTATCTGGGCGTTGAGCTGCTGGCTCTTAATCATGAACATCTTCTCCTTTGACTATGGGAGCGGCGAAGGCGCCGGCGCCACCAAGTTCCCCGCTTCCCTTTCGACCAATGCTGCAGTGATGGCGTCGACAGTGCTGGCGTCGCGGTTGCCATCTACGAGCCATGTGTTTAGTCTGATGCTGTTTTCCATCGAGGTGTTCGGGCTGTTTCCCATCTTTCGCCGGCAGCTACGACATATTTCCTGGACGGGCCACGTTCTCTTGACACTCGCGCTAGTGATTGTGGCTGGTGGCGCGGTTGGGATCACTCTTCGTGGGGGCCTCGCTGCGGCGCTGGTAGGCTCCATTCTGGGCAGTATTCTCACGGCGCTGGCTATGGGAGGCTGTAGCTGGTGGCTGATCAGTCTGCAGAAGTATAAGAACGTGGTGATTGGACCGTGGGACCCGGCGCGTCCGATTATCCGCCGGCATTGGGACTGATTTTTGGCTGAATGGTTTAGCATTGCATTAATTATACCCTCACGTTGACATAGTCACCGTTGATAATACAGAATGCTTTGATTTTCTGACTCCTAACTGGCCAATCCTCTTACCCTTGGATTTAAACATACCTCGAAGACCAAGGCCCAATAACAAGCCCGGAGTGGGACCATCCAAGTTGCTGGAACTTGGTTGCGAAGTTATGTTGTTGGTACGTATGTCCGCTCGCTGGAATGTCCGCGGAATGCGACACGGTCATCCCTACTGGTCACACTGAACCCGGGAACCATTCATGACTCGGCGCAATGACAATAACCAGGGAGATCCTGTCTTCCCGCAATGAATTAGTCAAAGGATCACATTCCTTCGCCCGAGGTGTAGAAGGGAGTTGCTATGTCCTGGCAATGCAAATGACTGCACAGTCCACCTGATGGACGGAATGAATGACGTTGGCCTGGCTATTGAGCAACGATCCCTTTGAAGCTAAATATTTGGGCTGTTATTGTCTCAGGCGCCGCGGCCAGGGGAACTATATATGATCGCTGATACTCGTTCTTATTTCCTCCACGTAATTTCTGGATCTTTACCCTAAACAGCTCTTTCCCTGCTCCAGGAACAATATGTTTAAAAAACTTGCTTTGGCTTTGCTCGCCGCGCAGGGCGCGATGGGCATGCGCTTTGCCATGTATATTGATGAGTTAGTCACCCGCTAATCGTCTACAATTCAATCACGAATATTGATCGAGCTGGAAGATACCACACAACCGACCTGCCGGACAGCTCCCAAACACAGGGCATAACGCATGCCATCATGGCATTTGCGAAGACCACCCTGTTCACCGATAAGGATGCCAAAGACTTTAAACCATTCGAGCCGGTCGACCAAATGCGCAAGCGCTTCGGCCCAGACACGAAGGTGATGATCGCCGTTGGCGGATGGGGCGACACTGCCGGGTTCTCGAAAGGCGCCAAAGACGATGCGTCGCGGGAATCGTTCGCAAAGAACGTGGCCAAGATGGTCGATGACCACGGCTTCGATGGTGTTGGTTAGTCGGACCTCTCTCTTGAACACCGCATGTGCGGGCGTGTTCGCCGGACTGTGCGCTGACGGCTTAGACATCGACTGGGAATACCCTGGTGGAAACGGCGACGACTACAAAAAGGTGCCCAACGAGAAGAAGAAGCCCGAGATCGAGGAGTACCCGCTGTTCGTGCAGGCCATGCGCAAGGCCCTCGGCAAGGACAAGGTGTTGTCTCTCGCGGTGCCGGGCAAGCGCGAGGACATGATCGCCTTCACCAAGGAGAACGGACCCAAGATCTGGCCCTCCGTTGATATGGTCAACGTGATGTCCTACGACCTGATGAACCGCCGCAACAACGTGACCACCCACCACAGCAGCGTCGAGCAGTCGCTGGACACCGTCCACGCGTATAAGGAGATCGGCCTCGACACGGAGAAGATGAACCTCGGTGTCGCGTACTACGCCAAGTGGTTCACGACTAAGAAGGACGCCGGCTGCGAGGAGCATCCGCTTGGATGCCCTGTCGTGGAGATGGAGAAGCCCGACGGCTCGGACAATGGCAAGTCGGGTGTGCTGACGTTCGAGAAGTCTACTATGGCCCCGCCGCCGAAGGATCTGAAGGACTCGACGGATGGGACTTGCGGGTTTGCGAAGGGCACGCGCTGTCCCCAGGGACAGTGCTGCAGTCAGTATGGAAACTGGTATGTTTCTTCCCAGCAGGTCTGGAGGAGAGAGCTACGCGGTGAATTGTGCTAACTGGAACAGTGGCAATGGCGATGACTTCTGCCAGAGCGGCTGTCTCTCGGACTATGGTGAATGTAAGGGCATCTCTATCGTCGACTCCTGGCGCCGGGCGCAGAAGGACGGCGAGCTGGACAAGAAGGCGGGCGGGCAGTACTACTTTGACGAGGAGGTCAACATCTTCTGGACGTGGGACACTGTGCCGATGATCGAGCGCAAGTTCAAGGATATCGTCGATGCCGAGCACGTTGGCGGCGTGATGGCCTGGAGTCTGGGCGAGGACACACTGGACTTCTCGCATCTGAAGGCGATGCAGAAGGGCGTTGCTGCCCGGGAGTGAATCTAGACTAGGTATATTGATTCCTTTTTGAAACTCCGGGGTGTTATTTAT
Source organism: Aspergillus ambiguus (assembly GCF_047715705.1). Lineage (NCBI taxonomy): Eukaryota > Fungi > Ascomycota > Eurotiomycetes > Eurotiales > Aspergillaceae > Aspergillus > Aspergillus ambiguus. The sequence continues at coordinate 385,581 of NW_027395515.1, read as the reverse complement.
TTCTAGAGCGGCCTTGTAATCGTGCGACGTTCGAAAGCATTGTCGCATTGTAGTTGTTACATGCTCCATAGGAATTTGGCGGGCGGCGCCAACAGGCCCGATGCATCCCAGCCAATCCGGAAGCGGAGAGTCGCACGGGGGCTTGGTTGCCTTTCAGCGCCCGCAAACGACCCAATTTCGTCCGGCGGGCCTTTCTCAGGGGATTATTTATGTAGAGTGGACGCCAAAACATGTCGTTTGAATCCTAATTTCCTCCGTATTGCGTGTACTCGCACTCGTTCGTGGCGATGATCTACTTCCTGTTGATGCTGCCCCTGTGCTGGTGCATACCGATGCAGGGCCCCCGGAATGCACTGGAGCCTCATATGCAGATGACACCTGCCTCAGGGCCTCTTCCTCAGGGGATCTATGACACCTCGCAGCACGTCCTGCAAACCACCGACCAGGCTACTCGCCAGCCGTCATCTTCGCACGGCGCATTCGTCAACATCAACTATACCCAGCACGCCGACGGCCTAACGGGCCATTATATGGAAACCCTGCGAAAATCCCAGCTACCCACTACGTTAATAGACCGCTACTCCCACGAACTTGTTGCATTGGGCCTCCTACTCCTCGTCCCCGTCACTCTGGGCGTCGTCGAGCTCGCCGAGTACATTGGACGCTATTACAGTGAGGAGGAGTATCCGAATCGAGGTCGCGAACGCCAGCGCTGGCTGGGCAGTGAGCGGGAGAAACACACGGAGATGAGAACACAGCGGGAGAAGAAGGTGTACGAGGAGCGACGATGGTGGAGGCGATGTCGTGAGAGAGACTTGCTATGATGCACGCATGCAGGCGGGATTCTACGAGAGTATTTATGAAGCTATGACCGGATGACAACAAATTTAGACTCATGACTACATTCATTCGACTTCGTAAGATGCAGACGCCTATCACACGCTCTCTCGCTCCTCGATCTCCGCCTTTTCGGCACTGCGCACCCACACGTCCACTTCGGCCGTCTCGCCCTGCGGTAGGTGCCGCGCCATCGAGACAATCTGCCATGCCGACGGCGCGTCACGGAAGACGTGGTTCAGGGCTTCGAGGTTGCGGTTCATGGTCTCCGGATAGAAGAAGAACACCATGACGGGGATGCAGGCCGAGATCACCGCATAGACGATGTAGTACCGGTATCCTATCGTGTTGAGCGCCACCGGGGTGATCATGACGACGACAAAGTTCCACAGCCAGTGGTTTGCCGTGGAGATGGCCGACATGGCCACACGCAGTCGCATCGGGGCCACCTCTGTGCAGTACAGGAAGTTTCCGCCGAGGAAGCCGATGGGGTAGAACGAGTTGAAGAGGAAGATGAATACGGCTGACACTATCGACGCGGTCTTTTGCGTGCCGAAGCTGTTCGTGATCGCCAGGACCACCATGCAGACGGACATTCCAGTGCCGCTGATCATGAAGACGGCACGACGGCCTAGGCGGTCGATAGCGAAGAAGGAGATGAAACTGCACAGGAACTTCCAGGTCATGGCGCAACTGGCGAGGATCTTGGACAGATCGGTGCTCATGTGCAAGTTGTCTTCGAAGATGTTGCTTGCGTACACGGAGATGAGATTTCCGCCGCACATCTGTTGGACAGTGTTCAATGCAATGCAGAGACAGAATCGATAGAGGAGACGATCCTGGTCGTCCGGGGAGAACATCTCCTTCAGCGAGACCGAGGCGGAGCCATCAGTGATCTCAAGTGAGGTTTCGATACCGGATATTTCCATACGCACGGCCTCGTCTTCAACTGGGAGGCCGCGGTAAGCTGCAAGACTTGCGGTCGCCTCGTCGACGCGGTTGACGCATACGAGCCAGCGAGGGGACTCAGGGAGGAAGAAGACGGAGGCGAGGAGAACAACTGAGAAGAAGAGCGAGATGACAAGAGGCATACGCCACTGCAGGGTGCTTTCACCACCGATCTTGCTAAGACCAAAATCGATCCAGTTGCACAGAGCGTAGCCGAGACAGATGCAGATACCATCGACAATGACATGTTGACCACGGTGTTTGGCAGAGGAACATTCGGACTGCCACACCGGGACAGCAACACTGAGTTGACCGACGCCGCAGCCTAGGATGATTCGTCCAATGGTGAACTGGATCAGAGGATCACGGTATGCCACTATCTGCAGCACCTGGCCGACGACTGTTAGAATGCCGCCGAGGAAGATGGTCCTTCGGCGGCCAAGCCAGTCTCCCAAGAAAGTGCACGATAGAGCCCCGACCAGGGCACCAATCTGGAACGATGCAATGACTGCACCCTGGCTGGTAGAGTTATGTGATTTAACTGCACCGGTGGTGTTGACGGTGTCGATCTGCGGGAATGTGTGCACCCAACTCTGCAGGCTATCCAGGGGTCCAATGCCAGCCTGGTTATAGCCGAAGAGGATGAAGGCCGGGGCGACGATAAGCAACGCCTGCGCCAGGCGGAGAGGTTTACCATTCAGCGCCATTATGTGGGCGTGTCAACTGTGGGAGAGACGGAGAAAGTTGTGCGTGAAGGACGCATTTTATATTGCCTGTTGGGACCAAAGCTCCCACAAACCCACAAAATTCTCATCTGGAGACCCCGCATGACGTTCCAACGAAAATAAATCTTTGCCGTCTGGCTCACCCGGCATGCGAATCCCTGTCTCGTCCCAGTGGAGGAGCTGATTGCGTTGAGCATTCACCGGGGGAGGTTACTGGAGAAGCCGGTCCACCTCCGGACAGCCTCCGAGCAGTACGGCGGCCGGGGTAGAGACCATACTTATTCCCGGGGATTCCATTGGCAGAATCACACGAATAGATCTTATTCCGGAGTGGCCGGAGAAAAACTGTCCGATGGGTCTGTTGTTTAGCTCATCTTGGCAGCTCCATCCCCACCGTAAGACGACTATACCAACACGCATTTCTCCTCGTTTGCGGAAGCCACTGCCCCTTTTTCCCCACTGGGGCGATATCCTACGATCAAGACACCAGGGACTTTGGGATGTCCGAGAATTTTCGCGCCTGAAAAAGGCTCAGGAAGTGTTATGCTTGACATGCAGGTGATATAGAGCTAAGACCACACAAGCTTCCAGCTGCTTGGCTTGGCAGTATATCACTCAAGGGTCGGTGTCTGCACGATGATGCACGTTGTGTCGTGGATTATTCTCCTGATCACACGATCCATTGTCTGACATTCCATGGGCATGTGGGTTTTGCTGCCGAATATTCCCCGCCGATAAGCATACAATTTCCCGAGAATTGTTCGGATCGGCCCAACTAAATGTCATTGAGCTCGGTCAACTGCCGCGTCTTCACCGCAAGTAAAGGGAATACAAATGCGGTACGGAGTACATACTCCGCACTTCTGTGCACTTGTAAATTGCCGAATATTAGGCGAAGTAGTTACTGCTTGATATCTAGTGCTCTACTCATTAACTATGTCCGTTCGTAGACCGTCTTTGTAGGATTACTTCGCCCTGTTGTAGGTTCATCAAACATCATTATGGCGTGATATACCCCTCTCTATGTCAAAACCATTTTCTCAGAGTTTTTCAGCAGATGAAAGCAAGCAAACTTGTAATCGGATAATAACATCGATGCTTGTCTTCGCCTTGGAAATAACCCAATGCCGTAGACTGTTAAGCTCTAAAGCAGAGAGTGACATTCTTAGGTACAGATTCTGGGCTTCAGTACGCTTAGCAGGTTCGAGTTGATCTAAATTCTCAGGGAAAAGAGGCGGGTGTAACCCGGGACCATCATAGTAGAGAAGGTACGGCTGACGGCCTTGGTCAAAAAGTTGGCAACACCTCGATTGATTGTCAATCGATTATGCCTAGCACCTTCGATAGCTTTTCAGGATGCATAAACATGTTCTCGGCATAAAATGTTTGCGGGCACCATCTGCCACTTTTAAACCTCAGATAGTCCTTATAGATAGTATATGCCGTTGGGCTAGGTCTATGTAAGAGGTCTTCCAAGAGACCTAGTTACTAGTGCTAATGCATCATTCTAGTAAACACATGAGCTGCTGCACCCATACAGTTTATATACATGATAATTATACTCAAATTCCTTGGATCTCTGCAACCACCGCTGCAGTGACTTCCTTCGTCGTAGCTGTTCCTCCCAAATCTGCTGTCAACAGTCCGCTATCGCACACTTTCTCCACACACTCCATCAGCTTCTGTGCTGCAGTCTCCTCACCCAACCATGTCAGCATCTCCGCTGCGGTCCAAAAAGTCGCCACTGGATTGGCAACCCCCTTGCCCGTGATATCGAATGCTGAGCCATGGATAGGCTCAAACATGCTAGGATGTTGCCGCGTGGGATCCAGGTTTGACGTCGGCGCGATTCCGATCGAGCCCGCCAGAGCAGCAGCCAGGTCCGACAGGATATCAGCGTGCTAATAAATTAGCCCCGGTATACGCACAAGACTGAACTGACAATCCGAACTTACCAAGTTACTAGCGACAATGGTATCGATGCTCTCCGGCTTCAGCACCATCCGTGTCGTCATAGCGTCAACCAACATCTTGTCGACCTGCACGTCGGGAAAGTCTTTTGCCACGGCCGAAGCAACCTCATCCCACAGTACCATGCCGTTGCGCTGCGCGTTGCTCTTGCTGACAACGGTGAGCAGCTTGCGGGGCCGCTTCTGTGCGGTCTCAAATGCGAACCGCATGATGCGCTCAACGCCCACCCGCGAGAAGATGGCCGTCTCCGTGGCCACCTCCCACGGCCAGCCGACGTGCGATCGTCCACCCTGTCCGGCGTACTCGCCCTCACTGTTCTCGCGGATGATGACCCAGTCGAGTTTGCCTGGTGGGCAGTTCCGCAGCGGGGACTGTGTGCCGCGCAGGACGCGGGTCGGTCGCACATTGGCGTACTGTTGCATCGGCTGGCAAATCGCCAGGCGGAGGCCCCAAAGGGAGATGTGGTCCGGGACATCTATGATCGTTAGCACGCTGTAAAAGACACATCGTGGCTGTCTCTCCGGCTTTGCGGGGAACGTACCGGGAGCACCGACGGCGCCGAACAAAATCGCATCATGCTTCTTCAACTCGTCAAGTCCGCCATCAGGAATGTACTTCCCAGTGGTTTTGTACGTTTCCGAGCTCCAATCAAGGTGGGTGAAGTCCAACGCGAAAGTCTGCAACTTGCCGGCTAGCGCCTGCAGCACTTCGATGCCGGCAGAAACGACCTCCGGACCAATGCCGTCCGCAGGAATAGCAGCGATCTTGTAAGATTTCATTTTTTTTATCCGTCCGGTTTTACTTGTGTCGTTGTGCTCCGTAGTCGAATGGATGATCATACACGGAGCCCTCTATATATACAAACCTCGGTAATGCCCCGCCGGACAAGACACCTCCGCCAGACCAGCCCGGAGAAAACTTGTCCGGTAGATCCATCACCCGCACCATCGCGAGCATGCTATAGAAAGCCATTCATGCCATAGTTCTCCTGGATCAACCATGGCCCGTCAGCCACTGTCCACAAATCACTCATCACATTCTCAACCCCGCTGTCTCCGGGTAGGAGCCCGTCTGCGGAGAACCCGCTGAGAAATGTATTGTTGCTAGTGTCTCCAAATATCACCGATGGGTTGTTGTAGAATTGTTGAATTGTGGGGTCCGTGGTGAGCACTGGGGCGTTGTTCTCTCCGGATATCCCCAGCGCGCTGTCAGTCTCTGTGGAGAGCTGCTGCTGACCTTGAGTAGCCGTGCATACAGGTGGCTGTTGTTGCTGTAGAGGGGGAGGTGAGGTGGGGCTTGACAGGGCCGACTCCAGATCCTGGAGAGCTTCTATGCAAGTCTGCGGCCAGGCGCTGCCTCGCAGAGCCAGATTCTGGAGGATCAAGAGGCCGGATTTGGTATATCTTCCACAGCAGTCAGAACCTGCGAACGTAGAAAATCTGTGGAGGGATAAGGTGAAAAGCATACCGAGACGCTGCAGATACAGCAAACTCCCCCTCCCAAGCTGCGTATATTAGGATCAAACAGCTCATCCATACAGCCCATGTAAATGACGGCCATATGGGGGGGACTCCTGTCGTCGACGGAGGAAGGGACCGGCGCAATTCAGCAATCAGCGACCGCGACGACTCAATGCAGATCTGTAAAGCGGTCTTATATTCTGGGGCTGTTTGGTCCGCAGCCAGGAGTGGACGGTTCATGGAGATGATAGATTCGTGTCGGAGGACGATGAGGAGAAGCCGGTGTGACTGGGAGAACGCGGGAGCATGCTCTTCTCTCACTTCTTCGGTGTCCAGGTCGAGGTAAACGTCTTCGTAGACTTCATTCCACCACTGGGCCAACTCACCATTGATCTGAGTGGCAGTGGATGATGGCTCCTGTGCATGCGCGAAGCACTTGTTGCGAAGCTCGACAATAAGGCCACGCACGCGGGCGAATTTTGCAAGGTGTGTGAGGAGCCGTAAGTGACCTATACTCTGTTAGAATCAGTGTTGTTAAAATGGACGAAGAGAGAATCTACCATCGGGGACATGGTCGTCATCATGAGTCTCCATTCCCGGGTAGCATACATCCACGTCATCATCACGGATACTTAAGGGGATGCCGAGCGCCTGCGAGAGATATCGCTCCAAGCAGTAGATTGACCAGAAGAGACGGCGTCGAATGGTCACCTCATCGGGGGCAAAACAAGAATACCGTGCTGGACAGCGATGTAGGCCAAGATGGAAGGCTGTGCGAGTGATGACACCTCCAAGCCGCGAAGCAGCATTTAACCTGAGAAGCGATACTAGGAAAATTTGCACGCTGAATGCCGCCTGCAATAAAGGGACAGTAGGCGGGTCACAGAACAGAGCGTGCAGGCTTTGCATGGCCTGATCCACTGTACGGAAAACCAACATCGCTGGCACCGGTATGCCTTTGGTCCTCGTAGCAGTAGATGTATTCATTTGCCGGCGATCAAGCAACGAGATGGAAATGACGCTGCGGACGAGAATAGTCTCCGCAGATGTCAATTTGGACCATCCGTTGCTGCTGTTGAGCTGCTCCAGAGTGCGCAGGAACGTCGGGCCAAGAATATAGGGGAAGATAGGATGCCAATGATCAAAATAGCTGCGGGTCCATCTGACGAGGTTATCGAAGTTAAATTTGGGTGCTCGGTGGTGGTCCAGTTCATGCGGCATCCATAATTCATTCCTAAGGGCCTGAGCAGCATCATGACGAGGACTCTGGCGCTGCAATTGGTCGTCCTCGCCGGGCACAAGGTTATCTTTTGGAGCAGACTGCTGTGCCTGGTTCAGATAGGCTGATCTCCGGGCAAACGCGTTGTAGACCACACGGATGAAGTAGATACCGCTGGAGCTCCCTAGAAAGGTGGCTGAACCGTTTTCCTGATGCGATTTCCGCATAATCCCAATTTCTCGGGGTGGTAAATGACTCATCTTGCGTCGTTTAGCGGGGTGCATATCATACCCTGTGTCCATTGTGGACATTACTATGTGCGGGGAGAAAGACTGGGGAAGATGATATGGAAGAAAACCGGGGATTCTCAGGCCGGGTACATAAGTAGTTGTAACTCGGTGGAGCTAGACTGCTGATATAAGCTGTGCAATTATGCCAGGACAAAATATTGACATGGAAATGAGATATATTGGGTGGGATCATGAGGATCTATTACGGCCACGCAAACTATATCCAGACGATGCATGCATCATCGGATTAAATGTCTGAAGGTTAGTTTATGGTTGGGGTGGTATTGTCGTTCTACTACTACTACTACCTAGGGAGTAGTGTAACTGGTCCCAAGGCACATAGAATCAAGAAACGTATATTTTTATGGCAATAAAGATTCTGTATACATTCAACTATAACACGTAGCTCTCGTTTTAGAAGGTAAAATAATTTTATCTCCACTACTCCTTTGTATCGCAACTGAGGTCAGTGTTGGTGGAGCTCGGCAGTTTCTTTCCCCGCAAACGGACAACCACAAGCCAAAGTCTTGATGGCGAACAACTTCATCCTCTTCTTCAACTAGACCAATCGGGCCAAAATGGCACAAAATCCCATCTCCTGCGAGCCTTGTCGTCAGAAAAAGTGCAAGGTTTGTCTTTCTGCAAAAAGGCAAGGGCCATAGCTAACTCCACAGTGCGATCGCATCCTGTAATCACCGCTCTACATCCACGAAATCCCTAGACTGCTGTCATATATGAATCCCTAACTAGTCTAAAGTCCAATTTGCTCTCAATGTGTCACGACTCCTGCGCGGTGTATCTACCCCGAAAGTGGGAAACGGTGCGAATCCTATCTGAGAGATATATATGTCATAGCTAACGACAACCAGAGGCCTTCCCCAAGGCTACATAACCCATATAGAACACCGCCTCATAGATACAGAAATAGCACTCTACACCCTCTATTCCCAGATGCGTAGCGCAGGTCTACACATTGACATGCCAGACCTGCGTATTCCTCAGGATGCGCCGGACACTCTGGCCCGCCAGAGTCGCACGACTAATATGTCGGAATGGGAGCGTCTCCCTCTGCGGGACGCGCGAGATTGGGAGCGATGGTGGACGGAGAAGAACACCTTATTTGGTGGTGGAGAATTCGTTAGTGGGCCAAATCCGGGAGAGAACTCCCGGGAGGGGGACACAACTGGAGAACGGAGAGAAGGCGATACGACACTGGTCCCAGGAGGATCATTCTCTGTGCAGCCGGGAGATAAAGCGGACAAGCTCGCCGAGACAGAACCAAATGTTTATTTCTGATTTTATTATCCCTGCAGAAGTGATGTGAGACCACTGATGATCAAACTACCAGAGGACGTGAGTATATGGCATGTAATAGGGCAGGATGATGGAAATGTTGTATATATAAAGTTATCTACTGTACAGTCTATAAATTATTGTCTCATCATTACACCCGGCACAGACGTCCGTTCTGATCTGGCAGCCCATCGACACTATCTACTGTCCAATCCTCACTACCCACACCGGTAGGAGCATAGAACAGCCCGAAGGGGTCGTACCTCTGCTTCAGCTGGTACAAACGGTCGTAGTTGGAGCCATAGAAGGCTTGCTGGAAGTTCGGCTCGAGGATGTCTGCTTCGGACATGTAGGCACCGGCTTCGGGACAGGTCTCGCGCCACACACCCAGAATGTCGTAGGTGAAGGTGTTCATCGTGTCGAGGATCTCGGTGGAAGACGCGTCAGCGGACCAACTAGCCGACGAGATGGCGTGCATGAGTGTGTTTCGGAACGCTGGGTTGGCTGCGTTGTCGGCAGCTCCGGCCAGCTTCTCGGCCTTCATGTTAAACGCAAGAAGCGGGTAGCCCTCGGAGACAGTTTTCTTGATCGCCTCGAAAGTCTTATTCAGCAGAGTGGCATCTTCCCAGTTCTCGCGCGGGAACAGCCGTGACCCAGTCATCATCGTTGTCGCGCCCACAGTTTCGAGGGGGAATCCAGCGTCCCAGGCGTCATAGAAGTTGTCATAGTAGGTGCTGGACGGGCTGTAGGGAATGCCCAGGCGGTCGAGCTCGTCGAACCACGGCTGCACGAGCGCATAATACTCTGCCAGGGTGTGGTTGACGGCGAAGAATGGGTTCATCAGGAAGGTGAATGAGTCGGCGCCCGTCGCCATCACCCAGAAGTAGGCGTAGGTGCCTGCGTCGGCGTGGATGGCGAAGCGATCGAAGTAGGCGCGCACACCAGCCCAGAAAGTGTCGACGGTTACGTTGCTGCTAGTGGAGAAGGAAAAAGTAGATACCGTCACGCCGACCTTGGGGTGCACTCGCGAGATGACCGACGTGACGACACCATAGGTACCTGGTTTGTTAGCTTAAAGATTCCTATAAAGGCATCAAAGTTGGGAGTAGGAACGGACATACCACCACCGCCGCCACGCAGAGCCCAGAAAAGATCCGGATCGGTCTCCTCAGTGACAGTCACGAAGCGTCCATTGGCCAGCACAACCTCAAGAGCGAGGACCTGGTCCACGGCCAGTCCGTAGATACTCGACATGGGCGAGTGACCACCGCCGAGAACGTATCCTCCTGCAACACCAACCGACTATACGAGGCATTAGTACTGTTTCCATGAAGGACTGCAATTGCCAACGCTTACCTTTCCTTCACCTCCCACGGCGGTGAACCCAAGCTCATTGGCCTTCTCATAGATCTCAAACGCTTGCACACCGGCTCCCATCTTGACCGCAGGACCGCGGTAATTGGAACCCTGATAGTTGGGGTAGTACTTGATATCCTTCAGATTGTGAGTCCAGATAGCAAGGGCACCCGCACCAGTAGATTTGCCGTTGAAATCGTGACCAGTGTTCTTGACCACCAAACGCAGGCCTGCATTGCGAGCGAAGTTGACAGCTAGCTGAATTTGTGCCACATTGCTGACGTTAACGGCATAGCTGGAGTAGCCACCCACAGTGCATTTGCCAGAGGGGTCATCGGTGGGCAAACATGTGCGACCTTCGTACAGGGGCCACATGATGGAGGCCGGGTCGGCGGCGCTATGCACGTCAGTTTATGCTTCCGAGAGAATTTCACACATAAAGCGCCAACATACTGAAGATATGACACGGTCCAGTTATCAGAGACAACCTGACATTGATCAGGGTCGTACTCCGGCCAGGAGGAATAACAGGATGCAGCCAGCGGCACCGTCTTCACGAGTCTCCCGCCGAGCAGACGGTTGAAAAGGGACCAGATGCCAGATGAAGGCCAGAGGGCATCACCCGGAAGGAGCTTGCACTTGCTGATACAGCTGATGCAACGAGCGGCAAGGTCAGATGACGAGACGTTGCTGCCGAAGTCAAACAGATTTGTCTCATTCTGGAGGACTGGTGTTAGGTGGTCGATGACGCTGTCCGTCAGCTGCAAAGCCTCGCTAGAAAACAGCGGGGCACCGGCGTCCGTACTGGACGAGGGCACGGGTGTCGCAGCAACAATCATAGAGGAAGTAGTTGAGGCTGCCTGTGCAGAGTTAGACAGCGCGAGGGCTGCCAGAAACCCTGCGGTAGAGGTGATGCGGACCATGGCGGAAGCTGTCACCAGCACGTGGGATTGAAAGGAACGATATGTACAAGTCGGAAAAACCAAGGGAAGAAACGGCAGCTAATTATACAGAAAGAGATTAAGAGAACATGGGTGACAGGCTAAACCATGTGGTTCTACTAAGTACATTGGCCTTTCCCAACTGCATGGATGCTGCGGCACCAACAGCATTAGGTGGAGCATGGCGATGCAGCGACCAATCGCTACAGGGGAGTCTGGGGCATCGAACGGCCACGAGGAGGACTCCACTACTGAAAGAGGCGAGCTGGCCCGATACCCTAAGTTGGTCGGGGGTGTGACTTAGTCGGAGGTCCTAGGACCCCTAGGAGGGAGCATGGCTGCGTGGCAACTGCAGGCCCACGTTGCTGCTAACCACGCGCCAATCTACATGGACGAACATTCTCGGAACAAGTTAAGCACCTGCTCCACCGGAGCGATTCATGTTCCATGGGTGACAGATGGATCGGTTCAGGTTCGATCGGATCGGGGAGCGCGGAAGGGTTCCAGGGAGGAGGGGACTTTGGAAAGGGGTGCCTGGATGGCACTCCCCCTAGCACGAACTAGTTGAAGGTCTAGATGAAGGATGGAGATGAAGGCAGCACAAAGAGTCTACGGATAGCTAGAAGAGTCTGCTAGACTGTCTTCAAACTGGAAATCATACGATATCTTCCGTAGGGACCACACTTCTAGACAACTGCCTAGTGAGACTATTATTCTTAGCGATTTCTCCATCGAACGATGGACTACTTTAGCGGGAAGGCAACCTGAGAAAAATTTTTTTCTCTCAGAAATTGTCTAAGAATTCGACCCTCGGGCGGAAATCTCGGCACTTCTCAGTGAAATTGGCATCCGAAAGTTTCTCACGCTTCACCCTTGCGTTGACCGCATGTTTCTCGAACGCATGGAGTTTCGCATGGTGCTGCACAAGCGTATGTCGTAGAAACACTGCACTGACCGATTTTTGCTCATGGAGCCATCAACCGCAACGATCATGGGGAAACGCTGATCACCATGCAAATCCTCGATCTTAACGGATGGTCCGAGTGGTGATCGTCAAGAGGTGGAGGTTGTTGACCGGCGGTATGACTCGGGAGGACATGTCACCTCATGTACTCTGTCCGGTGTAGTGCCTTGCATATTTATGAATGTAAGACCTGCCTCGTTGCCTCGTGTCCTTGTCCCGAGTCCGTGTCCATTCCGGATGCTCTTCCAGAATGCTGTATGTAAACACGGCCCCTCAAGTCAAGCACACCACGCTACACGGTTCTGGGTATTTTCCCGATTGCCGTTAAATTTACAATGGAGACATTTCTTCCGGCGGTATATTAATACAATCAATTAAGATGAGCATAATGGACAATGGGCCAGTCGCGCCGCCGCCATTCGGTCTTGGTTCAACGCCCTGTTTCAGATATGGAGTAGAAGAAGAGACTGTCGGGGCGGATTCCGTCGGCGGAGGAACGCTGCCTCTCCACGTAATCCACGCGGTTTGAGACACTTCGTGGCGGTTTTTATTTGGCAACTACCGGCAGGGATAGGAACGAAAAGCAAGGGGGCATTTTCTTACTTACATTCAGTGCCGGATATCCACTGCAGCCACAAAACTCATTTCACGCGGCTGCCATTATTAACACGGCTTGTAGCATGAGTGCCAACTTTAGCCCTCCCAATAGATTGGTCTTTGGACCATGGGCATGGCTAAAACTGTCGAGTAATCTGGGTTGTGGTTGTGGAGCCGTCCATGAAATAGTCCACTATCCAAGAGTTCGGAGCCAGATCGAGGGTTCCTTCCTGTCTCCCGCTGGTTCTCGGTGGACAGAATTTCCGTTCCTAGATTTGGGTACTTTCACGTATAATACTTCTGACTGGGCAGGATTGTGGAAGTGGTTACTCATACGGTTCATATCTCATGATCTCCGTTTGTAGCGACTGGACTACACGATATGTATGAGAATGGACCATGACAATCAACAAGGTACTGCTCTGGGAGTGGTTGTTGCCTTTCCAGTGCTGGGAGGCATTGCAGTGACACTGCGATTATGGAGTCGATATCTCTCGAGGTCTGCGTTAGGGCCCGGTACGTATGCCAGCGTTGACAAGTCAGACCCGATCTAACAAAGTCCTAGATGATTATTTTATCTGTGCCGGATATGTATGGCTCCACTGCAGATGGTCAGAGAAACCACTGACAATGGATGATAGGTTCTGGCCGTTGGCATGTCGGTGACATCGTGGTACTGTATGTCCACGTCCTTGATAACTTCTTCTCCGCTCCATCTGACAAGGCTCAGATATCAAGACGAACTACGTCGGCTACCACATATGGGATATTCCGAAAAACTACGATGTGAAAGAAGGCCTAACTGTACGGCCTCCGCATACCTTCCCCGATCATACCCCTGGCAACTGACAGCAAGCAACAGTGGGACTTCGCGAACCAACTTCTCTACAATCCCGCTCTTACCATGGTCAAAGTATCCATTCTACTTTTCCTGCGTCGACTCGAATCCAAGTCTCGTCTGGTCAACTTCTTGAGCTGGGGAACCATGGCGGTGACCGTCGGGCTGTTCCTTGCAGTGCTCTTCGTCGACCTCTTCCAGTGCTGGCCGGTTGCCTTCGTCTATGACAAGACGATCGCAGGCGGGACCTGCATCGCACAGGGAGCTTTTTACGTCGCCACGGCAGCACTGAACCTGTTCACAGATCTGCTGGTGCTGTCCATTCCGATCCTCATCACATGGTCGCTGCACATGCCGCTGCGGAGGAAGATCGCCGTGTGTTTGATTCTATGCCTGGGCGGAGTGTATGTGGTCCAGTCTGTGGTCGGTAGCACGCTCATCCAGCATATACTGACAGCTCCCAGGGCGACAGCAATCGGCGTCTGGCGCATCGTCATCCTGGCACAAGCCTTCTTCCCCGACCCTGACCACCCCAATCCCGACCCAACCTACAGCGTCGGATTTTGCAGCTCCGCCGTCGAAGTCAACGTCGCAGTGCTGACCGCCTGCGCACCCTCTCTTAAAGCCATCTTCAGCAAATACATTCCCCGGCTGCTGGGCACCTCGAATGGCGCCTCCAACTCGAAGTACTACGGCGGCGCCAGCAGCTCGAATCGGTTCCGCTCCGGACTCGGATACCACCGGTCTGCCCGCGGCGGCGACGACAATGACGGGTTCGAGCTGGCAGATCCGTTCCGCACGAACACGGCCGATGTCAAAGTCGAGATGCGCAAGTACACCCGGAGCGGGGGGCGGGGTGGCGCGGATAGTCCGAGTCTCAGCAGTGAGGATGGCAATGCGGGGATTGTCAAGACCACGGACGTATCAGTGCGGTATACGACAGATCGTGACAGCCAAGGGAAGACGGGAAGCGTAGATAGTCTGGTATAGAGGCTGCAGTGGAGGATAGAGAGCGGTATACCTTGCCTAGTATAATGGATCGGTTATATGGTTGTATGCTCGGTAATCTGCCAAGTGAGGGGAGGTGCGGGGTTGATAACAACTATAAACGGTCTGTACAGTCCTTTTCTGGCTCGCTTTCGACGGTCATCGTCATCGACCGCGAGTATCTCTTTTGTTCGTCATCATGGCTACACAGTATCAGTTGCCATTCCAGGTCTGTCTCGCACCGTTCTATACGGGATGATTCCAACGAGACTAACGTTGAGTATATAGCTCGACGACCCCTCCCTCCTGCACTTCGACTCCTTTGTCGACAACTCCTGGGTGCAGGCCAAGAGCGGCAAACGGTTCGAAGTCATCGGTGAGCCAGTCCCCGACGCCTATCCTATATCACTATCGAACTAACCGTGCAGACCCTGGCACTGACATCCCCTGGGCCAGCTGCCCGACCAACACCGCCGATGATGTCCCTGCAGCTGTCGAAAGCGCCCACGCAGCATTTGAGCAGTTTAAAAAGATCAACCCCCGCCAGCGCGCGCAGTGGCTCCTGAAATGGGACACGCTGATCCGCGAAGCCCGTAGCGACCTGGCCAAGATCCTCACCCACGAGACAGGCAAGCCGCTAGCCGAGGCCTACGGCGAGATCGACTACGCCCTCGGTTTCACCTGGTGGTTTGCGGGCGAGGCCGAGCGTATCCACGGCAGCATCGCCGTGCCCGCCGCGCCCAACCGCCGCGTCTTCACCGTGAAGCAGCCCATCGGCGTGGCCGCCGCGCTGGTGCCGTGGAACTTCCCCGTCGCCATGCTGCTGCGCAAGGCGGGCGCCGCCTTCGCCGCCGGCTGCACGATGGTCGTCAAGCCCAGTCCCGAGACGCCGCTGACGACCCTGTCGCTGGCGCATCTCGCCCAGAAGGCCGGCTTCCCCGCCGGCGTGCTCAACATTCTGACCACCGACCTGGAGTACACGCCGTCGCTGAGCGAGGCGCTGTGCAAGCATCCGCTCGTCAAGAAGGTGACCTTCACCGGGTCCACGCGCGTCGGGAAGCTCATCGCCAGCCACTGTGCCCACGGCCTGAAGAAGCTCACCCTCGAGCTGGGCGGGAACTGTCCCTTCCTCGTCTTTGACGACGCCAACCTCGACCAGGCGCTGGATCAGCTCATGGCCCTGAAGTGGCGTCACGCCGGCCAGGCGTGTATCACCGCGAACCGGGTGTACGTGCAGGCCGGGGTGTATGATCGCTTCGCGCAGATGCTCAAGGAGCGCACGCAGAAGTTGGTCGTCGGCCATGGCGCG
This sequence comes from Aspergillus ambiguus, assembly GCF_047715705.1. Taxonomy (NCBI): domain Eukaryota; kingdom Fungi; phylum Ascomycota; class Eurotiomycetes; order Eurotiales; family Aspergillaceae; genus Aspergillus; species Aspergillus ambiguus. The sequence goes on along the minus strand of NW_027395515.1, from coordinate 369,846 downwards.
CGCGACGGCACGACCATGGGACCGGTGACTACCCCGCGCAGCCTCGACAAGGCCGTCAGCCAGGTCGAGGATGCGCGTCGGCTGGGCGCTGATGTTATTCTCGGAGGGGAGCGGGTGGCCGGCGAGAAGGGGTACTTTTTCCAGCCGACGATTCTCACCGGCATGACGGCGGACATGCTGGTGTCGCGCGAGGAGACTTTTGCGCCGATCGCGGCGCTGTACAAGTTCGAGACGGAGGAAGAGGCGGTGCGCTTAGCCAATGATACTAGCATGGGGCTGGCGAGCTATGCGTTTACGAAGAATATCGATCGCATGTGGCGCATGCTGGAGAATCTGGAGGCGGGCATGGTCGGGATGAACACGGGTAATTCGTCGGCAGCGGAGTCGCCATTTGGAGGCATGAAGGAGTCAGGATATGGCAAAGAGAGCGGGAAGGAGGTTGCGGTGAATGAGTATCTAGTGACAAAGACGGGGACGTTGACGCTGGAGGGGCAGTACTAGGGCGATCCCAAAATGGTAAACATGAAGCTATTCAGGAAGGCCAGCAGCCAATGCAGTCTAATTCTACCACATGTGCACGCCTATCCACGGGCATATCCCGCGTATAGATATTATTAGAATCGTCAGAATCGATCGCCTAATCATCCCAACTCGCTGGATACGCCTGCTTAGTCACGTCGTGGAGATAACCAAATCGCGTATGGTCGACGATGGGCGCATCCACCGTCAACATCAACAACTCGTCGAGTCTTCCGCATACAGTGCTCTCTCCGGGCAGACTAGAACTGGCTCAGTAGTTTCTCCTGCTGGTTCCTGCCTCTCCAGACGAGTCTTCATCTCCTGCACGATCGGCAAGAATCATGGCCAACGGCTGCGCCTGCCGGCATGCTGGGCAGTGATTTGTATATCTATCAACTCGTCTTCAGCCGGCATTCTTCCACCTCCATCAACCCCCCCTTCTCTCTCGTTCTGCTCTATACAAACCCTCCAAACTCCTCTGTTCAACATCCTTCTAGATGATACCCTCTCGCTACACCTTCTAGTCAAACATCATGGATTTCTCCTCTCTCCAGAATATCATCCGCACACACCCGGTCATCGACAACCATGTCCATAACATTCTCGGGCTAGAGAAGGCCTGTGACTACCAGAATTACCCCTTCGAGCAGATTATTTCAGAGGCCCACGACGACGCTCTGAACAATGCCACTGCTACTCTGCCACTTCATCGTGCTACGCGTCAGCTGGCCGAGTTGTACAAGCTTCCTGCCGGCAGCTCCTGGAACGACGTCAAGGCCGCACGTGATGAATGGGTGAAGCGCGACTACAAAGAGCTCATTCGGGCCTGTCTGGTCGGCACTCACTGTCTTCTCCTGGATGACTTGTTGACCGACAAGGACGTCGAGCCCTATGACTGGCACGATCAGTTCACGCCGGCACGCAGCCGCCGCATCGTGCGCATCGAAGTGCTGGCGGAGCAGGTACTGGCTTCGTTACAGCCCGTCGGGTCCTGGGAGTCTCCACAACGACGACAGAATCTTTGGCAGTCTTTCCAGACCGGATTCGAGTCGCGTCTCCAGCAGGCGATCCAAGACCCCGCAGTGGTGGGGTTCAAATCGGTTATCTGTTACCGTACTGGGTTAGACGTGCAGCCGGACGACGAGGATGTCGAAGTACTCGTTAATGCCATGAGAGAGATTTACCAAGAAGCGGAATCGACAAGACTGCGCCTCCAAAGGAAGCCACTGAATGACTGGGTTGTGCGTGCCACCCTGGATATGCTGAAGGCCGCGAAGAGGCCCGCCTCCGCTGCCAACGTGGTTCCAAATAAGCCCCTGCAGCTACACACCGGTCTCGGAGATAATGATATCGACCTGGTCAAGGCCAATCCGGCGTGGCTGCAGGCGCTGATCAGGAACTACCCCGAGGTCGATTTTGTCTTGCTGCACTCAGCTTACCCCTACACCCGCCAGGCCGGCTATCTCGCCAGCGTCTACCCCAACGTCTATCTCGACCTGGGCGAGGTATACCCCATGGTTAGCCGTGATGCCCAGGAGCAGATTCTGCGGGAGAGCTTCGACCTAGTGCCTACTTCACGGCTGCTGTGGAGCACGGATGGACATTTCTTCCCCGAAACCCTCTATTTGGCCAATCTCCAGTTCCGTGAAGCGCTCGACCTGGTGACTGTGGAGTATGTGAGAAAGGGCGACTGGACCGACTCGCAGGCGAGACGGGCCGTCGCCGATATCCTCTTCCACAACTCCAATCGACTCTACGATTTGAATGAGACGGTAACAACCGCCGTCCCCACGGGCGACTACCCCAGCGCTTCTCTCAGCAGATTCACCCATGACAATCCTGATATCAAGCATATCCATATGCAATTCTACGACTACACCGGCACTCTGCGAGTGCGTGCCTTCCCGTTGGTCGAGTTTTTCAAGCTCGCACGACAGGAACGTCGCCAGGGCATATGTGACTGTCTGCAGCTGATGATTCAAAATGATCATATTGCGCCGGAGGGATCCACAACCGGGCAGTTCTACCTCGTTGGAGATCTAAACACCCTGCATCGTAATGTCTCCATTCCAGGTTCAAAGAGTGCTTCGTTGATGACCTTTTGGCGTAAGGAGGAGGACGCCTCTGCGTCGCTACCTGGCTGTCCACGCTCTTTACTGCAGAACATCACGTCGCAGATCAAAGACAAGTACAAGCTCGACGTGACCTGTGGATTTGAAGTCGAGGTAGTCTTCCTTCGTCCCATAATAGATCAGGACGACAATACCATTGTTCACGGGTATACACCCTGCGTTCGCAACCACTCGTGGTCGCAGATGACCTGCCAAACGCGCTGGATGCTCCCACTCCTGGAGAAAGTCGTCGACACCCTGATGGACAATGGAATCGCCGTGCAGCAATACCATGCAGAATCTGCTCAAGGCCAATTCGAGTTCGTCCTGCCTCCTGACTCGCCCTTGGCCGCAGTGGACACTCTTCTGCGTGCTCGTCAGATCATCACCAACGTCGCCGAGCAACATAACCTTCGTGCCACGCTCCACCCGCGTCCCCTTCCCGGGCAGGCCGGCACGGCTGCACATGCTCATATCTCTATCACAAGCACCGATAGCGCCGAAGCACCTCGTGCGCCTCCTCCAACTGACTTGGAGGAGTCCTTCCTTGCTGGCCTCATGGAGCACTACCCTGCGGTGATGGCCTTCACGCTGTCGCAGGATGCTAGCTACGATCGTGTGCAGTCCGGACTATGGGCCGGTAGCGAGTGGGTCACCTGGGGTACTCAGAATCGTGAGGCCCCCGTCCGGAGGATATCGACTGCACACTGGGAGATCAAGTCGATGGATGGTCTGGCCAATATGTATCTGGCGATGTCGGCTTGCTTGGCTGCGGGATTGATCGGTCTGAACAAGAAGCTGAAGTTGCGTGTGAAGGAATGTCTTCGTATGTTTTCCCTCCCCTCCGAGTTGAGGAGATTCTCCTGCTGATCATCTATCTCTACAGACGACGCGGCGAAACTTAGCACTAAGGAGCGACAAGACCTGGGTATCACGAAGAAACTTCCCAGAAGCCTCGAGGAGAGTCTGAACAAACTCAAGGGTGACGCAGACCTCCACAAGATTCTCGGTGTTAAACTGGTGAATAACTACATGTGCGTCAAGCGCGAGGAGCGTGCTATGCTGAATGAAATGAGCGAATCTACTCGGCGCCGCTGGCTGATCGAGAGATACTGATAACTTTCACTCGCCTGAGCGGCTAATCCCTTATCCCTAATAGCTTAATATAACTTACTACTAGCATCATAGATCCAATCATGCAGTCATCAATTCCATGCAGGGTATCACTCATGCTAAGTCCGTGTACGGAGCAATCCCACCGTTCATGCAAATATGTACAAGTAGAACGTAATCATCATACCATGCACGCATACGCCGTTAGACCCCTATGACTCCACGGACGAGTGCCGTCGGCGGAGCTCGCCGGTCTCCCACTCCGCCAGCAGCCGCGACACCTCCTTAAAGGACACGGGTTTCGTCAGGAACAGATCCACCCCGGCCGCCAGTGCGTCCGATTCATCGCGTGAACTACTCAGCCCAGTTAGAGCAATGATGATCGCGGGCCCACACCCGTCGCGCTCTTTTTCCAGGGCACGAATCGCACGAGTCGCTTCGAAGCCATTCATCACGGGCATCGACATGTCTGTTTTCACTGGGTTAGCTTCTGCGATAAACGAAAATAGATAATTCTTCGAGGGGACGATCACATACCCATAAAGATCATGTCGTATCCCTGCTGCATGCGCTCGACCGCATCCACGGCCAGCTTGCCGTTCTGCGCTGCCCCCAGCGCCCGCAGATTCCGCTTCTTCATGAACGTCAGCATCAGGTTGAGATTGATTGAGTTGTCGTCGACTACAAGCACACGCGCCTGGCGCGGCGCTTTCGCGAGCTGGTGCTGCTCAGGGAAGCAGTCCAACGGTACGGGAGATGACGGCGACGCGATGGTCGGGAGCGGGTCGGCTATATCGGACGAGTGGGCCGATGCCGCCGAGGACACCGACGCCGACGTGTTGCTATCGTCGCCGGTGAGGTCGGCGACGACGTCGGAGAATTTGTTGTCGGAGTGCGAGTCGTCACTGGGGAAGGAGCGGGAGGGCCGAGGCCGTTCGGGAAGGGTGGTGGTGGTGGTTGTCGCTGTTGTTGTGGCGTTCTCTGAGGAGAGACATCTGCGGATGGTGCGGGCGAGCTTGTGCGGACCGCAGGGACGGCGGATAACGTTGATCACGCTGGCGAGAGAGGAACATCCACACCGGGCGGTGGCGTAGTCGACGGACCGTTCGCAGAGGATGATCAGCGAGGGGACGAACATCGCTGTAGGGCGTTTGAGTTCCTCAGAGAGGGTGCCTTCATCGGCCAGGACCAGGTCCGCGGGCGTGGATGACTGCAGTGACACGAGCTCGAGCCCATACCATTCTGTGAGGTAACGGGCGACGACAGACCAGGAGGGGTGGCAGGTGGCCTCGGCCGGGTCCACGCCGAGGATCGCGACGCGCCTGCCGGCGTGGGTGTTGCGAAGGAGAACGCTCTCGCTGATGACGCCCTTTTCGGCGGCGGAGGGAGATCGTGGCGTGAGGCTGTCCTCGAAGACGTCATCGTAGACGGACCGCGAGAGCGGTAGGGAGACCTTGACGGTGGTTCCTTCACCGGGCTGGCTGTTGATGTGGATGGTTCCGTTGAGCGACCTTACGAGACTGCGGACGATGGAGAGGCCCAGACCGGTGCCCACGGCTAATGTGTCCTCCTGCGCAAAGGGGGTGTAGAGTCGGCCGCGGAGGAATTCTTCAGAGATGCCTTTTCCGGTGTCTGACACCGTCAGAGTGACCAGCTCGTCAATGCCTGCTCGGCGAGATCGGCTATCCGAGGCCTCTGTCACCGCCAGATGTAGCGACACACGCCCACTCTCGGTGTATTTCATCGCATTACCGAACACATTCATGATGATTCGTCGCAGCGCGCCAGGTTGTGTCTGATATACCCAGTCGTTCTGGGCAATGTCGATCAGCACTTCGACGTTGGGCCGCGATATGGTAGGGAGTTGGGACTGGGCGGCCATCGTCGCTGCCGATTGAGCGGGGTGTCCCAAGGAAGATGTAGTCCGTTGGCTGTACGCATGTCCCAGACAGACCCCTTCCACGACCTCCTCAGCCAAGATAGCAAGATCTGTTGCAACGAACGTATCAAGGTGCGCCGAGAACCGGTCCAGAGACTTGACTTCCGACGGATTCTTGTTCTTCTTCAGCTGCCGCCATGATCGCTCCAACGAAACGATCTTGCTGAAGTCGAGTACTTGGTTCATCGTGTCTAGCAACGTGCGACCACAGGCATTGATGGTCTCAAGCAGCGAGCCCTGGAAATCGTCGAGGTCGGTGCCGCCCAGGAACTCGGCCGCCGCCAGAATCCCATGCAGTGGACTTCGCAATTCGTGTCTGACAAGCGTTAGTGGTGAGCACGTAGATGGGAGATTTGGCATACGTACGAGATACTGCCAATAAAATCGCCTTTCTGCCGATCCGATATAAGGGACTCAACCCGGCTGCACTCAGCCATTATCGAAGAACCAAAGCCCATGACAGAGCTCAACTCGACGGAAGAGTTGAAAACGCGCGTCTCAACGGTGTTCCAGCAGAAACAACCAGCAAACCACTGTGAATTGGCCGCGTTCCACAGGGGTACAAAGAGTACCTGTGTGGCGTTGGGGAAGTACAGATTGAGAAGCGAATTCTCCAGGGTCTTCCACTTCTTTCCAGTCCCCCGGTGGATCTCAGTAGGTTTCGTTGCCTTCAGCCGGCTACGAAGAGGCTTTTCATCGTCCGAGCTAGAAACCAGCCCATCCCGGTGGAACGACCATAATCTCCCTTTACTATACCGACGGATGAGCTCATGCAGAAATCCGCTGTCGAGATTCGTGGCCGGGTACAGGCCCTTGGAACCGGGCCCCGGTGCGAAAGGCTCCTCGTTTGTCGAGATGGCGAGCACCGGTGCTGGGCTCGTCTCCCCGATGGAGCAATCACTGCCAGTTTCCAGGTCAAACATCGGGCTATTTCCGGCCTCGAGGAAGATGACGCCGCCATCCGAATCGAGTTCCAGACTCTCACGCAGCAGATTGGCAGCTCGCCGAAAAGCCCAAGAATTCCCGTGCGACTCATCCAGACCTTTCTGATCCCGCGATCCCGACCACCAATCTGGGAGAGGCGTATCCGGATTGGATGAGATGCCCTGGTCGCCCTTAGACTCCGACATGGAACTGATGGAGCGAGCGTCGCTGCTGTGGGATCGCCGAGAGGGGATGTCGAAGCTGTTCAATGAACCGACAGAGAGGTGGTGAGCCTTTTGATGTGACGTCGAGGGTGTACTTGGAGGTTGGAGAAAGCTTCCAGCGTAGGAAGGATTTGGAGTATCCACAAAGCTAGAACTACCCTCCACAAAGCAGCTGAGGCCGCGGGATAGGCGTGTGGCACGCCTGCCTTCAGATGCCTGCCGGCTGACCTTCAGGTAATTCATTATAAGCGGCGCAAGAGTGGCCAATGTCTCCCTCTCGATGTCTGCCAGTCCATCATGGGGTTTCGTGTCCAGCACGAAAAGACACCCGATGTTGATGTCGGTTTCCGTAGTGAGGGGCGTGCCGGCGTAGAATCGAAAATAGGGGGCGCCTTTGACGAAGGGCAGACATTTGTACTTCTCATCTTGACTCAAATCGTCCACCACGAGGAACGGAGTCTCGCCGGGATCCTTGACTGTTGTAGGAAGCGCAACGGTATCCTAGCACACAGATTGGGTTAGTTTGCGCGCCGAAGATCTATGCGGGAGCAACCTACTCGACACATTGGCCAGGCACTATTGTTCAACGTGGGGCATCCATCCCAGTCTCCGTCTCCAGACGTTCGACCACACGAATCACTCAACGGCCTGGTCGCTTGGGCAAGAACAAACTGCGAGTCACGGTCGGACACACTAGACGAACCGTAAGAACGATAATCACAAGTGGGAAAAAAATACTATATCCTACCTAATTAGCACACGGTCAACGTTCAAGCGCAAGGCGGCCAATTGCGCAAATGAGTTGAGCGTCGCGTTGGCTTCACCCAGAACTAGAGCTTCTTCGGGCACAACATGTGAGACCGCGAGTGGCGGCGTCGACAGCGGCGGCACTGGCGAAGATCCGGGGAGCGAGGCATCTGGAACTGGATTCACCTGCGGGGAGTCTTCCCTGGATGACAGCGTATAGGAGGTGCGTTCAGGTCGAAAGTAGCGATAGACCTCCCGCGCTCTGCGGCCCGCATTATGATCGTCGTCCCTCCTCGGTAGCTCCATGAGAGCGGCAAAGACACGGTAAGGCAGGGAAGGAGGGCAAAGAAATTCTCGATACAGTAGGATTGTAGGTCTAGCGGTCCATCGTCGAACCCGATTTGGGATGGGCTTGAAATAAGGTGTGGCGGAAGGGGGAAAAGAAGAAAAGAAGAGAAGGAAAGGAAGCGAAAAGGGAGAAAAAGAAGAAGCCAATCTTGAAACAAGGCGGGCGTTGAGGGGCCCTCGAGGGTTATATTAGATTGAAAGTCTAGAACTACCCAGGATGACAACGGAAATGGAGGAGTTTGGTTCTCACGCATTTGCCGTCTGAACCGTTTGACCTGAATCCCGGCGACAGGAACAGTAAAGAATCTCAAAAGGGATTTCCATGGATGCGATCCGCTGGTCCCAGCCCCTTCAAACAATAATCTTCAGCGGTGGAATGCTGGATCTTGGTTCGAAGATGTCGTCCCTCTGGAGTGGCAATGCACAAGGGTTGAGTACCCGACCAATGACGGAAAGCCCCGGTTGCAAAGGCAGGTGTGACAGACCTTGGGAAGGACTCCACTTGCGCCTTCATCAAGCTGTTGGAATCCGGATTGGGGACCAGTTTCATGGGTGGATGACGATGGTCCGTGGACTCTCTGATAGGGAGATTTGCATGAGATCCACCTCCGGGTCAACCACGGTCAACTGATATTGATTGAATCGAGACGGCCGGTTGAATGGAAGCCAATGGAGGAACACATGATTAAGCGCGAGATGGAGATAGAGGGTGTTGAGAAGACGAAGCCGATGGAGGAGACGAAGCCGAGGGAGGGATGGATGGAGTCCGCAACAAACAAGGAAGTTGTCGACCAGAACAGGAATCCGGCCACGCGGCTATCCCGCTTGCGGTTTGGATCCAGCCCTTCCCATTGGCGGCCCAGGATGTCGGGTGGCTCGTCCACCAATCACTGGGCGCAGAATTCCATGTATAGATGACTCAGCCCTGCACAACGCATGCACACCCTCGCCACTACGACGGCGCAAGCGGAACCAAAGCAGCATTCATCTATATGAGTCAGGCCGAAACGTCGCAACTTTGGATGAGGATATTAGACACGCCCCATCTGGCAATACACGGCCTCTCCAGTGGTCTAGAACTGGTCCCCACCGTGGCCCTCAACCGTGGCTGATGTATGACATTATCACCATATCATTGTGCAGATATTATGCAGATCTCGTATACAACCCAATCAGATGTGTTCGATGATCTAAAATCATCTCATACGCCAACGCCATGCAGATCCCGAATAAATAAATATGAACCATACCATCCTCCGCCTCAGTCAACATCGTCGCAATCATGATCAGTCATGACATCAGAACTTCTCCATCAGCCGCTTGCGCACTGTCCACATGCGCGCTCGCTTGCCGAAGATATACATCGGGATGGAAAACAGCAGACAGCCCAGCTGGATCCCTCCGAGGGCGAGGAAGACGGTCTTTGACCCATCCGCCTCCAGCCAGTCGACCACGAACAAAGAAAAGATCAACCCGTGGAAGATATTCTTGCTCCAGTTCAGTGTCACCAGCGCCTCCCCCGCGTATTGCCGGTAACTATCGACACAGAACGTGATCGAGGTCGTGCTCCCCAGGCAACAGCCAAATGACACCATCCCGAAGAATATAGTTGGCACCATCCAGTGGTCCTTCTCCTCCGCGCTCCAACCAAACGCCATCAATCCGATGGTCGTCGACACTGCAATCGGGATGGCCATCACCAGTCGGAACTCCGGCTCATACACCCCGCCATTCCTCCGGGTCATGAACTTCACAATGATGTCTGAAACTTTCCCCGCCACCGCTGTGCCTAGAAGACCCCCTACGAACGGGGAGATGTACACCAGGCCTGTCTGGAAGGCTGTGAAATTGTAGTGCGACTTCCCCTGGTAGATGTGCGCCACCAGCTCCGAGATCACAATCAGCCATCCGACAGACAGTGCGTAGACGACCGTAGACCACAGCACTGCAGGATAGGCGAACAGGATGAACGGGCGCACGGCCACTCGCACCCATTTGTCATGCGAGATTCTACCGCTCCACGGCCGGAGCGTATGCGTGTATGAGACGGGGGGCAGCTCACGGAGCCGGTTGGTGTAGCGGAGCGCCGGGGTAGTGGCGATGCTAGAGTCGCGCGATTCAGTGCGTGCAGGGGACAGCCCGGGAACTCGCCCAGCTTCGAGATCGCTTCCGTGAGACGGGTGGGCAAAAGCGGGAGAGGGAGGGTGGAGGAGACCGTCTGACTTTTCTGGATCTGCAGGGGGCATGGAGTCTCCCACGGTACTCCCCGTGATGGCGGGACTATGGGATATCGTCTCCGAATCCGCTCCCTCGGGTACTCCCCCTTTTTCATCCTCTGGAGCAGGATACTCTGGTGCATCAACAAAACCGACGTGGCCCTTTTTGGACTTCACGGGAGTGACCGAATCCATTTCATCCTCCGGCCGCACGTTTTCCTCTGGTGCAGGCTCCTCGAGGCGCACGGCAGCCGTTGGGCGACCCCGTAAGCTGTGCGTCAACCTATCTGACACGGTACGGTAGATATTGGGCCGCTTACGGCCGCGACGCGGGCGGGGGGTTCGGTCCCAGAATGTCTCCGGGACAAAAAAGAAGAGGCAGGCGAGGCAGGATCCAACAATGATGGCCACAATCCAGAAGACCCAGCGCCATCCTAAATTGCCGATGATAGCCGCACTCACCAAAGGAATGAGATTCTTGCCGCCCAGGAGAAGCAGTGTGTAGATCCCTACCCGGTAGGCCCGTTCATGCAGGAAGTAGATCTCTGCAATGGTAGCCGATGGCAGACACTCTACCGGACTTACCGCAATCCCCTGGAAGATTCGGGCCACCACAAGGCTCGGGTAATTAGGGGATGCGGCACACCAGATCGCAGACAAGATAAAGAGGGTAGCGCCCAGAAGATAGACAGGACGTTTCCCGAAGAGAATTGCTGTCGGGGACATTACCACCGAGCCCACCCCGAGCCCCAGCATGTAGAACCCCGTCGTAAAAGCGACCTGCTGCGTGGTCACGTCATACGTCTCGGCGACCTGGTTGAACCCTGCTGCCAGGATCGGGGTCATGCCTCCTCCCATGAGACAGTAGAATCCAAGGGAGAGCAAGGCAGCATCCCGTCGCCACATTGGCCAGTTCAAGGGGTCGTTCATTGAGTCATCGGGCTGCGGTTCGAGGACAATCTGGCCGTCGGCAGTTTTCTTCTTGGACCGAACGGAGGGTCGAGACGATGAGCGCGATTTTGGGCGTTCGGAGGGCAACGACGACGCGGAAGTCCGTTGGGGTTGGTGTCGCAACCCTAGCGGCTCATTGCGGTTGGATGAGAGGAGAAGAACCGTTCCTGGCGAGGTAGGTCATTAGAAGGTGATTGCGTCCATGACGAACGAGGTAAGTCCCTTACCAGGCACTTCGTCCGTCTCTTTGTCACTCAGAATCCCCAAGGTGGCCCTAGACCGATAGATCCTGCTATCGCCAATGTTGTCGGATTCATCCTGTGATCCTGAAGATCCAAACCATTTCCTCCTCCACCAGGCACTCGATGACGGTGGCTGTGTGTTCCCCTCTCCAGGAGGGGCTGTGTTTGTAACCGCCATCCGTACCTCTATGGCGGTCCTGTTAACTCCCACCGGGGCGGAAGACAACACTCAGGCAATTCCCTCCGTCACTAGGCTTCTATGCCTGTCGAGGGGTTAGTGACACTTGATAATCCACAGGACAGGACGTTCAGGAGTCTCACAACGTGGGTGGGTCAAAAGTGGCGCCAGTTTCTCAAATGCTCAGCAGACACGGGAATGACACCAACGCCATGCAAACACGGAAACTCTATCGCGGGGTACCGGTAACTGGAGATGTATGAACGAAGGAATGTCGTATGCTGTCAGATGAGGCGAAATTACGGCCGAGACAAACCGAGCCAGAGAATGTCACCGACGACGGAAGACATGGCGAAAAGAAACAGGCGACAGAGAGCGACGACCAGCGGATATATAACGCTCGACCAGACTGTTGTCGCACGTCCGCTTGAGTCGGTGAGCGTTTAGGACGAGAGAATCAGACCGACTCTGGGATTGTCACGCGCAAGAGAGGAGAAGAATCAAGAAAGAAACAAGTGAACCAAAGAAAAAGGGAAAAAAGAAAAATCTCCAGGTCGGGCGCGGTGGGGACGGGAGCGGTACTCACAGGGTACCCCCCGCTGCCGCTTACGAACGGAGCCGCTCCCAGTATCTCCGGTGTATCTCTGGAGTCCCCGTTAGCCCACGTTGGTGAACGATTTAACTCCGATCGACACAGAGACATCTGTCTACATATGCACACGTGGAGCACAAACCAGTCCGAGCTGGCGTAATCCCCCCTACAAAACCACTTATCGTGCGTGGGCAGCGCCTGTTCCGCCGCATGCGGTCTACACGCCAAGATGCCGTGCAGGAGGACCCTGAATCCGCTTGGTACAGAGAGAGAGATACGCGCATCGATCGCTCTGACGCAGTCTCCTTTGGGCTTTTTTTTTTTTCCCGCATCCTCTCGAGTCAGTGTCGAGTGGCGGGAGAGCTCACGCCCGATGTTTCATCCGTCCAGCCTCAAGAGAATAGTCCAACCCGCTATACTCATAACACGAGGAATTAAGTCCACAGCCCGACCAATGAGGCTAACTGGATGTCTCAGACTAAGTTAGATAAGGTCAAGGCCGGTGTACCCATGATCATCACCATGGGCACGTCCCCTCTTCGGATCATCGGGCGTGGGAGCTCTTTGGGGGGTTGCCACCGGATACATCATTTTTATTCGACGGTTGGCCAACGACTTGCCGTCATCGTGCAGCCTGTCTTCTCGTGGTGGTTATCCTTTCACAGGCTTACACATCTACTGGATGGTGGTAGTTGCTCAGAACTCTCGGTATAGCAACATAGCTCGACAAGGCGGCCGTTATGGCGTCATAGTTGAGGTCCGTTGCCTTGCCTCTGGGCCGATACACTCAGCTGGACATTGGAAAGCCAGTATCTCAGACGCGTTTGTCCCAATACATAGACGGATCCTCGCAATCAATAGACAGCTCTCCCCACACTAAGATTTTACGACTTATAGCATGCGATGATGGCCTTTAAACATTCGTCATATATCAACGTGTCCTCCAATGGTTGGCCTCTTCATGTTCATTTGGCTCCCTGGAGTCTCCGACCCAGAGCTCTGCCCACGTTCAGTTCTGCATGAGATCCGGAACTTCCCTAATTCCTGCATCAGCGTCTGCAGTTGATATCTGACAGTGGGCTCTTATTTCTATAAATCCTTGGACTGACCCGCTCCTATCAGCAGCAGCAGGAAGATCCTCAGACCGCTATTTCCGACCCTGGTCTGGACAGTAGATATATAAAACCTCTCAAACCCACTCACCGCGCAGATCCACCCAATATACCGTCCGAGATCTACAATTAGATCAGGTACCTGGCCAATGTCCATAGATAGCATTGTATGTACACCGTGTCCTGCAAGTATGTCGTGATCACGTCTATCGCTACCCTTACAACTTGTGCTCTCGGTTGTTTAGGCAGATTAGGCACAATCCTTTCGACAGAATGCCGCTTTCAGATCCGTGGTGGTTACGTTCTAGCGGTCTCGTCTGGTAGATTCATGAAGTATACTGCCTGTCGTCAACGCAAGGGATGATATATTCCGGCTCAACCATGTGTTAGATAAGATTGAGTTAAATCGGCATAGATCCAACTACATCTATACCCTGGTACACTCCAAACTCAAGATTTTACTATCTGAATCAGAACCCTCCGATAAGTTGTCAGCGGAGGACTTCCAGCATCTGTCACCTCCAGGATCAAATGCATCAGACGACATCCTCCCCCGTCGCACGCCTGATCCGCCGAGGGAATGTGCACGCGCACCTTCTCTCCAGCCTTATCCAAGGGCGTAATTCCCAGCGCGGGCACCTCCCTCGACACACTCCAGTCATCTGTCGAAGGCTCCCGATAATGGAACCAACGATACTTCAGCGCATCCCCGTCGGGATCAGTCGTCTCCCCAGCATCCAGAACCAGCGTAGACCCAGCCGGTGCCTCAACAGGCACCGGTTCCAACCCCCCAGTCCCATTAACTACGATCTCAGCGTGGTGATTTCCCTTCCCGACAACCGACGCCAGCGACCACTGCATGCGCGCCGCAAAGTCATTCTGGTACGCGCTCCGCCAGCGCCAGATCGTCGCCTGGTTGGAGTCATACGTGCGGTTCCCTTTCCCGACGACCGTGTCACCGGCGTCCGCGTAATGTCTATATTCCAGCCCATTCGGGCTCGGCGTCACCAGCGTGTAACGTCCACCCCACGAGCCGTACGACGGGTGCTCGGGCACACCCAGGCCGTTCTGGATGAGATACAGGAAGCTGGGCGTATCGCCCTCGACGATGTAGGCGTAGTCCGGATACACCGCGCCGAGCGGGCCGATCTGGATGTTCTCGCGGATCCATTCGCGCGTCAGCGTCGAGTGGTCCGGCCCGCCCGCATCGAAGCCGTAGTACTGCTCACCCGAAATTCCCGTCCACGCCGCCAGCCCGTACTGGTTGAACCCATGCACAGACGCAATGTAGAAAATTTCCGGGTAGCGGTGGCGTATCCAGCTGCCGGTGTCGTCTTGGTCGGAGATGGTGTACACGCGGAGGCGAGAGCGTAGCTGCGCTGCTCGCGCAGGGGTGTTGTCGTGCTCGATTTGGTAGAGCGCTTGTGCAAGCACGTTCGTGCCACCCCAGGCGAGTACCCAGAGCGGTTGTGTGGAGGGGGCTTCGAGACGCTCGATGAGGAGCCGAGCGCCCGAGCTGAGGGTGTTGTTGCCCCCTACAGCGGATATGCCGTATTTCTATATGGTTGTGAGCTGCGGGAGGTCCGATTCGGGAGGTAGGGTAGGGGGAACTGACTGCAGGGCCTGTCCGGAGGAGACTCAGCATATGCTCGGCCGGCGGATAGGGCGAGTCGTCGGGTGCATGGTGGTTCAAATTGTCGACAACCTCGCCGTATGCGTTGATGATCTTCTTCATATCCTCGGGGTGCACTTCATCTGGTAACCAGGTAGACGTCACTGCGACAATGCCTTCGGTCTGGAACTGGTTACTGTATAGAAGGTAGCGCACAAGCGACTCCGCGTCGTCTGGCTCATTAGAGATGTCCGAGAGAATGAAGACCCGGGGCTTGGTGGGGAAGGACTGCAGGGCTAGGACCGTGGTTATTTGGAGCCCAATGGCGCAGAATATAATGTATAGTATGGACTTCATCCTGCTTGCTGCGGTGGGTTGTATAGACACGACTGTTGCTGAGGGCAAACCGGTGGAATTTATACCTTTCCATCGTCTATTGAGTCAATGTCCTGCTATTTTGATCCGAAGTATCCCCGATACAAATGGGATCTAATCAATAAGAGACTATTACAGGATTGAGTTCTGTTGAAGGTATTCAGGAGACCCTCATCGGTGAGATGCATCGTGGGTCCGCGGGGAATGTGGAGGCGATCGCGGGGAAAGCAGGGCATCTGTATCCCACCAGGTAACTCCAAGCACTCCGGCGTTAAGGACTGCTCTATTGGGGATGTAGATCACCGCTCGGGGGTTGGTATAACTCGAATCGAAACACATCGTGCGGAGAAATCCCATAAGCTCTCATCGACGAGGAGATGTGGTGGTCTTTGCCCCCAGTGGATATTTGCTGATGGTACGGAGGATAATCCGAGCCTTTGTCAACATGCTTTATGCCCTGATATCATTTCGATGTGTTGGTCATTGACTACCCTTCCTGTACCTTGTACGGAAGCGGAACTCAGAGTTTGGTGTTTGGTCCGTGCGAACTATCGTTTTCCACGTTTATTGCCGGTGATACAGAATGTATGGGACATTTCACAACGTAGACTCCATGAAAACGGGCCGGAATATGCTGAATGTGTTGAGAACGGCATTCACTCCAATGACCATTTGTAATAGCAATGAGACGGTCTCCCAGTGGGGGAGCGTAGAGGGCGAATACAAAAGGTTCCCATAATTTGGCAAGCGGGCCTTATAGCATCCTGGGCTATTATCATCACCCTCGCCCACAGAAAAATGTCGGCAATTCCTTGGCTCTATGGGTTTATAGCATGTGTACGTTTGCTGCCGAGTTCTCTAACTGATGGCTGGTGATTCGGGTTGTGACCTAACCCATTCTCAGTATCGAGATATCAGGCCTAAAACAAGACGTCAAG
Source organism: Aspergillus ambiguus (assembly GCF_047715705.1). NCBI lineage: Eukaryota > Fungi > Ascomycota > Eurotiomycetes > Eurotiales > Aspergillaceae > Aspergillus > Aspergillus ambiguus. The sequence continues at coordinate 353,705 of NW_027395515.1, read as the reverse complement.
TGTATATAGAATACTGATTTATTTTCTCACAAGTTAATTCTGTCAGTAACGGGTAGAGAGCTATGCTTATCAATTATATCCGTAGTTTTGACCCCGGCCCCTAACCTGGCTGTCGTGCCTTTGCGAATTCGGGGCTCACAGCACGCAATTATCTAGCGTGCATTTCTACCCTTTGCATAAAGCTGACACAGCCTCTTCATATGGAACTCTGACTGGTTGTTAAATTCATATTTCTGTCGTCCATAGTATTATTATCTGACTAATATTGCTCTGGATATCCTGAGACCACTTCCTAATAGCGCCATTGTTCTCCACTGACTCGCAAGCAGTATGTCGTCTAGATGCACAAAACGAAAGATCAGGTTCCCATTTAAAGAGAGCAATTGCCGTGCCATGATTCACCCGTTTGCAATCCCAGCACATAATAATCTTCCTACACAGATCCAGAATGGGAGAAATCACGTCTTCTGGGGTCACTTTGATATCTCAAGGGACGGGATATGGCATGCTCATCGGCCTTGGTATCCTCTTCTGCGGGGTAATTCTTGTCGCCGTGAAAATTCAAAAGGCTTATCTTGATGAGGATTCAGGCCAGTCTGAGATGTTCATGGTGGCCAATCGGACAGTTGGAACCGGTTTAACAGCATCTGCTGTGTTCTCATCATGGATGTGGATTAACGAAACGGTTTTTGCTGCTGTCAATTGCTACCGATTTGGTCTTGCAGCTCCAATGGTAGGTAGATATTCTCCCCGATCTGTCGGACCCGGACTGATATATAGCTTGCAGTGGTACGGGTCTGGACTGTGTTTCCAGATCGCGTTGATGGCAGTATTGGGCGTCCTGGCAAAGCTCCGGGTCCCGTACGCTCACACGTCAATGGAAATTATTCGGATGAGATATGGCCGAGTGGCCCATGTTGTTTTCCTTGTACTGAATCTCTTCTGCAATATTTTCGGTTGCGCATCTATGATTCTCGCCGGCTCGCAGTTGATTAACGGTATCTCGGGAATGCATTTCGTAGCAGCTACAATACTTATTCCCCTTGGAGGTATGTGGAAAAGATAACTCCTATACACGCATCTGCTAAGTCACTACAGTGGTGCTATATACTGCTGTTGGAGGTCTCAAGGCCACCTTCATCACCGATTATCTTCACACGGCTGTTGCGCTCATTCTGATTATCTATTTCACACTAGCGATTCTCACCCACGATGCCATTGGCGGGCTCTACGGGCTTTACGACAAAGTCACTGCTGTCGCAGAAGATAATTATATTCCGGGGAACTATAAAGGCTCGCTTCTAACAATGAAGTCTCACGATGCTATTATCTGGGGCCTTATTCTGAAGCTTGGAAATTTGGCGTTGGTCGTCATGGTATGTCTTCCTATTAGTCCCCCTGGTTATGTAGTACTAAAGTATTGCTAAGGACACTGCATTTTGGCAAAAGTCCTTCGCAACGGAGGTCAAGGCGACTGTCCCAGGATATAACTTGGCGGCTATTGCGATTTTTGGTGTGCCCTGGGGACTGGGAACAGTGATTGGCCTCGCAGCAAGAGTATTACACACCACGCCTTTATTCCCGACGTACCCGGGAGAGTTTACCCAACAGGAGGTCCTTTCGGGGTTTGTGATGCCATACGCTATTCAAGCCGTCGTTGGAGAGCAAGGTGTGGTTGCGTTCCTGGTGATGCTGTTTATGGCTCTCACTAGTACGGTGTCTTCGTCCATGATCGCTGTGAGCAGCATAATTTCTTTCGATCTCTACAAGACCTATATCAACCCAAAAGCCTCCGATAAAAGACTCATTCGCGTGAGCCATCTTGCTGTTGTGTTCCATGCCATCTTCATAACAGCTTTCTCTATTATCCTCAACTATGGCGGCGCAAACATGACGTGGATTGGATACTTCAGACCTATCCTCACTGGTTCAGGTATTGTCCCATTAATTTTGACACTGACATGGTCCGGTCAAACTCGGCTTGCTGCTATCTGGTCACCAATTCTCGGATTTTTCACAGGACTTGCCATCTGGCTCGGGACGACTAAATCAATGTACGGCACAATAAATCTTGAAACAACAATGGAGGAGGCTCCGTGTCTGTATGGGTCCCTAGCGTCTACTTTCGCTCCAGCGCTATACTCCGTCGTGATCTCGTTCTATAAGCCATACAAGTTTGATTGGAGGCAGTTCCTCCGGATTGAACTTGTCCAGACCACCGAGGCTGGAGCAAGCGAAAAAGGCAAAAATTATAACAACCAGACTACCAGCAATACTGAGAACATAACAGGGGGACATACAGACAAGAAAGGCGTGGTTGTTTCTTCCTCTAGTTCCGCTACCGACATTCCGCCGGCCTCAGAAACGCAACTCGATGACCTACAGCACCCTTTCGACACGAATACTCTCCAACAATTGCAGCGATGGTACCGAATTGCGTGGATTATGTGGGTCGTCCTGGTACTGTTGACTTTTGTTGTCTGGCCGATGCCGCTTTACCGGAACTACATATTCGATAAGTCGTTCTTCTCTGGTTGGACTACAGTGGCAATTATATGGCAGTTTGTTGCACTCGTGTCTGTTGTCATTTATCCTCTATATGATGGACGCTATGAAATATGGAAGGGGGCCTTGGGGATCCAGAAGTCACTTCGGCAGAAATTGGGTTAATTTAAGAGGCGCCATGCCTCTATAGGGCATAATATGCCTATATGTGGTTCATTCTTTTCTAGATTTAATTACCCATCGAAGCCAGCGAACCCCGTACAGTGGGCTATGGAAAAAGAATGTGTCGGCTTTTTTTTGTTGCCAGCATAAAAAACTCTATAATAGACAAGATCAATAACGTCAATCAGAAACTCTTCGCATCTTTTGCGGCTTCGGTTGACGTGCGTTATCCTCGTACGGCTTCTTTAGATGTAGACTATATATATTGTGCTTAACATTACTCCAATAACCAAATGATCCCCTGTAGTGAACTGAATCAAAGTTCCCAGGATTCTCAATCTACATATGTACTTGATTTTCCCGGAGGGCCAATGGCCTTCCCTTTCCGTCTCCCCTTCGCCGCTTATTGCTCACTGAGGAGATCTGAGCGCGTCCTGAGCACGCCTTGAGCAGGCTGAGGCGATCACTGATCATAGGGAAAGCGGAAGGCTGGATGCCCTAAGCAAGTAACCGCGATAAACTGCACGCCAACTAATGATCACCTCTTTGCCCGTTTCTCCACTCGCAATCCACTTTTGCCCGCCACACTCTCCCAAAACCCGGCAATGCCATCATAAAAAAGACGAATAAGCTCCTATTCCTTCAAATTGCCATAGCTGTACTCCCACTAATCCCACCGAAGACGAAGCAGCGAATAGGGAGGCGCCGGTAAGTTAAGGACCCCATCATCGTGTGTAGACAATAGGTTCATGGCTCGAACGTCTAACGACTGCGAGGGCCCACAAAAGGCTCTATAGTATGTTACATATTGCATACCATACCATGTGCTTCCGAACTACTATGTCGGCAATTTGGGGTCGTACGACCGGCAGATGCAAAGTACCGGCAACTAGCGCCCACATGCATCTTCTATAGCTTATATTTTGCCAAGATAGGTTCCAATCTAAATCTACTGTACTGCCAAGAGGGCTTCTAGACCAAAGTGACCCAACGTCGAAGGCCGGAAGCCGGAAGATTACACATTAAGACAGGGACTATGGACAAGCAATAAGTTCAAAGGAAACCTTCGAATTTCCGCATGTATACAAGATAATCGATTTAACCTCAGGGGCAGGAACGCTCAAGTATAACGCTGCCTAACCTATATTCCACGGAACCGCTGAATCCGCGACAATGCGACCAATCTAACGCCACCTTATTTTACCTACTCCGATCTTCACCTCGAGCAGAGCTCCTAGTAAATATATCATAATTAAGCCCCAAAGCTCGACATATCATACTTAAAGATACGCTGAAACATCAGAAGCCTAGAGACACTGGTGAGAAAGGGCCAGTGATAATATGAATCGTGCTCACTAGGGACCACAGTTTAAATGAGAGTGCTTGCCCAAATGTACCCAAATGTATGCATATTATGGAGAAACGGAGTTTTTTCCGCGTCGCGGTCAATTTACAGGCTCCATGTTCAAGCTCTATTTCTCTGATGCTTTTCCAGGGCAGTGAAGGGCCCACAAACCAGGACCATAAGCACATTGGGTTGATGCCTCGTACAATTAGGAATGCAACGGGAAAGCAGCTTGTATGTAAGAATTGGAACGTCACGATAGCTGCCCATTCTAGTAAGTGCCTGACCGTTTTTGGCAGTACGGTATACGCAAAGTAGTACGCCTTGGTAAGACCTTGGTGTTGACTCGTGTAATATTATTACAAGTGTGGCACCCAGGCAATTTCGATACGCTGCGCCACAGGGACCAGACACTTCATGTCTTATAAGAGACATCTATACCTTGTATGAACCTGTATGTTACAGATTGACGAGACCGTGCGAACTCTTGTCAATCTACCGGACTAGGTGTTGCAAAATAGTAAGATGCGCCACTCAAGCGAATGCTGAACGTGTGACAGTCTGACTGCCCATCTACACTTCCCCTGTTTCAATGATAACCCATCTATTTGTGAAGGTGACGTTTCGGCAGCAGTGGGCAGCTCTAGTTCGTTATTGAATGGCAAAGTTCAATATCTCGCAGCTCGTATGTGCCCTGCCCTTGCTGGGGCCTAAGCGATCAGTAGTCGGAAACAAAAAAATAAGATAAATAAATAAAAATAAAATAAATAAAATGAAATAAAAATAAAAATGAGTAAATGTATTGCCGATGGATCTCCAATGCTCAGAGCCTGTAGCCTGACATGAGAGGCTTGATCAAGGCCGGGTGGGGTATGATGGTGGTAACAACTTGAGTCATCGCAGACTCGGATCCCAGGTTCGTGTGTTCCCAGAGAATCCCAGCTCGGTGTCAAAATATTACACTAGGTGACCGATCGCTGCAGGGGAATGCCTGCTCACATCCCTCTATTCTAGCTATCCTATCCCCCAACACTATTTGCAATACCGGAGCTACGCTTGGCTTCTAAAACCGCAACTACGCATTTACCATTTCAGAAAATGGCCAGCAACCGCATCGAACAGCCCGTCATATGCGTCTTGTATGCCCCTCTCAAAACCGATCCTACGTGCAGTTTCGTTGAATCAATTCTCTAATGGTATGATCTTAGTTGTGGCGCACAGCCTGGAGAATCGCCCGAGTACATCGCTGCAGCTCGTTCCCTTGCCCTTGAACTACACAAATCCAACGCGAAATTGATCTACGGAGGGGGCACACGCGGTCTGATGGGCGAGGTAGCAAAGACTTTGGTATCATTATCCGGCCCATCCGCAGTCCATGGCTTCATCCCCAGGGCATTGATAGCATATCACCCGGAGGCCAACGCGGGCTTGACTGTCGAACCCCAGGATGGTAAACAACCAGAGCGAACCGTTCCCCACGATACCAGTTTGAAGGATACCAGTGGGCCTTTATTTGCCGAGAGCGAATATGGGAGGATTACAATCGTGGAAAGCATGCATGAAAGGAAACAAAAGATGGCAGAGCAGGTTCTTGCTGGTGGCCCTGGGTCCGGGTTTGTGGCCCTGCCGGGTGGGTATGGGACACTTGAGGAAATCGCAGAGGTCACCACATGGAACCAGCTGGGCATTCATGACAGGGGAATTGTCTTGTTGAATGTTAATGGGTTCTGGGACGGTCTTATTACATGGATAACAATGGCCGTTCGGCAGAGATTTATTGGACCAGCCAACAAAGACATTATGGTGGAATGTAAGGAGGCGGGCGAGGTTATTGGAGCACTCAGAGCATATAAACCAAGTGATGGCAGGCTGGGCCTATTGTGGAATCACAATTAGGGGCCAGGTTAGAGGTGAGGGGCATCGGCAGTATTTCGAAGGGGCTGCAACCCCAGTTTCCGGGACCCTCCGATCGAATTTTCAGTCAAAATTTACTAGCTAGTATTATATAGTAAGCCCAACGCCCAATCAGGAACACTTCCATCGTCTATACATTTCCAACTTTCTTTCCTAGCAAAAACTCCCCCTTCTCCGTCGTCATTTCAGCACGCTCCCAAAAGAGCGGTCGCTCAAGCTATTAAAGGTAGAAGAAAGTCGCATTTGCGTAATTCAGAGAGGCGCTATCAGCTAAATAAGAGGTGCTGCTCGAAAGTAGCAGCTAGATAGCCTCTGTTAATTTTAACATCGTTACCCTTATTGTGAACTCTTGTGTTTATCCTGGAAGCACGAAGGTTAATACATTAGCGAAGGACGCTACAGCCCTATTTAACCAAATAATTGACCTTAATAACCATAATAAGCTAGAGATTAAGCGATCCATTCTTGACGGTATAAAGATAAAGTTTAACACTAACTTAACTGCTGCGTAGATTATTCCTATTATCGTCACGGCCCACAATACACCCCGTCGTCCATCTCATCCATATCCTCCCCCGAATTCCTCATCTCCTCGCCATCGCCCATCATCTTCCAGAGATCCCACAGTGCCCGGGGCGAACACTTCATCCACCCCGGAAAACTGTCATACTGGTCCACCGTCGGCCATGTCTCGAGCACCTTCACAAACTGCCTCGTTTCGTGGCTGCTTGGGTCCCTCCGCCTCTAGGCCCTCCACCGATGCATCCAGCAGCGTGAGCAGGGACTCCTCGTCGATAACAATGCACATTCGATCCGAGTTGAAGAGGTCGCGTCGGCCCTGTCCTTCCACAAAGGCCTCGAAATAATCCCGGACTGATTCCATCGAGGCCCCCGCGAACCGCGCCGCGTCTTCAATGACGGTGGACTGATATTTGGCCCAGATGCCCTGATAGAGGGCGGGGTCTACTCGGGGAGACTTCTCGCTGTGGGAGGCGCACTCCGAAAAGAGGATTTCTTGATGCAGGCGTCGAGGAAGGGGAGGATGGTGGGGAATGCGGCCTCCGCCTGTGGGGAGAAGGTGGTGCGGTAGATTGTGTATCCCCAGTGCTGCTCGATTTGGAGTCTGTTGTGCAACTCCGCGGTGGATCGGGGCGGCGGTGCGAATGCCATTTTAGGTATCAGGAGGGAAGGGGAGAAGGTAAGGATTGAAAAGGGAGGAAGGACACGATAGGAGAAAAGAGGAGGGAGAAGTTTCGCCATGGGAACGAGCTAAAATAGTCAATCGACTTGTCTCACTCCTCACACTCTCTTCTAGATTGATTCTTCTATGTCTTCTCCCCTCCCCCCAAATAAAAAGACTAGTACGTAATAGTACTGCTTAGCCACTGTCAGTTTACTAGGTATGTATTACTACGTACTCTACTTCATCTCAATCCAACCCTGTAGCTCCAATCTCCGCGTCCGAGGCGAGTTTTCTCAGACTCGCCAGGATCTCATTTACCTGCAGGGCTTGGTCGCCTGTTCGTACCGCCCAGTACTCGACCATCTTCTTCACCCATTTTTCCACCCTCTACGCACGAGCTTCGCATCGTTCTCGAGACTGTCTCGAATTCATTCGTCCCACCAGTCCTGCACAAACTCGTCTGCGTTCCCGCCATTCTCCCACGCTTCATCCGCTAGGCCCCAGGCTTCACGGGCTACATTCGACGTACTTATCAACCGGGAGTTCATGACGGGGTAGTTAAGGTACACGAGGATCGTGAGAGGCTCCCGAAGATACTTCAAAGCGGCCTCGGGATTGTCTTCTTTGATAGTAGCTGGGATTGTCTTCTTTGATAGTAGCCTCCATCCTCGTGTCAGGAGTGGGGTTCTCTCCGCGCTAGATCTGCGTATAGACATCTTAGGTCAGTATGCGTGCGTTCAAGTCAAACGACTCGTGGCTTTCCCAAGGGACACATACCCGGGACTTCACGTTGTCCAAGCGGGTGAGGGAGAGGGTGAAATCAGCGCTATTAAGGGTTAACTATGACCGGGGCGCTTACTGAGCGCTCGCTGAGCCTTAACGGGTGAGAAATGCTGAGTGAGTAACCCTCGGAGCGCCCTCATTAAAGCGGCCTCATCCAAATAGGACAAGTCACATTGATTCTAAAAAATCAAGTCTGTATAGTAACAGATGTACAACGACCGGCTTAGCATTCCATATCAGTCGTTATATCCGAGGTGGGTTTGGCCCACGGTCGTTATCGCCGAAGGTGGAGCGCCGATCCTCTGAGATGTATGTCGAGTTCGCAATGATAGTCGTGGCCGTGCCACGTGGGATCTCAGTTGAATATGCCTTTGGTATTCGAAATGGGCGCAAAAGCGCTCCAAATCAGTCACCATCAGAGTCATTGCTAGATCTGTGGTGGCGCGTATGTCTAATCGTACGGGGGTGGGGGTGTCTTCAAGGCTTGACTATTTCGAATACGCAGTTAGAGAATAATTGCCCTTGTCTAAGAGAAAGTGCCGCGTACCCCTGTCGATCCTTCCTACGTTATGCGTCCAGTCTCGCAAGCTTGTACCGGTTTTAGTATAACTTATAACATCATCTTCTGCCGACTTTATCACCGGGATGTCTACCCAGAGATTTTGCACCAACCAATGCTCAGAAATGCAGACGACCTTGTATGCGTAATCAAATGCCGTGTCCATTTTAGTCTACATGGGGTCCCTTGGATATGTGCCATAGTGATAGATTGAGCCGCAGATCGATCGGCCTATAAAGGCTTAACACTCCTCCCACTGTCGCATATTTTTCTGTAGACCAAACGTCTCTTCTTCGCCTGCCTTGAAATACGGTCATAGAATCGTTTGGAGAATGGTATTTAAAAGCACTTTTTGCTGGGCTCTCCTAGCCTCCTCCCTCAGCACTGCGGCCGCCACCTGCAATCCCCAAACCCTGAACACCACAACCTACCTCTACCCAATCACCAAGGAAAACACCACAGTGTTTGACGTCGCAAAGGCTACCAACCGCGGCGTATGTGACATTGGCCGCCACAACCTCATGGCCGATGTTACGATCATTCCCAATGTTGGTGAGGAGTTCATCATTCCTCCGGAAACCTGCGAGCCTGATAACGAGACCTGTCTGCTACCCGAAGTCGACTCCACCCGGACATGCATCAACGGGGGACCCCGTCTGTATTACACCGTCAATGGAGACACCTACGAAAAGATTGCGCGCCGGCTCAACATTTCGACCGCCTCGCTTATGGACTGGGACATGTCGGGGGCTGCCGCCACGGATATCCTGCCTGTCGGTCAGTTTCTCAAGGTGCCCCTTTGCGAGCCAAGTCAATGCGTGATCAAGCCGTATTCGTTCAAATGGGGCGTTTACAAGGACCTGGCGGAGAAATTCGGCACTACGGTGGGCCAGATTATGATGCTCAGTGCAAGCTATAACTACAGCTCCGTGGCCTTCTCTGCCGGCGGCACATACCCACCCATCAACATTCTAGTGAACTGCACAACGTTGTCGAACAACGTCACTGTCCTTAACTAAGGGACTCTGATGGAATATGCACCAGGCTCGCCACTTTCTCAATCTATGCGGTGTTCTGCCCGTCTTTCATTTGTCAAGTCAATTAATGTACGCTAGTCATACTTTGCAAAGATGAGAAGGAGGCTTCATTTCAATCGGCGCGATAGTATATGTAGTATCTCTGAGAAAATCGAAGACTAGCCGTCTTCGTCGGATTGCTGAATTAAGAAGCAATATTTCGCATTTAACGAACATCAGTTTGGCTTTAGTAGTGAGAGGAAAAATAGCAGCAGGATTTACAGGGAGCACACTTTTCTACACCTCTCTTCTGCCTTCCGGCGAAGATTGTTTTCCAAACTGCTAGGACCACAGTGCAGTGCATCTCTCGATTCCTCAATAACAGGACCTAATGAAGCCAAGTAGCGGGACGTGGTGGAACCGATATTGCCTCGTCACGAGAGCAGGCGGGGAGGTCCTTCCCCGCAGTCGCCGTCTCGAGGTCAAATGTTGGCAGATTTGAGAGCAATATAAATGTCGTATGTTTGTCTCTCTGTCTCTAAAGTGACCAGAATACACGCAGTCACTCAGATCCAGTCACGATGTCTTCCGTCGCACAGCAGCCCACCGCACCCCAAACCCAAGTCACCCTGGCCTCCAAGGTGATTGCCAGTAAGGACTCTCCACCAACCTAGTTATCCAGACCTCTAACGGACTTTAAGTTACCGGTGCAAATCGCGGGATTGGTCTTGGTATTGCAGAATGCTGTCTCAGCAATGGAGCCGCCAAAGTCTACTCTATCGACATCGGTGAAACGGGCGACGACTTCATGGTTCTGTCGAAACGGTACCCCGGTCAGCTTTTTGCCATCCATGCGAACGTGACGCAAGAAGAAACTATCACCACCGCCGTCGACAAGATAATTGAAGAGGCGGGAGCGCTGCATGGCATGGTTGTAAATGCGGGCCGTACGCATCATAAGGCGGCGTTAGATTTCACGAAGGAAGAGATCGAGAACTTGTTTAATGTAAACTTGTTCGGGTCTTTTTATACTGCTAGAGCTGCGGCCCGTGCTTTTATCAAGCTCAATATCAAGGGCTCGATTGTCTTTACAGCATCGATGGCGTCGTACAGACCTAATAAGGCAGGCAGTCCCGTACACCATTACCGTCTGGAGCAGAGCTAACTCCCCCATAGAGAGTTCCTTCTACGCCATATGGTGCTTCAAAGGCAGGTATTCGCAATATGACACACACCCTGGCGATGGAATGGGCGCAATATGGCATCCGGGTGAACAGTGTATCGCCTGGCCTTGTGAACACAGCGATGACATACTGGGTACCACAGCAACCAGACTGGGAGCAGCAGCTAAAATACTACGGCGGATTTCCCCGGCTAGCTGAAGTTCAGGAGTTAGGCGGTGCCTACGTGTATTTGCTGAGCGAGGCAGCCAGCTACACGACGTCAATTGATATCCCAGTTAATGGTGTTATTGGCAGTAAGTACTCCGATATTGGTCCAAAGGATCCATGAGCTATGGGTACTAACGGTTCGTAGTCTGTTAACTTGGTGGTCAATTTCTCATCATGCACCTAATTAGTGTCTTCCGCGGAAATAAATAACAGGAAACATACGTTAGCATCCTAAATGATTATCTTACAGTGCCTAGTTCCATATGGGGAGTTCAATAATTCACCTCCCACCTATCTCATACACCTCATTTGGGGTAGAATCCAATTCAGGGATGGACTTCGCTTGTGCAGCGCTAGTCGGAAGGCCCTCTATATGTAGCCCTTGGTTCCAGCGGTGGTAATCATCACTGGACACTTCTGACATTGGCCGACCATCCCAAACAACAGTAGGTGACCCATACGCTGTTCCGATGCTGGAACTAGCTCGGTGCTTGCTGGTTAAGGTTCCGGGACTGGCGTTGAGCAGGGGGTCTGTACATCTCGTCAACCGTTGCTGCAGCAATCAATAAATTGGGACGCGGGAAATTACATACCTGCTTGTTGGGGACCTTGGTCATAGGATGGCGCTGGATCATGTAGGTGTGCGCACTGCGGCTCTCTGCCTCCATCCTCCCTCGATCGTCTGCGCCGTTGGCGAAGGAGAAAGATCATTACCACGGCGAAAATCACAGCGGCTGTGGCACCGATCACAATTCCCGCTATGGCCCCTGCAGATAATGCGGAGTCGGAATCGGAAGGCGAGGCTGTTGGTTCGCTAGGTCCCGTGGTTGACGACGGCGCGCCATCGAGGAACAATGAGAGTTGGTCGATGGAGGATTTGCTCCATGCAGCGGGAACCAGATCACTCGTGGGACATCCGGCAGTTTGGGCACACGGGTTGCTTTTACAGCAACCGAGAAAGGGCGGGTTGGTTTTTGCACAGGAGTACCAGTTCGCGCTTGTCGTATTGATGCAGTTGTTTGGACGGATGGAGTCATAGACACTCTCGTTGAAGGAAGCGGGATAGAGGTCGGGACATGGCGAAGATGATTCGGTATTTCTGCACGGATCAGAGGAGCAACAGCCTACAAAGTAGGGTGCAGATTCGCAGACAAACCAACTGCCACCATGAGGACACTGGAAGTTGCAGTCTTTGGAGCCAGCTTTGCAATCACTCATTGCAGCTAGTAGATATGGCTTTGGATGCTAGGAAGCAAAAAGTGCTGGAGATGGTCGTAGAGGCAAATGAGAGAATATGCAAGTATGCGGGGTTGAGATGCAATGCAAGGTGCAGAATATAATCCACAATCATTAGAATACAGATGAAACAAGATATTTGATCGTGAAAGACATCTGAAACGATGTATAAAATAGATGTGCTGCTTCAAGTCAGATGGGAACTGAAACCGTCTGGGATCGTCTTTGATATAATCTGACTTACCATAAGGCTGTGCTCTGCGACCGAGTTTTGCATCATTAGGTTATTTACCGTGGACCCCCAAACGAGACAAGACATTGTACAGTCTTGGAACTGACATATTATTGTTGGGTTTAAGGCCATAATCGCGGCAGACCAACAGCAAGACGGAATCTCATCCAATTGCATCGTGGTAAACTGTGAACAATGCATGGCACGGCCCTCGGCGGAGGCAGTGTCCCCGTCTTATCTACAAAGCAGCCTTATGGGACATGGATGAGGGGTTGCGAAGGGTCTATTTATATTATCGTGCATTTCTTATCAGAAACTGTTCCAATCATAAGTAACCTTGCTCCGGACTGTCACATTGGCACATGAAATATTGTTGGATTGATCCCTGCTATGGCCAACTCGAAGAAGGCTGTGATTCAGACGCGTTGGCCATCGTAATTATATAGGATGATTATCAATACAACATAGGTAACACACATATGAAGGTACGAACCTAAAACACGAGGTAAAAGATATCATAGAGAATTATAAACAGCTCGGACATCCATCGTTCAGTGTCAGTTAGCCACGACAGCGGTTCCACAAATGAATCGGGATAGTAATCACAATGGCAGTTTACGTCTTAGGTCGTTAAAGTGTATGCTTCACTGACAAGACTGCACTATTTACTGTGTTTCTATGCCTTATTACACCATTGGAAACTTCACCTCCACGACCTGTCCGCTACGCTCAACGCCATCAACTGTTGCACCAGCAGTGGTAACATAGACCGTTTGGCCATCACCTGCAGGTGTTAAAGAAGTCGGACCCAGTAATATCGAGCTATGCACAATGACAGTATTCTTCCCATCAGGCGATATCCGAACGATGTCATTCTCTCTCTGCGCGACATACGCCACTCCACTAGCATCCACCAGCATATCATCCCAAGAAGGACCCCCCGAGTGCGCAATAACCGAAACCTCCCCGAATACAGTACCGTCCTCGTTCACCGGTACGCGGCCCAAGATGCCACGCGCAGAGTTGGTGAAATAGACATGGCCGCCCACAATCTTCAGTCCATTCACTCCTAGAGGAGATGACGCATTTGCTGGCGCTGCCAGCGCCTCATGTTGGAAAGCAAGTTGGACGTTGCCTCCTTTGCGAGAAGTATCAACTCTCCACAGCCCGCCGACACGGGAATCGGCGCTCAGCACCACGTGCGGCCGCGTCGGCAGTGCGCATAGACCGTTCAGCATTTCCGCCTGGGGCAGTTTGGCCACCACCTGCACCGTAGCATTTCTCCTAAAATCAACAGTGTATATTGTTTCGTTGTCGTAGTGGTAATGGCCTCGCACGCCTCCTGATATGGCGAACTTGTCAATCCCGATGGCCGTGATTCCGGTCAATGCCGTGGCGCCGGGCAGAAGAGCGACCATTTCAGCTTGTGGGTGCTGCTCCTGCGGGTTCAGTGTGTACAACCCGCCGTTTGCGAAGGTCGACAAAAGGAGATGGCCATTTGGACGTATATTGCTGTTCTCGATGTCAACTGCAGTGGAGAAGTTGAACAGCTGCGTGACGGACTGAGCGAATGCCGAGCTGGCTATGGTGATCAGGGGAACTAATCTGATAACGGAGCGCATGATGATCTCGCTTTATATTTTGAATAAATCCATGCCCCTCGGCGGAAAATAAAGGCTGTCCTTAAAAGAAGAAAAAGGAAACTTGGACTTTTGGACGCCCGTGTGATGGAGCTCGGCTTTGATGCAATATCCCCACCGGCGTCGCGGATAAAGAATGCTCGGAGTTTACTCCTCGTCTAAGTAAGTATAAGAGCGGATCAATATCTACGAATAGCACATCCCTTCTTGTTTCATACAAGTGCCCCTGTCTACGGAGTACTGCGTAGTCTTTAGCCGAGAATGACACTGATTGTCATCTCCTGCTAATCCGTAACCGAGCACGCTATTGTACGAATGATTAGACTATACCAACTTCAGCCTTATGGAATGTTCGCTTCATCAGATGCCTCTTCTCTGAACAAGAAACTCATATAGGAGTCGACCTCGTTAATTGACCCGTCTCCCACTCCGCTAAATGCAAGAACCAGATTCATGTGCCATTGGAGCTGTAGTAACTCCATTGAGGGCAGTGGGCGGACGACCGGGTCGCGAGTATAGAACTGGATCAATTCGCTGCTCTGAATCCGCTTACCCGTGTCCTCGTAGAACAATGAATATTTTACGTCATCTGAGGAAAGGTCATCTAGCGAAAAATAAGGAACTGCTTGTCGCTCGAGTAAGTGCGCGTAGGGAGCCAAAAGAATTGCACATCCACATATTTGCCATCGTCGCTGATTCCCAAAGGTCTCAAGGCAAAGCGAGCGCTTGACCAGGCCTCGCACGCGTCGCGGGAGAGACACACCAAGTTCTCGCAAGCCTGCGGTTCAGCGGTCCTGAGTACTGCCCTCTCCCACGATGCCACTTTCTCCTCTAACCAAAAGCACATCATCATGTCCCAGAATTTCTTATAGTCCGAATTGGTTTTGAGAAAACCATTTGGCCAGATATGTAGTATCTCTAAGGGATAGTCGGAGTTCAGTCCAGTTAACATGCAGGTCTTCGCATCTCTTGTTTGGCACTGAGTTAGATTAGCAACGACCGCAAGCATCACGAACAGACCAGGTAAGCTCACAAGCTGTACGGCCTCATTATTCGAGCTTCGCTCGCTCGGTGTGCTGCCGAATGCTCTTCTGGAATGATGACTCCCTGTGATGTGCATCAGAATAAGCTGTATCACGTCGGGCGGGATATACTTACAGGCCTTAAGCATTACTGTAGTATTGGGGGATTGGAGCGTCCTCCTTACAAGAAGGGAGGCATCCCCATCTTGCCTTGCAAATGTGATGAGCGTCTGGATCCTTTCGATATCTGCAAACCACAGGCAAGCCCAAACGGCCGAATCAACCTTGGTTTCTGGTCCAAGGATGGCTCCCAACTTATTAATGAGCTCGGTTCGCTGCGGGTGGTGAAACTCGTCTGAATACATGGCAATAATGTAGAAAGAGAGAGAATGCAAGAGTCGTATCGGGATGTTTGAGATATAGATGGGCTGGAGTAACGATGATCAGAAACCCAGATGATCTCCTGGTGTTCAGTCGCAATTGGAGATTCTGTCAACGTCGACTGGACCGTCGCTTCATTGCAGCTTCCTTTCCAGTCTCTTCATTTATATCAGCAACTACGATCATATTCCGTTAAACGTCGCCGATGGTGGTGGTCGCTTTTAGAAATACGTTGAGAAAGAATGAGATGGAATGCTGGAGTATGCGTCAGGTCTATTTCAATTTTTCTATTTTGAGTGTCAAGGAATTGATGAGAGCTACTGTTTCCCACCATAGTATAGATCAGACGAAGTTGAAATACAGGCTAAATGGCTATGTCTTAGGAATAATACTCAGGGGGACTTGAACATACGAGTGGTCACAATATCCTCATAATACCATTCTATTCACGAGGTCCTGAAATTTCACATCAATATCGATGACTCTAAATATATACAGCAATGCCGAACACATAAAAATCTTGTGGTTCTATCTACGCCACATTTCCTCACAAGGTCAAGCCTGTATCTTAGCGAAAGCCTAGCGTTGGCAAAATGTCTGCAGAAGGGGCTAGAGACTTCGTATAGACAATTTCGCATGCAACATTCCCCACAAAGCAAATAACCGGTCCTTGGCAATGCCTCGTATTCAATGTCCTCCCGTGGATACGACAAAAACCAGATTTAAGGTGACATGGGGTGTGACGCCACAAATGATGGTGGGATAGATAAAAGTCCGGGGTGCGCAAAGAGATGAGGCAGGATGACCCCCACGAAGACATCAACAGCTATCAATACAATGTTCAAAAGTCTCTCTAAGGCCGCCATTCTCAGCGTTGCCTTACAGCTGGCATCTCCGGTCACCGCAGATCCTAGGGCCTGTGATGGAGCGACCAACCAACTTGATCCTTCATACTTCACCTTGAAGGAGTCAAACAACGCCTACCTGGCCGATCTGTCGCAGATCTTCGAGGCCGCAGGATCTAAGGTCACCGTCTCCGAAGTTCTCGATTCCGCCAACCGCGAGCTCGCGACCGGTCCTGTCCCTGGGAACCCTGACGAACTTTGGATATGGAACGATGGCGACTACGAAACTACCAAATGGATTCCCCAGGGCATGAGCAGTTCTGGGGATGCATTGGCCGTAGGAACGTACGAGGGCCGCGATGTCTGGCTGGTGAGCTGGTACCAAGCTGAAGGCGACAGTAATGTTCGGGTCAGTTTTATCGACCGCACCAACCATAAATACCGCCATGTCATGTTGGTTGAGCCGAGCGCGAAGGACAACTTCAAATCTGTTCCTATCCATGCCGGGGGCATTGCCTGGTATGGCAATGCGCTATATGTCGTGGACACCAGCCATGGCCTGCGTGTGTTTGACTTGGACAATCTGTGGGAGGTTTCCATAGCAGACGGAGTTGGCAAAAATGATGCTGGAGGATATTCGGCTAATAGCTATCGATATGTGCTACCTCAAATCCGGTGAGTCGCTGTCTTGTCCTTAGGGTGGATCATGGCCTAACCAATCGAGCACAGGACATACAGCTGGTCAGACTTACAGCCAACATCCAGTTTCCGACATTCTTGGGTCGCTCTTGATCGTAAGGACTCACCGGACACACTCCTGGTGGGAGAATATCAGACAACAGATGTGGATCTTCCTATTCGTCTGGTCAAGTATCCCTTGGACTATACCACCCGTCGGCTACGAAATACTAACGGCGTGGTCACGGCGACGTGGGCATATTGCGTGGATATCCTGAGAATGCAGGGTGGATTTTCTCGTAACGATACCTTCTACCTTGGAAGAAGCAATGGGGAGAACAACGGTGGCGATTTGTTCACTTGGAGTCCTGGAGAAACCGCACAACAGTCCTCCTCCTGGTTCCCACCAGGAAACGAGGACCTGAGTTATAACGAGGCGAAAAAGGAGTGGTATACTGTCACTGAGCACGCAGGACAGAGATATATTGTGACATATAAGGCTGAGGTCAACTAACGTCTCAGTCTTTGGTCGGAGGTGGAGCAGAAGACAGACCCGTGGCAGCGATGCCGAGGTGAACATCGACGCGGCATACTGGAACTGTAGAGGTGCAGGTGGGAGTTCATTCGGTGTCTTCTATGTACGTCTTCTGTGGAGTGAAATTCGAGATCATATATGGTACATGGTATATAATACAAGACAGTCTGGACTCATAGTACCCATGCCTCCATAACGAGAATCTTCCGAGAGATCCCGACCGATGGTCTAGGCCCATTCGCCAACGCGCTGGAATGGCTTGACCATCCTTGTAGCTTCCATGATGACAAGCATACGAGACAAGTCCACGGCCTTGATCTGACCTTGAACAACACTCAGGATGTCTGCATCAGGAACATCAGAAGTGAGGACCTGGCATCTCACACCCAACTCTGATATAACGCCGGCATATCCTTGGGCGAAAGGTGTTCCCATCATGGAGCTAGCACTATACGGCTTATGTAGCACGCAAGTGAACGTTTCTGGGAGGGTACACTCTCCGAAATAAAATGCACGAAAAAGCAACATGCAAGCCCAGAATTGACTGGATCCGCTAGAAACACCTCTGAGTAGGCTACGTTTCCACGTGGATTGCGAGATAAACTTGTCAACGTTCTCCCGTGAGAAGGGTAAGAACGAACCGTCGTTATTCGCGTCTAGTTGCCGACCACGTTCTTGTTCGAAGCGCAGAGCAGCTTCGATCTGATAATGGGCCATTAGATCGGTGTATCTGCGCAGCGGACTTGTCGACTTCGTATATACGTCAAGGCCTAGAGGAACATGCGGTAGGGGACTTGATGAGGATACACCTTTTGGAGATGCCAGTTGCAGCCACTTTTGTCCACCATATTCCGACATGTTTTTGTTCGTGAGCTTGGGGTACTCGGGATGATAGAATGTCCCATCGTAGACAGTTGGTATGTTGCGCTCAGCGCACCATTTCCCGGAAACCCAACAAGCCAGGTTCATGAGAGTGGAGATGAGATTCTGCTTTGTATAGTCTGGAACTTCATGCGGATCAACCCTGCGGGGGCGCAGCTGTATAATAGGGTCTCCAAGAAAATAACGCCCCTCTGTGACCTCCATGTTGTAGGGCTTCAGAGGTGCATTTCCACCGCTTACAGACACTGGGATGTCCATCGTGGAAGGCCATTCCATCGCGCCATTTTTGCGCCGGTGATCGCGAAATGCAAGCATGAGTTTTCTCAAAATGTGGAATGTCCCTTCATCCTCTGACGATAACGTGGTTTGTACGCCTTCGCGACCATGCCCCTGAGGAAATACCCCTCCCACTGTCAAAGTGTCCAATTCATTGTTCGTGGGGTTTTCAAAAAGACTGCGTACTTTGTCATGCGTCGTGTAAATAACATTTCGAACGATGCCATTGGAAACGTCCGTATCCAATACCTCTCCTTGGAGGTTCATCTTGGCACTAAATGTCAGAGTCGGACGACCCGAGGCCAAACTGAAATTGCCTTGTGTTAAGGAATTGGGCAGCATTGGATATGTGCGCTCAGGAATGTATAGAGTTTCAATACGCGACGCGGCGTATTTCATGATATCGTCTCCAGCCTCGACGAAAGCAGAGGGGTTGGCGATATGCACACGAATCCAAAAGGTGTCGTCGCACCCCGGTATACGCTCCAGGGAGACACCATCATCAATCTCTTGGGCATCAACATTATCAACGCAATACACAGGAAGGTTCCCCCAGTCAACGCGTGCATCCTGCATTTTGTCGGTGAGACCCTCGGCATTCAGCCTGTCGCACGCCTCTTGGACATTTGCCCAGGCCGCGTCAGACTGGTTGGAAACGCCATGGCCCGGGAGTGCGAGAGCTTGATTGAGCACTCGTAGATTCTCCCAAGGCGATATGACTCCCAGCTCCTGTAAGAATAACGAGGCCGAGCCCGCGCTCAGATCCAACGCATTGTACATCCCTGTGGCCCGCATGATATGCGAGCCGGCAGCTCGCAAAGCGCCAGAAGTCATTCTTCTTGGGGGAATACACCACAATTGGAGGTATTCTATTATCATACGATCGGTCTGGTTGAACTTTTCCGTCAACACTTCACGGTAGACCATAGGCTTTTCTTCCTGTCCCGGCTCGAAGCGTTGCGCCGTGGGCCCAACGGAAGCCATGGTGGTCGGAGACCGCACATTTCTGCTGCGTCGTATAAGACGCTGCGCTTTCTGAATGAATTGCTGCAAAGGATGGTCCCTGAAATTAGGAACATCGTTTCCAGTTACCGCTCGAACAAGATATTCTTGGTGTTCATGTACCCATGCGGTGACTTTATCGAGGACTGCTGCAACCCGTCGGGGCTGAACAAGGTAGTGATCGGTGAACGGGGAGCCCCGGTCGCTTTCGATAAGAAAAGGATTCTGGCAGGCAGTTTTGTGGACGGTGTATAAGATCGCGTCGTCCAGCTGGTCTTTCTCGATCTCTAAGGCGCTGCAAGCCAATTCCTCGAGGGTGAAATCCAATTTTTCATCTTCGTCGGCCACAATCTCATGCATTCTATCCAAACGATACGCATTCGCTTGGTACAACTCTTTGACCCGCTCGTCGAAGTCGCCAATCATCTTCAGTAGATCCGCTCCAACTGGCCTTGGGACACCACCTTCGACGGCAGACTGCATTTCAGAGCTCAGCTCTGCAATTTGATTGGGAAAATGCGGGTACAAAGGAGTGACATTCTCTGGCGGAGCGAAGGCTTTGATGACATAGTCTATGTCTCTATTGAACGCAATGCGCCACTTGCCCCGCTTTGTATAGAACTGCTGTTGTTTGCATATCGATCTGACATAGATGGCGAGGTTCAGAACTCCATCAGACCTAGCAACGACAGTCAGTATCTTGAAGTTTGTCATCGCAGTCGGACGGCACCTACGACGATAGCGCCACCAAATCTCCAGGCTCAAGAAAGTCATGGATACCCTCGCCCTCATCGGCAGTATTGGCAAAATCAGAGACGTCCTCATCCGCCGCACGTAGTGTGTCACTTCCAGCATCATGGGCTTCTCTATTATCATTCAACATATTACCGACCCATGGAGCCGTTGCGTCCAGCTCGTTCAACGTCCCGGGACCGCGCACGGGATCCAACCGACTCGGATGGCTCTGCTGCCATTTCCGTAGGTATTGCCGAATGTCTTTATTTTCCTCAAATTCGGTTTTGAGACGGATATCCTCGATGGATGTTGTTGACTGTCTGAGGAGATCCTGTCCGGGGGCCGAGGCCTGTGCGAATGGTCAGCATATGGGCCAGAATTTCCAGAGAGGGCAAAGCTTACATCCGTCCCGTTATGAAGATGCCTCCTGGTGGTACTTTGAAGATTAGATAACAATGTACTGCCACCAAGAAAGGCACGATGGCGATGAATAGTAGTGGACACAAAAGCGGAGAGACCGTTGGAGTGTGACACGCTCACACCAGCCACCTTCCGCAACGCTCGACTCCTCAGCCACGCTATTGACATACTGGCACACTATCCATGCTCCAGGCAGGCAGTGTCTGTGAGCGGAAGGTATGGAACACGATGTCGCGCGAAGTCCATCGATGGAGAAAAATGATGATTATACCGGCAGATACACTCACCGCCTTGGCGGTGAGGCCACAGTCCAAATGAGGCATTTCCCAAACAGGTACTGCAGCCAGTTCACTTCTACTGCGTACTGGTTGAGATACATTTGACGAACAAATATAGGTTTGAACCTTGAGTGTCCTCGCCATACACACGTGGTAACACGACTTACTCACGATAGACTGGGTATAATTTCGAGCCAAGAAGAGTACAAACCCCTGGATTAGATCATAGCGGGATTCCAATCACCAAGAATCCTGCAGTCCAGAGCAACTCCAGGAATAGTCTCAAATATGGGAATGAGATCTGAAAAGATCATTTCCCACAGTGGGATACAATCGTCAATAGCGATCCGGCCATATGATTCATCTCATCTCATCTCAGTGCCGAGATGCCGCTTATCGCCCGAGATACCGCCATTGCCTGAGATATTTCGGGGCATCCAACTGCCTTTCGAGACAGTAAGGGCCTCATCCTAATCGTCTTAATTGGCTATCTTCAAGGGCTTGGATTGTGAATAGCTCCTCCAGGAATCGGCGGATTTGGAAAATACTGGGGTCCCCGCATTCTCCCAAATGCTGATCTTTCGGATTTCCCAGGTTTCTCCCATCAGCAGCAGGATTGTGGGCGTCGTACGGTCCTTATCCTCGGCTGAGGAAGCTTTAGCCGTGAGAGAGGAAACGACTCTTACCATGTGAATCTATCATGAGCTATTCAGGCCACCCCTCGCTTACAGGGGAGCCTCGTCGACTTGATGAGGAAAGTTTATCCACCAATAGTCCAGTTTCGACGATCAAGGTACTGGAAAACAGAATATGCATGCGAGGGACAACCCCGTCCGGAGGGCGTTCTCCTTCTGTTTGTCATAATCAAGGCAGGGCGACAGCCCAAGGTTCCATATGTCGATCTTGGCAATCATTCCCCTGATGATTCGGTGACAGCCGATCTTAACGGCCCTTGTTCGTTTCCCCCGCATTTTCGACTCGGTTCATTGAACACAATGCCCTTAAGCGAGCTTGAGCGAGCTTGCCTCCTGTCATCCGACGTGTGGGCCGCTCTCTCCTATACAGGCAATGATGCGCATAGGGTTCCTCCATCAGTTCAACGCTCCGTGTCGATCGCTTGGATCGGCCACTGGAATACGCAGTACGCATGCATCTTCTCACATATCAGAAGCTCGGGATAGAGGAGCTCCCGATAACATCATCCATCTATCTATGCTCCCGCGTACGTTTCAGATTTTACATCTCGCCGACACTGCTATCTATGGGGTTACCCCTATTCGACTTGGGTTCTTGGAATGAATTCGGCCAAGCCTCCTATCCGCAAGTTTCTATATTTGAATATGGGCCTGTAGTGGCCCTTGACGGTTGATCCTGTGGTGGGTGTCTTTGATCCACTGGGTGAATGCGGATAATCCGTGTACGCCGTACGGCGCTGGACTTTCCGCGGATATTCCATGCGAAACACATCCTAATTGGCAGGCATATCAGTCTCTCCGTGCTTGTCCTGGGGTACCCTGCAGTCACCTCAGTGAGTTTTCCCACAATCTTGTGATTCCGAGGCTACACACTCCCCTGCAGAACCACATCTGCCGCTTCATCATGACGGCATTCAAACACACGTCTCGGGTGGGATGGCCCAGCTTGGCAGTCGTTCGTCGATCGTACCGTTCCGATATCGTTCCAACCAGGGCGACCGGACTGACTCCTCTATGTTGGTGGCCCATTGGGCTACTAGTCTAGGGGTAGTCTCCGATTATGATGATGCGAATCGTGGGCGAAGGAGCCTGCCGACTACCCCTTTCCAGAAGCTCGATCAATTCCAAATGGAATTGCATATATACCCACCCCTGTCCTCTCTCTTCTAAGACTGGGTTGTCCTGGTCAAGCAGACGTAGTTAACTAGCGTACCCTGTCTGCCTATCACTCTTTCTATCCCTTGTCCCCCGGTCTCCAGCTACCATGATCTCCGGTTCTATGAGGCGGGCTGCCGTGGCTCTGTCCCTGGGAGCCCTTGCTCCTCTGGCAGCGGCAGACCTTTGTGAGAAGTTCGAAGCCCAGGGAATCTCGGTTGAATCACCGATCAGCATCAGCTACATCCAGGAACAAAACAACTACTGGTCTACGGCATGTGGGGACCTGAAGCCGACATGCATTGTTGCTCCTTCCAGTGCCATGGAGATGTCCCAGGTCGTCAAGGAGTTGCATGACGTCGACACGTTCTTCGCTGTGAAGTCCGGTGGTCACATGCCGAACAATGGCTTCGCTAGCATCCAGGATGGCATTCTCGTCTCGACGAAGAACCTGGACCAAGTCGTGTACAACTCTGACGACGAAACCGCTATCATCGGACCCGGTCTGGACTGGGAGGATGCCCAATTGAGCCTGGATAAGAACGCCCCGGGGCGTGCACTAGTGGGAGGCCGTTTGGGAGGCGTCGGGATCGGAGGATACATGCTCGGAGGTATGATGCATGAAGGACACTTGAGTTGAATGTGTAGGCTAACATGATTAGGTGGACTGAGCTTCCTGAGCTCGCAGTATGGCTGGGCGGCCAACAACGTCGTCAACTTCGAGGTGGTCCTCGCCAATGGCACTGTTGTCAATGCAAATGAGAAGGACAATAGCGGTAAGACCTACACAGATATCTGGGTTGGAATATATGCTGATACAGGACAGACCTCTTCGCCGCCCTGAAGGGAAGTGGAAACAACTTGGGTATTGTGACTTCCTATACTGTCAAGACCCACCCCGTGGGCAAGGTAAGTTCGGTCGCTTTCACGCGTTTGGACAACGTCTAACGGATGCAGGTCTGGGGAGGCAACTACATCTTCACCCCCGACCAGACTCCCGACGTCCTCGAGGCCGTCCGCGACTTCACCGAGAACTACCCTGACGACAAGGCCGCCATCATCGTGACGGCCGAGCACGCCGCTGTCATCAACACCTGGATCATGTTCCTGTTTTACGACGGACCGGAGCCTCCCCAGGGAGTGTTTGATAGATTCAAGGCTCTCAACCCTACCGACACCACCAAGACCTGGGATACCTACTACGACCTGGTTTGTGCACGCCGACGCCCGATTCCAAGCCGTCGCTAACACGCAGCTGCAGCTCAAAAACAACGACTTCTTCATTCTCAAGTAAGCTCCACCCATGTCCAGCCTCGCAACCACCACTAACCGCGCCCAGGGGTCAACGCTACACCATCGCAACCGAGACCACGCCCCTCCCGAATGCCACCGTCGGCAAGGAAGTCATGCAGACCTACTACGACCATTGGTTCAATGTCACCAAGACGGTGCTCGACGTGCCGGGCGTGATTGGGTCTCTGGCCCTGCAGCCGATGCCTCGCACCATCACCAGCAAGGCGAAGGCCCTGGGCGGCGTAAGTCCACCCACCCGTACCCGATCCCTGATGGGAATCCCAACCCCACTAACGCCCAGGACAGGATCTGATCAACTTCCCCGCCGACCAGCCGTACATCGTCATCGAGCTGGACTTCTCGTACTCGTTCTCCGCCAGCGACGACAAGGTCGACGCCGCCAACAAGAACCTGTTCAATGGGTTCGACAAGATCATCTCCGACTTCGTCGACCAGGGGATGATCGCGGACGCGTACCGTCCATTGTTCATGAACGACGCCAACTACGCGCAGGACTACTGGGGCCGCATCGACCCGGCCTCCAGGAAGATGGCGCGCCAGGTGCGCGAGAAGTACGACCCGGAGATGTTCTTCCAGAAGCGGACCAGTGGCGGATTCCGTCTGGGCTGAACGGCCTAGACAGTATGAGTGTAATGAGTGATCGATCAGTACTCTAATTCCTGTAATATTAGCTAGATTGAGTCATGTACATCAATAGACTCGTCTCGTCTTCGTATATGAGGGTTCCAATTATAGCAGGGCTCGATGCCGTCCCGGTGATTCGATGCCCCCGCGGCTGGCAGTTCGCCGCCAGACAAAGCCCATCCCGTCTGTCTCTAAATAAAACCTCCGATCAGCAGAGCAGCATCCTTGGCTGTGTCAGGTTGGATTAAGCTTGTGTGGCTGTTGGCTGAGGATGGCCGGCGGGATACGCAGCAAGCGCCGGGGTGGAGCATGCCCACGCAGGGCGGCAGTCCAGCAGCTCACGAGCATACAGACAAATCAGGACATCACGAAGCTATAGCTATCCATACCGATGTTTATACAGGTCAGTGCACGACGCCGTTGCAGTCTAGACCTGTCTCTCGGTGGGTGGATGGGATGTCCCTGGCGCTTACGGAGGTTGCTTTGACGCAGACAATCGAGCTCTATTTTGGGACGGGCCTAGACCTGGGGATTGGGATCCTTCTTTGTCGACGAGGATGAAGGACAGTATATAAAGGTCGATTGTCACGTCCATGTCCATTCCATATTCATTGTTCGTCCTCATACATACATACATACATCATCCAACCGCATCTCCTCCACACCCAACCAACAGCCACCAGCAACCCAAAATGCCCAAGCATGGAGCCCTAGGCGCAACCTTCCAGCTCGCCCGCCTCACCCAGGCCTGCTGCCTCATCACCATCATCGGCCTAACTGCCAACTTCATCGCCGAGATCGTCAAGAACAACGCTAAACCGCCCGGCGTCTTCATCGCCACCATCACCGTGGTACGCACCCCGCTGCACAACCCCATTGCCGTTCTCCCGCCTCCTAACGCAACCGCAGACTTGCATCGCAGTCATCTACTGCATCATCACCGCGATCCTCTTCCAGGACGACATCCTGCCGTGTCTGCCTGCCGCCGCGGCTGACGCGCTCGTGCTCGTCGCCGTCATCGTCGTGGCCGTCATCATCGGCAAGCCGCTGTCGTACCTACAGTGCGACCAGATCCGCGACTCCGCCGCCGGCGACTCGGCGTACACGTTCGCCACGCATCTGGATAGCTATCTCGCGCATCTGGGCGGCGAGATCGAGTATGGGAGTCTGATTGCCGCGACGAAGGGGGTCTGTCTGGAGGCGAAGTCGATCTGGGGGTTGAGTATTGCTCTTTGGTATGCCTCCTTCGTCTTCTGCTGCTGCTGTTGCGATCTTTCTTTCTCTCGTAAATGGGCTGATGGGGCTGACGTCGATGTCATAGTATCATGTTCTTCTTCACAGTGGTTTGCTGTGTCTGTCTCTGGAGACAGAAGAAGGCTGCAGCCCCAGGAGATGGCAAGGTGGATGCATGATGCATTGGTGATGGGATTGCATGGATGGGTGGATGGATGGATAAACGGATGGCACTGTGACTGTTCTCTTGCGTATGTTGGCTTCTGCATTGTTTCGTCCGGCCGCTTAATCTCGTCGTCGCGGCCCGTCTATATATGATACATGTACCGTACTCGAGTCTGCATAACTTCTTCATCCAGTTCGTCTATACGCCGTACGGACATCTAATGTGTCGTAGATCGTGCGCTCACCCCGAGCTCACAGGCGGGATAATCGCCACCTCGTCGCCGGGCTGGATCACCATCGCGTCGGCGCCCTCGCCGTCCACCTCGACATACTCGTCGCCGAGACTGACGCCGCAGCTGGTCAGCACTTTGGCGCGGATGCCCGGGTAGCGGGCGTCGAGCAGGTCGAAGAGCCGGGACAGCGGCAGCGGGGCGGGGAGCTGTTCGGTCTGTTTGCCGGTGAAGGCGGAGGCGGTGGAGAAGTAGTGAATGTGGAATGACTGGGACATTGTGTGTGTTGTAGTATAGCGGTTGTTTTGTCATGAGAGGGTTGAGAACGCAAGAGTTACCACGGACGTTAAGAAAGTGTTGAAATGCGGGGTTTTCTCCGGTTCCGATCTAGGTCTAGCCTCCTCTCTACATACAAGCACGAAGCAAGCACGATCATCAACACATCAAGCCCTAACAGTGCCACATCTATGTACAGCTTCATCATAAAATGAACATAACTACTGCTTCTCCTCCACCAATGCCTTGAACGCCCCCACCAGATCGCGCCGCAGGTCCTCCCAGTTCTCCAGCCCGACGCTGATCCGCAGCAGCCGCTGGTCGACCGTGGCATCCGACATGGTGCGCCATTCGATCAGGGTCTCGACGCCGCCCAGGCTCGTCGCATGCTGGAAGAAAGCCAGCTTGCTGGGGAGCTTCCGCGCAAAGTCCTTCTCCTTCATGGAGATGGAGAAGACGGGGCCGAAGCCGCGGGGCATCTGGCGGGCCAGCCACGGCGCGTCGTCGGCGGTCTGCAGACTGGCGTGGAAGACCTGCGCCAGGGCGGCCTGGGTAACGGCCTCGTCGGAGCCGGGGGCGGGGGCCTGCGCGCGCAGGGCGTCCCGCAGCCAGGCGACGAGAGCGGTGGCGTTCTCGCTCTGGCGCTGGACGCGCAGCTCGAGCGTGCGCAGGCTCCGCACGCCCAGCCAGCCCTCCATGTTGCCCATCACGCTGCCCAGGAACACGCGGTCGGAGGCCAGCTGGCGGGCCCAGTCCTTGCGTTGGGTGGCCAGCACGCCGCAGAGGACGTCGCTGTGGCCGCCGAAGTATTTCGACCCGGAGTGCATCACCAGGTCGGCGCCCCACTGGAACGGGTCCTGCAGCGGCGGGGGCGCGAACGTGCTGTCGACGATCAGGAACGCGCCGCGCGAGTGCGCCTTCTGCGCGTAGGCCTCGATGTTGAACGCAATGCCTTCGGGGTTCACGGGGGTTTCGAGGAGGATGACATCACCCGCCGACAGCTCCTCCGCGGCGCAGTTCAGGTCGATCTTCTGCAGCCCCGTCATGCGGCCGACCATCGCGATCACGCCATGACAGCCATGATAGCCGTTGCCGATCGCAATGCGACGCGGGTTCAGGAGGACGAGCGCCGCGTGTAACGCCGACAGGCCGGAGGAGTAACTGAAGGCTTCTCCGTTCAGGAGAGAGGAGAGGATCGCCTCGAACCGGGTGAAGTTCGGCGCCGTCAGCCGGGAGTACACATGCTGCGTCTTGTCCTGGTCATACTAGAGGCTAGGCGTCAGAAGCGGCACCCTGGTGTCCGAGAGTTGGAATGTGCATACGCCGCTGAGATCCGCAATGGGAACCAGTTCGTCCGGGTTGTCCGAGTACCGGAAAGTAGTCGCAACATGAAGCGGAGGGGCCACGTCCGAGACCACATTCAAGGCGTCATCCGCATGGAGAGTGCGCGTCGAGACGCCCACGTCTTGCCCGAGGGGAGCCATAGTGTACCGGGGGGAAGAGGGAACTGGGAAAGAATCATCCGCATGGGAGAGCCGAGAGGAGACGGACAAGTGGGGGGTATGAGGGGTAGCACGTGACACGGGACAGCATAAGGTACGTCATTCATGCAGGGATGGAACGAGTCATTTCGATGGTATTATATAGTAGGGAGAAATGGAAGATATGTATGTACATCGACGCTGGCAGATGGGGAATCGGAATAATGCACAGATGCAATCCAGTTGCTGGGTTATCGCCGCAGAGACCCCATCCTGGAGGGCTCGCGAAGCGATCCAGGCGCAGCGGCCTGGAACTTGGCCCGGTCTAGCAGAGGTCAGTCATATAGCACTCGACGATGAGGCGGACAGCATACCTTCTTCGGAATCAAACGTAATGAAGATATCATCATGCTCAATCGCGTATTCCGGCATATCCAAACAGACAAAGTTAGAGGAAGGGTCGTCGCCGGTCTTGGGCAAGGCGAACTTGGCGTCCACGATGCGAACGCCGTACTTTCCAGACCGGCCAAAGCTCTCCAGGGTGTCTGTCCCCTTGAGCACAAAGTTCATGCACTTCCCGTGGTTGAAGTCGTTCAAGAACGCAATCAGCTGGACCACCTTCTCCTGTTGCACCACCTGAATCCGAGCCATGTTCGCCTCCCATTTTTTGGTAATCGGAACCACCATGCGACGCCGAGAGATGGAGAATGAAGAAGCGACACTACGGGGGTTAGCCTGGATTGACCGTCCGCGGGGCGTTGATCTTACCTGTCAAATAGCACCCGGAATCCGGTCACGGCGGCTTGGAACTTATGAAGATCTACCCACAGTAAGTATGGAATCGAGAGACATGGACAATGAATTCTCACCTTTGACTGTCGCAAAATCAAATCGTCGCACCATGGGTTTGGCCATGGCGAGTTGCAGAAAATCGGTCAACGTCTCTGGCATCTCGGGGGTAACGAGGTTCTCCGCCACGGACACGGTCAGGTCCTGCTGCGCCGGACGGTAGAGGCTCAGTCCCGTCCGGTTGTTGATATCCAGGCCGAGTTTCAGTTCACCAGGGCCCAGGTTGATGCGGTCCGTGGCGGATCCCCATTCAGTCGCGACAAAGGCCCGAAGGTTTTCCGACAAAACGGTCGGGCCGTATCCATGCTCAACGTATCCACCGTGAGCTTGGTCGATCACGGTCACGGTCCCTGCGGGGAATTGCACATGTGTCTTGGGGGGGAGACCGCTGGCCCGGTCTCCCGGTTGCTCGATGGAATAAGCGCGAATGGGGATGTCCGAAGTCTTCACCTCGCCCTCCCTGGGCAGCATTCCCAGAAGGAGGGAATGCATTGTGGTGCGTTCCTGAACGCTTTGGAATGTCATCAGCATCGTCCGAACCCGACCATCCTCCTTGGCTTTGATCAACAAAGCCGGAGCCCCGTCTTCCCCGCGTAGGAGGCCGAAAACAATGGGCGTGCCGTAACCTACGACATGTTTGACATTGCTCAGGGTCTTCACCTTCGGGCTCGTGAGAACGGTGATCCGGAATCCTCGATGGGCATTTCGGGTCCCGGTGCCCTCCGTTACGGTCACCGAACGTTCGAAAAGCCGGACACGGCACCGTTCAATGGGCTCCACAGGGAAGGCCTTGGGCGCACCGGGGTCCATGTATTGGAAGACCTTCAGAGTATTCTCGAAGATCACCGTCTCCCCGGCCTCGGGTTGAAGACTAGCTTCCGTTTTCAGGGTATATTGCACGATATTCCACAGGTTCTTGAAATCGTCCTCCTGGAACATAACATCCAGCTCGAACCCACGGGGGAGTTTGACCCGCATCGAGTGCGATCGGACCTGCCAATCCACATCATCCCACGTAGGTCCTCTCTTCCGATCCGACTGGATCATCACATTGACCAAGTCGCTCTGGCTGGCAATGGCAGCGAAAACGTACCAGTCGGCGCGGTCTCGGATGATGGACAATGCGCACGGGATCGAAAATTGCTGTTGCGAGTCGTCTTCCCGCGAACTCACGCACACGTCCACGAACATACTGCCGTAACTGAAATACCGACTCGTGTCGCCCAGCGGCATCATGTGGATCAGGTTGGGGGTCTTCTCGGGTTTGTCGACCAGCATGGACCTCGTGGCGGCGCCGGAGAGGACGGCGGAGACATCCGGGGCAAAGAAGGGGTATCTCAACCACACACTTGTGTCGATGCGGGTGGCTTCGCCCTCCGTGGCGATGACATCGAGGATATTGTTCCGTTTGATCGACATGGCGAGGGAACGTACATGGTTCATGATGGTCTGGTGCAGACTCAGAAGCTCCGCTGTCTGCGTATCACCCGTCGTGCTTACCACCGCTAACAAGGAGTCGATGCTCATCCTCCCGTACCGAGTCAGCTCGTCATGCTGGGGGACTATATACTCGTTGATCCACAGGGCTTTGGCCAGATCGATCACCGCTTGCTTTGGAGAGCTCCGCGAAGATGCCCTCCCCGAAGCGGACGAACGGGACCGCGCATACAGCTCCAATCTCTTCTTCCCCCGCATGAACCACCAGACCGCCGCTCTCATCCACTCGACCAGGGACGTTTCCATCAGGGGCTTGGCGTTTTCCGCGGAGAGCTGGATCACGCTGTGATATTGGGCCGCATAGGCCTTCAGGTCGGCAAACGCGGAGTCGCCGACCTGGTTGGCGGCCGCCCGTAGAGACATCTTCGGAGGTTGAGGACTGCTGCGGGGGGGTTCTCGATTGTCCCGACTCGTCGGGCGACTGGAAGGTTCCAACGCGGGGTCCGCTGGAGTGTACGCCCCCTTCGACGGTGACAGCTGTCGCACGTGTCCACCCGCAGCCACCCCGGTGGGGAGAGTCGGCAGAGTCGGCAGAGTTGGTAGAGTCGGCTCGGCAGGATAAGACTTGGGGGGGCTGGGAGGACTCCGCAGAACGTTGATCGGGGGGGAGGGGTCAGGTTCCGAGATGGAAGGCGTCTCGTACATCGAATCGGGGCTGTCCGGCGGCACATCGGTAGGGGACCGTCGCACATCGGGTTCCTCGTTGGCGGGGGAGGGCGGATCCTGATAGCGGTGTTGCAAGGCACGACCCTCCTCGGCCTGCATTTTGGCCCGCACGCGCTGAGCGAAGGAGTTCGATTCTGGCGAGGCTCGGAACGACAACCGATGGTGGTCGGTGCCGCCAGCGTTCAACGTCATGAGGAAGTCCGAATCCTGGGCATTCTGTATTAACGGCTTGGGCCTCAAATTCTCGCGGGTATTCCTCCGCTGATGGGTCTTCTCGTAGGAACCTCGACCGTCGTACTCGTCCAGGGAGGTATCGAGTCGGAGATGCGGCGGGTTCGAAGCGTCGGACACCTGACCGGCACTCTGGCTGCGCAGACGCTGGCGACATCGCGAGATCTCGATGGTCGGAAGCTCCGACTCATCGCCGCCCTCGCCAATGAGCTCGGGACGGTGATCGGTGAATTTGACGGTCAAGCCCTTCCGGGCGCGAGACGTCTTCTGCGGCGGACGGGGCAGGGACACGGGCTGGTAGTGGTCTAGGGTCGGGGAAGGGTTGGAGTCGGGCGAAGCGGCGTTGTTGATGACGTCCTGCGGGGAAGGCCAGCGGTGCGAGACATCCAAACGAGGAGGGGGAGCGGCGGAGGACGACACTCCATAGGAGACGGACTTGGACCGCACGGGGGCCAGGAAGGCCTCAATCTGCTGGTCGGTCGAACCTCGGTTGTGTTTATCCCTCGAGAACAGTTTCTCTCTCCAGTGCGGCTTTTTGGGCTGCTTCCGGTCGGGTTGTTCTTCCAGAAAGGCAAACGGGTCCTCGGCAGACATGTCGGTCGGAGGCGGGGAATGATTAGAGGTTGGTCGTTCGGAGGGATGGTAGAGAAGGACTATGGCGCATGACCCGTGGAAGCGCCGTCCGTCGTAGTGGCTGGTCTCTTCCCCCGCGGAAGGACGAGGGCGATTGACAGGGGGGGAAGGTAGAGTAGTAGAGAAGCGATGGGTGGTTAAGATGGTTGGGAGGGAGATGGAGAGGAAGATGGACTCGGTGGGGATGGGGGAGCGAAGGAGGAAACGGGATGTGGCGATGGAGAGGGAGTGGAAGAGAAGAGGGAGGGAAGAAGGAGAGAGAACGAGCGAGAGAGAGAGAGAGGAATGCGGGCGATCCCTAAGAGGCGAAGTGGTGTGGAAGATCAACCCCCTCTGATAGTTACAGCGTCCCGGTTAGGTAGTTATCTAGCGGGGGAAATCTCAAGATTCAGTCCAATTGACAGGCCGTTTGGGCGCGATTGCCTCATCCAGTGGAGCAGGGAGCGATCTCCAGCGACTTCAGGGGTTTAAATAGTCAGTGAGTAGCACGAGACGAAGCGAAGGTATGAGCATGTATTGTTCTCATCGACGCCGGAATACCTACGTACGTAGTAGGTAAGTATCCATCCATATCCAACGAGTCCGTTCATTCGTGACTTGAAATCCCGTAGAATTCCTGATAGATCTTCTCGGCACTCAGGTACCTGTTGAGGCATTCAGCGGTCCAATTCCATCTAGTCCGGCCTTTACTCTAGTATACCTACGATAGCATTGGCCTAAGAGGAGCACGAGTCCATCCCAACCGCTTGAAACGTACAAAGACCCTGGAGCCCATTAGTCCATCTTTCTTCTTCATCCAAATGGATCCAAATCGTTTCACTGTAATTCCCCCGGCGCTAATCCCAAATCATCGCCAGTGGGGCTCGACGGCGGGTCTGACTGGCTGGTGGTAGCACTTGAAACGACGCTAACCCCATTGTGGGTGGGCCGCTGACGACCCCTTAGTTTCATTATTATGCGGTAAGGGGTCTCTCCTTATTTCTAGGTATTCTTTGTCCCTACCTACGGTGCTTTCGACCCAAGTTCTTCCTAGGTACCTACCAAGTAGGTAGACAGCAATGACAGCAACCTCGCCACACAGGCACTGCCTGTCTGCGTAGGTAGCGTACCTACAGAAACCCAGTACAGGTTTAGATATGAAATACGTAGTTCATGGATCCTCCTGAATCCTCTACTCCCACTATATCGATATGTAACAAATATTCCTCCTGCCTACGAGGTAGTAAATATATCCTCATTCTGCTTGATTGGTCCCCGCCCATCTATACCTGAAACGCCCAATCGTTAATCTATGAGAACCAAAGCTTGGTTGGTGCTAGCTTCCCCATTCTGATCCCTCGCTGGCACGAACCTCGGGATGCCCCTTTCACCTGGATCCGTCCTTCGCGAACCTCCCATCTGGAGATGGGTCCCAGTGTCACCAGCCGGGATCCATCCTTGTCGTCCAGAATAAAGGGGCTCCTACGTCACCGATCATCTCCCTCTCCGTTTCCATATTACCACTGGTCCATCTGCGACTACCCGGCAAGGCAACTGGTCAAGTGCTTAATCAGATAGCCACACCCATCCAACTTACTCAGTCGATTACTCTCAGTCAAGAGGCCGAGGTAGATCGTGGCTCTCGGCTTTCCTTTTCCATCCGTCCCCGGTTGGCTGACCGAACGCCACGACGTTGGTCGTGCAACAGGACAAAGAACTTCCTGTTGTTGCTTCCTACCTACCTGGTTTGGCCCCTCCGACTATATAGGGACCACCCGCTGTCATCGAATGGGAATTTGAGGGCTTTATCTGTCTCTGCAATAGCAGGACAGGAGTTAGTTGTCCTTGTGCTATCATGCAGCCCTCAATGACTGTTGTGGATAGACTTTTGGTTGATGTTGAAGTCAAAGCAGACTCGGTTAAGGCTTAGAAGAGTCTTCCTTCTAGCCCCTTGGTTAGTTCTGGAAATTTGAGAATTGGAGGATTATACTTGAGTTACTTCTAGAGGGGGATCGAACACTTGAGTGCAGGGAGTCAATAAACCCGCACGTGATTGGGACGCAGGTTGCAGGCTTTCTGATTTATAGGCGAAATATAGACCTGCAGAACAATCTTATGTGTAGTCGGTAGGGGCATGGACGCAAGTAGAGGAAAGGCAAACAATGGTAGGCAAGACAACAATGGAACTGATTGCCGAACTGTCATTCAGCATCAATTTCCTAGGGCCTCACATTGTACTTGTATCTTTGTGAATTCTTGATGTTTAATTACTTAATAGTAGTATTCTTATCTGTATATATATATATATTGCTCTCAATCCAAAGTTACGGTCCTCTTCGGCTGTTCTAGGAGATATATATCTCCCGTGTGGAATGCAGATACCCCCCGACTGTAAGTGGAGTAATCCGTTCAAGCCATTCACTCCACGGCCAAATAGATCTATTATGATACGCCATTAAAATTTGAACAAAACAGTGGGGAATAGTTGATCGACTGACTAGCCAACCGATGCAGATGCTACTGATGCAAGGGCATTAGTATTCTCCGGCACCACTGTAGGCCGTATCTTCAGACTGTGGAGGATATTTATATGCACTGGAGACCATACCAAGATCAGGACAATGTCTCACCTACGCGAAGATTGATCATGTACGGCGTACCTCTGACCCTGGATTCGTCGGTCCTCCAGAGATTGATCGGGGAGATCTCCCTGATCATCCGCACGCTGGGGATAAAGCCACTCGATGGAAAGCAAGGAGATGAAGGCTCTTCAATCATCACCATGCAAGACTTTCTGACCAGCGCATCTAGAGGGATCCCAATGGGGAAATGCAGCGGTTGATACGGATCCTTCTCCCCCCTCACCAATCGTAAAGGGGGAACGCATGGGGGTCATACGTAAGACTATAATAATAGCACCACGGCAACACGGGGTGAGATCAGGTCATTCGAGCCAAGTGGATAGAAGACGACGTTGAAGAAACCAGAGGCCCTTTTTAGCGGTTTCCAAGTTTAGAAGCCGCCGAAGCAAAGGGAGCAAACATGGCGCAGCCGTAAGTGGAGACCTCAGGCTCCCTCACCAGTCCGTCACCTTCACTTCCACTTCCACTTCCACCTCTCTCTCTCTTTCTCTCTCCCTTCTCTACCCTCTCGCATCGCCTCCATCTATTC
This sequence comes from Aspergillus ambiguus, assembly GCF_047715705.1. NCBI lineage: Eukaryota > Fungi > Ascomycota > Eurotiomycetes > Eurotiales > Aspergillaceae > Aspergillus > Aspergillus ambiguus. The sequence continues at coordinate 318,486 of NW_027395515.1, read as the reverse complement.
TTACCCTCTACTCTCCTCGCCGATTGCTCATCATGCACTCGCGGCTCTAATCCTCGGCCTCTCAGACTCCTCCCGTGTTTACCGGCCGGCCTGGACTGCCAATCCCCTCCCCGCTGAAAAGTACTATGCTGCGCGTCCCCTACATATCCACTACAGAGGATTGATTCCTTCCCTTCTGCATTCGTCTTCTTGCCGCCTCTTTACCAGGGTAGTCAGTCCCTACCGCCCACTTCCCCCCTCGACTTTTCTACGCGCCGCCGTTCGCCGTTCATAGCATCGCACTCTTTCGCCTTTCGCCAGGCAGCCGCCCATACATTCCCCCCACCGTTTTCTCCCCCCCATTCTTGTTCGTGCAGCGTGGATTGATTCATTTGCAAGGGGGCTCACCTCCCCGAGGAGGTCCTCCTGAATTTACCGACCACCCGTGATGTGTGTAGACCGCGACGAGACATGGCATGACGTCCTGGGTCCTGCGCCCGTCTCCCAACCCCACGCATTTCCGGTCCTCCCAAACCGACGGCGACGAAAATGGACAGATACTTTGCGACGACCGAGACGGCGTCGGATATGCTCGAGGAATACTGGGATCGCCTGGTTGGTGGTGGTTCTGTTGCTGACCGTGGTGTCCCCAGCTGCAGCCACCCTATTGACGTTTGAAAATTGCCTGGATGCGTCTATCATCGAGTCAAGCCCACGTCAGCTCCAGTTCATCCCTCTCGACGTCTCAGTTTTCTTCGACCTGGAAGATCCCCTTCATCCGCTGAATATCACCGTGTACGGCAACGTTTCTGGAACAGCGGATCAGCGGTCGACCTATCCACTCCCTGATGATGCGCAATGGAGCAACCCTAACGACACCGTGGGAAAGATTGTGGATGTGAACACGGCCAATAACAAATATTCCACCTTGCTTGCGTCCGTCGACGTTGTCAACTTCTCCCCCTACAGCGATGCGTTGCAGTTCTGCAACTCGCTCGTCCAGGGCGATTGTCCCCTGGGGCCAGTCTTTTATGCGAACGCGTGAGCTCTATTCCTTTTCACCAATCCGGTACGGAAGTGGCTAACACAGTCTTGGACTGCAGGAGTGATCTAAGCGAGCTTCGCGCCTTTTCGATCCAACATGACATGCAGTCGTTATACCATTTCGCTACCTTGTCGTCAAGGCTGGAGATCAAATCCGGCGATGCCGCCGCGACTATGCTCGGATGTATCTCCGTTGATATCACACCCGACTTTGGATCGTCCGTAAAGAACGCTCTCGCCTACGTCCCTCTTGTCATCCTGATCTTGGTCGGGATCGCCACGGTAACCTCGGCCATATTTAGTCCATGGGGAACGACAGATCCGTTTCGGTGGACCAGCAATTATGGTCGTGACGAGGATGTTCTTCGACTTGTGACACCGGGTTTTGGGGATTGTCTCCAGTATATCCAGTTTGCAGTGCTGACCGGTGCGCTGTCGTTGAACTACCCTGGTTACTATCAGCCTGCTGTCAGTCAAGTGGCCTGGTCCTCTCTGATGTTCAACCAGAGTTTCCTGAGCCCGGGCCATGAGCGGAATCCTGTGTCGGACGGCGTCTACGCAGTCAACGGCACGTACGGCTTGGATCTGCTGGAGCACTACGTTGGCATGAATTCATACCGCGATATCTGGCCCGGTATGATGGTTTGGCTGCTGTCGATCGTGGTGATTATCACTCTCATTATCCAGGTTGCCTTCGCTTTTAGATGGCTCCATCGCGAATTTGCAAACATCCCCGAGGAAGATCTACGTGCGAAGAATATGCCGTTTACCGTCGGTAACGTGGTTCGCATCGTCTTCAACTTCCTATTCCTACCGCTGATCTCATTATCCTTTTTCCAACTGGTCATTGCCGGCGATTCCCCCGCATATTGCACCGCTCTGGCAGTTGTTGTCATCTTAATCTTGGTCGGCTTCTCCGCGTGGACCGTACGGATAATTGTGACCACCCGGCCCAAATCCTATCTTTTTGATGACCTCTCAACGGTGCTGCTGTACGGGCCGCTGTATAATACCTATTGCGATGATGCCGCTGCTTTTGCCGTGGTTCCGATTTTCATCTCGCTTGCTCGGGGTGTCGCCATCGGGGCTCTTCAGCCGTCCGGAATAGCGCAAATTGTTGTTCTTGCAATCTGCGAAGTTGTCTTCATGCTCACTCTAATTGCCTTCCGTCCATTTCCATCTCCGACGTCCATGAACCTTTATCATGGGTGCTTCTCTATCGTCCGTTTCCTCACCGTCCTGCTTAGCGTTGTTTTTGTCCCCTCGTTGGAGGTTTCACAAGCGGCTCGGGGTTGGATCGGGTATGTCATTCTCTTGCTACACGCTTTGGTTCTGGTGTTTGGGTTCTTCTTGAACGCCTTGCAAACCATTGTCGAAGTGGTCGCACGCCTTGCCGGGGCTGGTGGTAGTGAGGGCGGTGTTACCCGTGGTGGTCTGGCGAAGGTACGTATATGTCCACACTTCCTCCTTCTTCTCTCCTCCCTCCTTCCTCCCGCAGGATATGATGGTCGGCTAACACTACCTTTTAGGTATTTGGCATGCGGCAGCTCTCACGCCGAGTGCCGAGACAGGCTGTGGGGACCCGACAAAGCATGGGTTCTGAGGCTGCCATCCTTGCACATCATGACGATCGGCTCTCGTCCCAGTTTGACGGATCCAGACCAAGGAGCTTGTCCGGTAGCTCTGCTCTTCTTCTAAATCGGGCAGCAGCAAGCGACGGTAGAACCAGTGCCATCTACGAGTCTGGAAGCGCGCATGGAGGCACGCACAGTCGAGCTAATAGCAGTGGGTTGTTCACGCCGACAGCTACTACCTTTAATGCAGCGGGATATCAAACCGGAAGTAGTTCCCCTAAGAGTGGTCCGGTGTATCACATGCAACCACATGATCCTTACTACCGCCCTCCACGCCCTCGGAAACGGAGGATGTCTTCTGGTCTGTCTGGCGAGAAACGCAGACGCGGCTCGACTAGTAGGCATATGACTGATGCGGAGGATGATATGATGGAACGCCCACCTGGCTCTGGACGGGACACGCCTATGCCGGCTTATTTGCCAGCGCCCAAGGACGAGCTTGACTACGACGATCCTCGACAGACGAGAAAGGATTACGCGGTTCGGGAAGTTGACTTCTACTATCGTGTCCGAGGGCCCCCCTTGTCGCAAAGTGGCACACGGAAGCTGAAGACGGGCCCTGCCGACCCTACTGGACCCGTTTCGTCTGCCACAGGTTTCTTCCGGAACTTGCTCCGAGGCAAGACGAAGGAGAAAGGCAAAGGGTTTGAGGTAGTCCGTAGCGCGCGGGCTCCTCCGCCTGGTCTTTTTGGTGAAGCGGAGGACTTCCATGAGCCATATCATGATGAGCCTGATGACCAAGCGGGTCAAGGTTCCAGTCGCCAGGTTCCCAAAGACGATGCAGCCCGTCAAGATTCGGAGGGCGAAGGCGAAGCTCGGGACGTGGTGACCTTGCCGAAGGTGGAAACCGGAGGAACTATAGAGCTTCCAAGCCGGGTAGGATCCCGCCATAGCTCCCATGCCCCCTCGGTAGCACCGCAAACACCGTCCGTTACGCGACAGGACTCACAAGGACATGGCTCAGTGACTGCTGCCAGCCGCGATGACTCCATGGCCGAAGAAACGGCGTCCAGGGATGGTCATCCCCTTTATAACCACCATCAACTTCATCCGTCTTCATCCGGCACAGCAAGACTTCCGTTCAGTGCAAACAGCTCACCCTCGCGAGACCGAGGGCTGTCGATCGCCTCGACAACGGTGTCGACCTCGTCCAGTCATCAACATGGACAGGACGGCCCTGCACGACCGTCGAGTATGGGATATGTCGCCCAGCATCGGACGCAAGATAACATCTTCCGGGCTAGTCCGGATGAGCCGACCTTCACGGGGAGTGCAGCCGAGCTGGTGGATGAGCCTCATGGCGCCGAACGACACGGTTAAGCCGTATTCTGATGGGGTGACTGCTCTGTTGTACTTGATATCCAGGTTACGAATTTCCTTTCTCTCTGGAAAAGAACTGCGTTGGCGTTAAGGGATGATCTACTGGGCGGGCGGATGCCTTGTATAGTTGTATATTTTTGGAGGATTTCTTCATTGTACGAACTGTTCTAAAATAGGAATTTTAACTATCTACCGATTCACCTTCTGATGTTGCGCATCAGCCACCGTAGAGCGAGTGGCCGAATGTGGCGAATGCCTCGGCCACCCGATATCAACTCCCGTCCATTTCCCTCCCATCTCTTCCTCTCTCTCTCCTTCTCCCACTCCTCGCTTCTCTTCCCTCACAAACCAGTGGAATCACCCGGTATTCGAGGCGCTGGAAAGCCTCCTGACACCGAAGTCTGCCCACGTCATTCCTCTCTCGCCATCGGGCTGGATTCCCCCGCAGCTCGCGAGTGACTTGGATCGGACCTGTCACGAGAGACCGCCTTTTCCAACCCCGCGGCGAGTCCGTGTTGTGCGTGGAACAAACGCCCCGGTTCCTTTTAGTGGTTTCGGTGCTCGTTGATTTCTCTGTTCGCCGTTATCTCCCTGACAGTGACCCGGATCGATTCTTATAGGTGCTGATTGTGCCTGGGGTGCTAGTGCCTGGTTGCCTGAGGTTGCTGGTCTGCCTTGGTTGTCACGAGATCAAGTCGATCCATCATCTTCGATATTAATTTATTCTTCCCACGCCCTCCACGATTGGTTTCCCCGTCTACCTGCGCAGTCGACTCTTGTCCCTTTCAGCTCGCCGCCATAACTCGATACCCACGGGCGACCGTGACTCCGTCCCTTATCGCAGCGCCACCAGTCAATGCCGCTGTGCCTTGCACACGACGGAGATTGACTTCCTCTGCTGATAGAGTAGAAAAGACTACGTTCGCACAATTTCATCGACCCGTTTCCTGTTTCATGTCGTCGAGTCCCACCTCCTCGCCCTCTTCCACACCAACGGGTGCTTCCTCCGCATGCACTTTCGCTGATCCCCTCCCGGCTGGATTTCGATCCCATGGCAATTCTGATAACGCAACTCCAAGCGAGGCTGGCCCTGCTTTCGATAAACGATCCGAGCGTCGACGGTCAACCCTCTCCGGCTCCGATCGGAAGAGGCGGTTGGTAAATACCGAGGGGAATATCTGGTCTAGACGTGTGGTATCGGGTCCGGTGATGCAAGTCGGATCGAGCAGTCGATCGGAGATGGATAGCCGGCCTATTTCTATTTCCTCGTCCGATGCAACCCCGGGTTCGTCCTATGCAGACCCCATCGACCTGTCGTCTTCCCCGCCCAACCCCGTCGTCATGCAGAGGCCCGATAACCGCCGGCGGTCCTGGACTCGACCGGGGAATGACTATATGGAGTATACTCGACCACGATGGCAGCCAGATTCGGAGGTGACCAATTGCCCCATCTGTGCTACGCCGTTCAGCTTCTGGTACCGGAAGCACCACTGTCGGAAATGCGGTCGCGTAGTATGTGCGTCTTGCTCCCCGCACCGCATCACCATCCCCAGACAGTTCATCGTCCAGCCCCCCGACCCGAACCAAGCGCACCCCGCCGCTGTCGTGGGTCCACGCGCAAGCCGGGTCATCAATTTGGAAGCGGACGATGATGCCGCTCAGTCCCCCACGGCGCTCAATCCAGCCCTCGGGGGCGGCGAGGAAGTGCGCCTTTGCAACCCGTGCGTCCCTGACCCGAACCCGGAACCGCCTCGTGGGTATGGCACCTCCGGCCTGGGCGTATTGCGGGGGAGCTACGCAATCCCGCCGGGCCAAACGCGTCACCGGTCGTATCATTCAATGTCATCGGGCAGCCGACCGTCGCCCTACGCAGCTGTAAGTTTCGGAATCAGACCAAACCCAACCCTCTCAGTTTCCCCCCCGCATCGCTAACGTGGTCGCACAGACCGATGCCTTCTTCCAGCGCCCGACCCGCCGGACAGTCGGGTCAAACGATTTTCCCAACTTTGGCGCATTCGGCGGATCCTATGGCTCGCGGTATCAGGAGCGTCCGATCGATTACGGTGCCATACCTGCACCGCATTTCGCCCCCGCTGCACACTCATCCGCACGACCTCTGCCCCAGATGGCGGGGAGCACGCCCGCCTTCCCCAACATGGGTATGGAGCAGTCGTTCCGCGCTCCGTTTGACGTCGGTCTGGGGACCCGGCGGCGTCGCGTCGAGGAACGCGACCTGTGTCCGATCTGCGACGGGCGTCTGCCGCCGCTGGGCGAGAACGGCAGCGAGGATATGCGCGAGGCGCACATACGGGACTGCATCGAGAGTCACGGGCGTCAGGGACGCTCTCCGTCCCGGCAGCGCGGGAGTCCCGTGGCGCAGGCGTCCGTGCCCGTTCGCATGATTGCGTTCGCCGCCACGGAAAAGGACTGTCTCGGGCAGGACGGGGGCGCGCAGGAATGCACGATTTGCATGGAGGACTACGAGGTCGGTCAGCCGCTGGTGCGTCTGGAGTGTCTGTGTAAGTTCCACAAGCGCTGTATTGTGGAGTGGTTCGAGCGGAAGAAGGAGTGTCCTGTTCACAAGGTGTCTTGATGATCCTTGGTGCGTTTTCCTGTGTTTGCTCTTCTATACCCTTTGGATGGATGGATGTGGCGTTTACTTTGGGGTACATACACACCGTAAGATAGTTGGCGAATGAAGTTATACTGTACAAAGATATGGCCTCAGGCAGGAAGCGACGGACGAATCACGGATCGCGGATCACGTCGTCTTCAACTTCGACTTCTCCCTCTTTTTCTCTCTCTCTTCCTCTCACGTCTCTTCCTTGGTATCTTTCCTGGTATCTTTCTTCGCCTCTTAACCTCTCTTCTATCGGAGATCAGCGGCGTTGCCCCACCCGTCGGTCATCGGAATTCCCGATTCCCCGTCTTCCGACTCTGGCGTCGGGTTCAGGCACTCCTAAGCCGTCATCAATCAGTCTTGCATCTTGCATACCAATCCCTCCGAGGCAAGGCCATAGTCTGGGGCCCCATATCGGCCATCCGTCCAGTTCTCAATCTGCAATCGCAACCCCAGATGACGTCGCGTGCATGATAATCTGACCGACGCTGACCGTCCTACTCCCGCCGGCCCCCGCAGCCCATGGACTTCGATCCGCGTCTGCGCCTCGAGCGAGACACCCACCGCACCAACAAGAGCGCAGACGCACATAATCCCTACGCTGCACCAACCGGCATGACAGCCGCTACGCCATCGTCGTCGTCGTCGTCGTCCTCCCACCCGCCGCCGCCTCCACCCCCCGTCGGCCCTCGCTATCCCGATCCCCCGGCGTCCTCGTCGCATTTCCCCAACCCAGAACCCCCCGATCCCAATGACCCCTACGCCGACCTGAAACGTCCCCGCGCCTGCGAGGCCTGTCGTCAGCTCAAGGTCCGCTGCGAACCGGACCTGAACAACCCCTCCGAGCCGTGTAAGCGCTGCGCAAAGGCCCACCGTGCCTGCGTCGTCACCGCGCCCACCCGTAAACGCCAGAAAAAGACCGATAGTCGCGTCGCCGAACTCGAGCGCAAGATTGACGCCCTGACGGCCAGTCTGCAGGCGACTTCTTCAGCCTCCCCGCAGCTCCAAGAGCCCTTGTCGCGAGACCAGCTGCCTCTGCCGCCCCCGCCAGCACCGCCGCGGGCGGACCAACCCCCCGGGCCACGGTGGTTGGGCCCCACGCTACCGTCCGGGAGTACAGGGGCGGGGAGCAAGCGAGGGCCCGGCGGTGAGGTCAAGGAGTCTCGGGATGGCGCGTTCCTGGGACCGTATGAGAGGGCGGCTACCCCGGCTTCGGATCAGACCCACGGCGGGGAGTCGGCGAGTCGACAGTGGCGTGCTGGGTGGGGGGCGCGGTCGGCGTCGCGGTCGGAGTCTGCGGCGAATGAGGCGGTGGATATTGTTGAGCGCGGCATGGTGAGCGAGGGGACGGCGACGCGAGCATTCGAGAGGTACGTGACGAAGATGGCGCCTACCATCCCGATGGTGGTGTTTCCGGCGGACACGGCGGCGGAGCAGGTGCGGAGGACACGGCCGCTGCTGTTCCATGCGATCGTTTGCGTGGCGGTGGGCGCGATCCAGCCCGACCTGCAGGCGCCGCTCACGGAGGACTTCTACAAGGTGGTCGCCGAGCGGGTAATTGTGAGGGGCGAGAAAACCCTCGAGCTGATCCAGGCCATCCTCGTGACCTGCAATTGGTATATGGTTCCGGACCACTTCGAGGAGCTCAAGTTCTACCAGATGACGCATTTGGCCGTCAGCATCGGCATCGAGATTGGCATGTATCGCAAGGCGTCCTGGAGGAATAAGCCGTTCAATTTCATGCGCGATGTTGTGCATCGAAAGCCGCTCACGCCGGACCCGGACTCGCCCGAGGTCCGCCGCTCGTGGCTGGGGTGTTATTTCCTGGCCGTGCAGGTCACTGTCGCGCTGAGGAGGTCCATTCTTGTCCGCTGGCACCCGTATATGGATGAGTGTATTGAGATTCTGGAGAAGTCGCCTGAGGCGTTGCCGTCTGATAAACATCTGATCCAGTGGGCCAAGCTGTCGCACCTCATGGAAGAAGTCAATTCCCAGTTCTTTGCCGATGATGCTTCCGACGTATCGTACTTTGAGCCTCCAATGCAGTACGCGTTGCGAGTGTTCGAGAGACAGCTGGAGCAGTGGCGGAAGGAAACCCGTCTGGAAGAACAGGAGCATGCCCGTAAGTAACTTGGACGCTCACTAGCCATTTAAAATTACTGACTATGTCTTAGCTATGTTGCGACAAGCCGAAAAAATCGCAGACCTCTACATGCACGAACCGGCTATGCACATGGAATCGTCTACCCAGGACTCCAAGTCCGCCAGTGACCCTGCGAGCACCGCACAAGTGAATGCGCTGAGCAGTTTTCTTGTGTCCTGCCACAGGGCCCTGGACATCGTTTGTGGGGTGGATATCCATGATCTCATCTGCTTCCCCGTGGTGTTTGTGGCGCGCACGTCGTTTGCAATCGTCGCACTGATCAAGATGTACTCGATCGTCTCGCCCCCGGATAGCATTTTTGCGCAGGTTATCGACCCGGCGAGTTTGCGGGTCGAGTATTACCTGGACCGCGTGGTCGAGCATTACCGCAGCGCCGGGGAGCTCGCTGGAGGCAGGACGCCGGCCAAGTTCTCCGTGGTGCTGGGTCTACTTCAGAAATGGTTCGACGCCCGTAAACACCGGTCTGCCGAGCTGAAGGAGGCGTTTGAGAACCGCAGCATCCCCTGCGGTCCGGAGTTTGCTCCTCGCGAATCGAACGCGGAAGAACTCAGAAGACTAATCCAACGACAAAAATCCGATGCCACACCCCTCCATCTCCTTAGCGAAGTCGCCATGGGCGACCCCAACAATCGCCCCGGAACAGCGACAGGCTATCTGCCGTCCTCGCGGCCCGGATCGACCTATCCTTCCACTGTGCCCGGGCAACCAACGTCGTCATCTACGGACCTCGTCTCCCCAGGCCAACCGCTCGCGTCGGGCCCGAGCCCCGGCACCACCGACACCTGGCCTCCATACCAGCCATCCAGCACGACCCGGCCGTTCTATCCGGCGTTTGGCTCGACGGGCACGACGCCAGCTGCGGCAGCGTATCAGGACGTCCCGACTACTGGGTACCCGGATCTGACGGGCAATCTGGGCATGCCCGGGATGAATCTGGGGTTCTTTGTGCCAGAGCTGGGGATGCAGGTAGGATTTAACCCGGATAATCTTGTGGCACTGGAGACGATGATTGGAGATGGGGTTTTGAATTTGCCGCTGGCGGCGGATGGGAGCATGGGGTATTATTCGTGATTGTGGTGCACCTGGCGTTGGAGTTCGTGTTGAAGATATCCCTTATTTCTGTAGAGCCGGGTGTGTTCTGAATGTCGGACATATTGCTCTTATTTGGCTATGTTGGAATATGTGCGGTTTATCTGATTGCTGGTTGTGGAATGTGCTAACCGTGCATAGGGGTGGACTGCGGGATGACCAGCTTCCCTGGAACATTAACTTTCGGGCCGCCCCTAGTGAACCTACCGATGGAGGCGCTATCACAACCATGGAACGGAGCCTTGTCTTTTTCGCGGTCATGCCTGACATCAAATCGCTGAAGCCGGAATACCAGAAGCTGGCGCAGCTAGGCGCCTGCATATAAGGCACGCCGCTCAACTTCGCCCCGATCAAAGACATCCTCAACCACGGGACCATCCCGCGCGCTGAATACGGCTTCCACGCCGCTGCCTTCGCCATGGCACATTAGTGGACTGCGAGTTCACTTCGTCGGAAGCACCACCGTCGATGCCGTTCTCCCCTTTCCCTTCGACGTCTTCCTCTCATGCTGGCTCCCAAGCTAGCCAGTCTCTCTGAGCGTGCCCCGCTGTGCCAAAGCCCCTTGAAGCCCCCGGCCAGGCTGCACGGCGCAATTGTCGACTTCCTCGTGGCGTATCTGCACGAGACGCGTCGGGAGCCTCTCTATGGAGATAACAGGCACGGTGTGGCCCGGAATCAGGCGCGACGGGTCGTCCGTGCATGAAGATAATGAACGTATCCTGGGGTAGATGTTGACACAGATGGGAGGTGTTTCGGGTGAGGTATGATCTTGTCTGATGGAAGGTCTGAGTTCATTTAATACCATGCAGAAAACAACAATTCCCTATATTTCATGCATATGTCTTGTTTGCAACACCGCTACCTAACCTGGTTGGATTTTGGATCGATTTATTACTTGACTTACATTGTACTTGTGGGTGTATACATCTACGCCTCTGACTGCTAGAGACTGTCAATGGGACTGCAAACAAACATACAGCGTACAGCGTAGATATTGATCGGCGGGTCGATCGATCGTCCTTCCCATGATTACTCGAACAGCACAAGATATTCAGCGAATTTATGCTACAGCTGGTGGCCACAATGACGAGACTAAAAGGGAACCCTAGACACCGCACTGCTCTCCGAGGGGACGCTATGAAAACACCCCGTTGGTGTCATAGCTCGTTGTCAAGACTGGCTCGTATTTTGCAGGATTCCAAGCTCGCCTCCGATGAGGAGGAAGCGTACATGCTAAACATTCCCGCTTTTCATGCCTACGGACTGTTGCCAACTCAGCCTCCCTGTAAATCTCCCAGAGAACAGGCATCCAGCGGAACAAGAGGTACGAACAGGACAGCCGGTACGAGTGATTCTTTTAGCCGCTCACTACCCTCTGATCGGACAACGGGCACCAGAAGAAATGGAAGGGATAGCAGTAGTTAAGCCAGCCAAAGTACCTCTCAAGATGATGTCTCCACCAAGATCTTAATGATTCGATGCTCCCTTTATATGAGTAATCAGATCTACATACTACAAGCAGATACAACAGGATCATGACTCGAAATGGTCATCATATGTTTGATTAATCTGTGAGACTATAACGCGGACAGCCTACCGAGCCCCAAGTGCCGCGCAACCAGGCGCAACGGGGCGCCCAAGCGCATTGTGACGACCACGAACGCTTCCCTTCCTGAGGAATTCACTGAGCTGAAGTGTGCCTGTGTTTCGGGATATGACCTATCGTTTAGCTGCATGGAAGTGTGGTGCAAGGGGCGACCAATCGGGCAATAGTACGGAATAAGCAGAATGACTTGCTGCAATGCTTCTATGAAGCTTGTCGGGGTTTCTCTTTTAAGTAAAGGTGTCTGGCGAGATTCCTGACAAGTATCTTGTGCAATGACTGAGTCTTTGCTCGTGAAGCCCGGAATGAGAATACTGTCACAAATTATCTGCGAGCTATGATAGCTTGAACTGTAATTATCCTCCAATGGTCTCTCTCAGGGAGTTGCTTGGTAACGTGATATTTTATGCGTTGCAAAATACGTGCATTATGTCTATTCTTGTTATCCTGCGAGCATAAAATATATCAACAGTGCTTATGTACTACCTCATGCGATACTGGCGCTAACCGACACAACCCCACACATATTCTTACATACTAACCTGACAGACTCCGTAGCAAACGCCAAATATCCATTTCTCATAACATCATATCTAAACATCTGTCTTAAGCTGATATCGGCAGCCGTTCAATGGTGCCGCTGCATGACGCCCCACAGTGTACCCACGATGACCGGTACCATGCACAACGCGACCGGATAGGAGAAGATATCCGCGGTATTATGGACGAGGCTAGTGCAAGCGTGATACTAGACTGTTCCGGACCTGCCATTTTCCAAACGATAGCCGACAGCCGACCGTGGTCTCACACGGGCAGCCGGCGAAGCTGCAACGTTGGCGAAATAAATTGAAGACGCCAGGTGGAGTCGATCTGCCGCTCGGATCCTGGGATTTGTGCTCACTCCCGGCGGGCAGGAAGTCTGGCGTAAGGCAAATTGGGAGACTGGATAAACTCATCCAGCTCAGCCCGGGCCGGTGATCATCGCTGCATGCCTACGACCGCCCAGGGGCCCGCCAGTGCCGCATTAGCTTTTGCACCAAGAACCCCCATGGCCAGCTGTGTTCGGCCTCGGTGCGTCGAAGGAGATCTAATAGACAGGATTGCGACAGGGGGTCGCGGATCCATGTACCACCTGCAGCGAGACCGGCTGTTAGCTTAAAGGGTTTCCGGGAATGTGATTGTGGATCAGATGCAGGAGACGTACAGGCCCAGAGGGCGTGGCAAGCCATGGTCCGCAGGGATGGTTCGTCGTCAGTCGACAGAGCAATGCCAAAGAGAATACTCAAGTTCTGGATCATGTTGTCCTACAGTGATAGAATCGTAAGCACTGACCCGTAGAAAGTTTAATGCTACCGACCTTTTTAATTTCGGCGTTAGCCGTGCTTTCACCTGGTAGGCCCAACGTCTGTATTTCAGATTCCTGGATCAGAACCTTCGCCATGCAGATGTGCTGGACAGCCATTGCTACTCCCCTAATTAGCTATTGCCGACCCGACACTCAGATCGACATACCATGTGAAGCGCTTGTGAACCATACTACCGGGAACGGTCTGCCGATGGCTGGATTGGGCGGCGAGAAATGCAGAGCTCGGAAACTGTCCGGTCGTTCTGCTTCCCATGCACAGATCTTCATCTTCAGGTCCTCTGCATCGAAAGGATCTATCGGGAGCGGACTGTCTCTGCCATAACAATAGTTTATTGTCTCCGCCAACAGCCAAATCGCCCGGTGCGTCCAGTCGCGGTCCGTTTCATACATACTTTCCGCCCATTTCTGCCGAAGATTATCCGTGAACGGGCTAATAGTTAGCCGGAGCGGGTTTCGATACGCCAGCGCAAACTGGATATCCTGCATGACAAACACCCAAAACGCAGCCTCAGCTAGACCGCCCGATGTGGCACAGTCGATGTGGGAGCCTATGTACACAGACCCTGCGAGAAGGTGCCGTTGTTGGTCGTTGGACGGATTATGAGCTAGCATCGACGTCAGCAACTATCCCCAGCTATCCCGGCCTATACAACACATACAGGAGATTTGCTCGAAGAGGCGAAGGATCACCGTAGCAGCCAGAAGCGTCTCGAGGTCGAGCTGGAAGCCCTTGTTCTCCAGACCCGGTAAAAGGATCGCGATGCATCGTTCATGGTATTCATCGGCGGCGTTGGGAGGCACCGAGTTCATCGAGTGAGAGAGGTGGCGAGCGGCGATGGCTAGACAGGCATATAGGAGAAGGGGACACGAAGGGGCTCGCTCTACCACGTCTACCGAGAAATGCCGTTCGTGATCACAGGCATCGAGCTGCCGATTGATTAGCTATTCCCCTCCGACTTGTTCTGTCCTCACGCAGAAGAATTTACCCATGCACCGAGAATGCTACGGAAGTGTCGCAGAAGGAAAGCTTCGTTGAAACTGCTCAATTTCTGACGATCGCTCAAGTCTCCTGGCGGCAAGAGGTCATATGAAGCGCTGGTGTATAGGTCTGGCTGAGACTGGGAGGCTGGGTCGGCCGGTCCTGTAATTGGGGGAGGGGGAAACGCTGCCATAGAGGTCGAGGATTGGCTTTCCGACATCTCACGTATATACGACGGGGGTTCGCCTACGGAGAGGACATTATAATCGGCCGCTGTGCGATCTGTCTCGTCCTCGAAGGCTACTGGCAAACCGTCAGCAGTGGGATAAAAGTCTCAGGCTGATAGACTAGACGTTTCTTTGTTGAAGAACAAACCTTCTATGGGGGTGTTCACCCAGACCTGGTCATCCGGAAAGGCCAGATCACTTTCGCCATAGCGAGGAGGGCCTCGCGGCCGTAATGATGGATTCTGACCGTGGCGAAATGTGACTTCTTCCGGCTTGGTAGGAGCCGGAATGCACTGTCTTCCCGATCGTTGACACCTCAGACACACTGTTCCGGTCTTATCACCTGGAGATTGATCTGATTAGGGTCGTGACATGAGAAATATGATGACAACAGCCCCCACAGCTGCCGGGGGCAAAGAGATAGGTTACACTTTAGATGGCGCTGACGACACGTAAGGCTATAAGGAAGCATCAGCAGGGTTAGACACACTGGGGGGAACAAGGGTAATGCGGATGCTAGCCTCACCATCCCCTCATCACGCTATCTTCTAGTCGGTCCGCGGCTGACGGGTACAACGACCATCAATGAACAAGAGCATCAACGTACTGGGCAGTGTATGAGAGTATAACGGAGCAGCAAAATTGAAAATTAGGAACAAGGTTACATAAACAATGGAAGAAGATACCGGAAGCCAGGAGAAATAACCCCGAAACAAGGGTGAGGAAGAGTTAACTAGCAAGCGGCTAAGCGATTGCGACGAGCAGATTAACGCTCGATGAGGCAATGCCCAACGGACAGATGGTTCGTGGAGTGTGGACGTTAGGACCGACCGAACCAACAATATGGATCAGTTAATCCAGATGGAGAAGGTGTAAGAGTGATATATCATTTCCTATCTAGCGGCAAAGACGCTTCGAGCGCTTGCTACCATTCAGATTAAACAGCCTTCAATGGGATTGCTTTTTTGGAGCGGGAGGAAAGGCCGTTTCAGACCCGACACACAGCAAGGGCGTGGGACAGTTCACCCACTTCTGCGAGGTTAACCACCTTCTTCAAACGGCTTAGGTATGTTACCCGGTAACTCGAGCATGCGGAGCTGAGGGACGTCTCTGGTGCAGCCTCTTTAGGACCTAACACCGCCGATTGACCCAGGTGTCTGATCCCTTCCACATGTAGAAAGGGCCATCAGAGTTAAGATGGGATGCAAGGCTCTGCATTTCCGTTAAGGATATTCCGAGGCGTTAGTAGAAATCCCCGGGAGGGCAGTTCGAACCCTTTCAACTGTGGGCTGTCGTTACATGTTAGTGGACACGCCGTCTTTTTGGGACCTTGTTGGACCCGACGGGCTGTATCCTGGCATATCCAGTATAAACAATCTCGGCATTAGTTAAACTCCCTATGCATACTAGTCATAGCTGTACGCACGCCAGTTTCAGTGGAGATCTGGAAGTTTGGGCCACCGCTCCCGTCTCGCATTTGGGTTAGTGATCCAATAACGCTGATCGCTTGATGGACTTCCAATCAGGATGGGAACTGTCACCTTGGCTGGAAGAGGGCCCCGTCGAAAATTGAGTGCTAAACTTAATGTTTATCTGGCCGCGTTTATGTTTTGCCACTGGCGGCCCTCCCAGGACCCAGAACATGTGCATGGCAGGAGCCGTGTGGCGAATCTCACAACGTGAGAACTAAATCAAGGAGATCCGCAAGGAGGTCTCATGTCCAGCACAGCCAGGGACCGGACAGTCCCTACCTGGAGTCTTCAGTCGACGTGCTCTCGGGATATACGGTCCACGTTACGCCAACCGACCCAAGAACCATCACGGAACTGAACAGGAGATGTTCCCGCTAGTATCGTGACCGTATTCGAGCATCTAGGTCCTTCCGGGACGACCAAGTCGAGGTTGCTGGAGAATACGCTGAGGCATCATACACAGGGAGAGCTGAATAATTAGGCGAATTCTAGATCATGCATGGAGCATTACAAACGAGGTCACTCTGTAACCCATTCGCGGGGGTCAGGTTCGGCAGGGATGTCAAAACCCTAGCCGATGATCGATTGCGGGAGCAGCCTTGCCCAATTCGGGCAGGTCTAAACAATATTTGAGTGAGCTGTGATGGGTCCGGCATTGTCAAAAGTCCCGCCGGAGCCAAAGAATGAACGGCTTGCTTGCATAGACAGGGTCCACCGGGGCGAGCATCGTTATTATTCAGTGGGAGTTGGATTGGATGAGGGCGGCGGAAACAGAACGACGTGGACTCCGTCCGCTATACACTTGGCCGAAAAGAGTAAGTGTAGAATCCACGCTGACTCAGCGGAATTGATCCGGCCGGGTCACGTGCTCATCTCGTATTGGACTAGCCGCATCGGTCCATCTCTCACGACTTCAACTTCCACTCTTCCCGTATACTCTCTCCCACATCTCCCCTTCGACTGTGTTTGTCCCTCAATCCCCAGTCGCGTAACCTCCATAAGTTGGAGTACCATCGCTTGATGTTAGCTAGATCCCTTCGCCCAGGCCTCAATCGGCCTGATGCAACGGATATCAACGATTCGCAGACAAACTGGTAAACAAGCAGGTATAGAGCATTTCGTATCTCGAGTAGAGTCCTTCTGGCCCTACATCATCTGACGCGACATAGCATACGTCTAAGCATGTCCTTAAACCGGGTTTCCTATCTGGAGTCCTGGATCCGCAGTCCGGCAGCCTTCCGCCGTCATGACGTCGAGTCAGATAACTCCGACGAGGCATATCAAGATCTACCCGAGGACTCTTTATCTTCTTCGTATCAATCAGCTTTCGGCCCACCCTCTGTCAGCCACCGTCTCAACTTCAATCCATACGCGGGCCCCGGCTGGGGCCAGGCCTCTGCAGAGGGCGCCGAATATGACAGGATTTCTATTTCGTCCTCGGCTAGTAGACATCCCCAGCATAGAAATGACGAGCAGGAAGCTCCAGGTCGACATTTTGCTGACAAGCTGCGTGAATGGACCGCCTTGGACACCACGGGAGCGTTTGAGGTAACCCCTACCAAGCGGATCAGTATTTCCTCCATTCCTCCCCGGATGTCACCATACTCATCTCTCCACAGCTCAAGTATGTATCGCGGTCATCTACTGCTTTCTGTCCGCCGGGATCGTATTCGGCTTTGCAGCCCTAAAGCCCGTCCTCATCGCTGAGGGCATCTATCGCCAACTGTGCCCACCCAACAGCCACGAGGACGTGTGCTACAGCCAGCAACTGCAGTAAGCATCGTCGACCCGTGACCCAAGACTCGACCGACTAAACAACTCCGCCAGCCTCAACCTCATGTTCACCATCGCCGCTGTCGCAACGAACGTCGCAGCTCTCCCCGTTGGGGCCATCCTGGACACCCACGGTCCGCGCGTGTGCGGTGTTATCGGAAGTCTCAGCCTGATCGTGGGCACCCTGCTCTTCGGCCTCGCTAGCCGGCTGCCGTTCGATGCGTACATCCCCGGATACCTCTTCCTCTCACTCGGCGGGCCGTTCGTCTTCATCTCGTCCTTCCACCTCTCCAACACGTTCCCAGCGCGCTCCGGGCTCATCCTCTCCCTTCTGACCGGCGCCTTCGACGCCTCGAGCGCCATCTTCCTCCTCTTCCGGCTCATCAACGAAGCCACCCACGGCGGCTTCACGACCCCGACCTTCTTCGCCATCTACCTCCTGGTGCCGCTCTTCATCCTCACCGCGCAGCTCTCCCTCATGCCTGCCACCTCCTACAAAACCGCCGGCGAGCTCGTCCAGCAAGCCCAAGCCCACATCACCGCCGACGCGCACGACCGCATCGACGACTCCATCGCCGACACCGACGAACGCGACCACCGCCGCGCCCACCGCCACCACGTCATCTCGCAGATCCACGATCTCCTCAGTGACGTCGACGTCGACTCCGACTCCGACTCCATCCTCGCCACCACGATCCGCCGACCTCCCAAAACACAACCACGCCCACATCCATCGACGACGACAACAGCCCCGTCCATCCCCCGCGACGGCATCTGGGGCGTCCTACACGGCCAATCGGCCCTCACGCAGATCCGCACACCCTGGTTCCTCCTCATCACGCTCTTTACAATCCTCCAGATGCTCCGCATCAACTATTTCGTCGCCACTCTCCGCCAACAATACACCATCCTCCTCTCGTCCCCGGAGCGCGCCGCAACTCTCAACGCCGTCTTCGACATCCTCCTCCCCGTCGGCGGGCTCCTCGCCGTGCCCCTCATCGGGACCATCCTCGACACGACGTCTATGCCCGTTGTGCTTTTCGTCCTCGTCGCCGTGGCGACCCTCATCGGCGCACTCGGCTGCATCCGCCACAGCCTGGCCGCCGGGTACGCGAACGTCGTGCTGTTCGTGCTGTACCGGCCGTTCTATTACACCGCAGTGTCGGACTACGCGGCCAAGGTGTTCGGGTTCCGCACGTTCGGGAAGGTGTATGGGCTGATTATCTGCTTGGCGGGCGTGGGTAATTTCGCACAGACGGCGCTCGATGCGCTCACGTTCCGGGCGTTTGCGAGGGATCCAGTCCCGGTGAATGTGCTCTTGACCGTCGTTACGTTCGTGGTTGGCGTGGTTCTCGTTGGGTTTGTTTGGTCGAGGGGGCAGACGTGGGCCCGTGCCGGAGATGCTGCCGGGGCATTGGGTGACGAGGGCCAAGTTGAGGGTGTTGTGGCGCGGGACTGGGAGCGAGAACCTCTTGTTCCGGGGGGAGGTTCACAGACTGTTTCCGGACCGTATGGGAGTGTGGCGCCGGAGCGGGATCAGTGATGTATATTAAGCATGGCCTATGATGGAATGGATGTAATGAAAGGCTTCGTTGATATGGCTGGTATATGCATTGTGTATGATATGAACAAATGTAGTTTAGATGACGGTAGTGGACCGACCCATGCGTATGATAATGATATGAAGACAACAACACCCCAACGCGAAGCTCCGGAAGCCACGTACCCCATCGCTTACAAAGGGACCCCAGACCAGAAGAAAATAGAAAGACACAAAAGGAAACCCATCATGACAGTCGTGATTCATACGCGGCCGGCCTGTTCGCCTGCCTGCAACAGACCAACTTTTATCCCATGCGACAGCAAAGTCCAAGCGGGAACAGAACGGAGCCAGAGGGAAGACATTAAGACAGAGCGGCGGCATACTATCGAGGAAGTGCGTAGATCGTCGTCATCGGACAAATGATCGTCCCACTTCGGACCATAAATTTTGGCCAGGCTGGTCACAGGCAATATCCCACCAAAGAATCGTGCCCAGAATGGCACGCAACTGCGGCCAAGTAGTGACATTGTTTTCCCGGGCAACCTGACGCAGTGTGTTGACATACCACGCTCGCTCCGGGCTATTCTCGGCCGCAATTCCGCCTAGCATAAGTACCCAGAGAAGCGTAATGCGTGCCTGGGGATGGGACCAGACGGGGTTAATATGGAAGATCTGGAATACCCCCTTGATCAGGGTGGCGAGTTGCGCGAGCGGCGTACTTTGAGCCGGGAGGGGCAGAATTACCCCGACGCTGAAGATGAGACCGGCAAGACGGCACGTCTCGTAGATAATTCCCTGGCCATGATAACCAGTAAAGCCGTCGATTTGACTGGCCGCCGGGATGGATAGAACGGTGTAGTGGACCAGGTTCCGTTGGTCGGCAAGCAGAGCCTCGTCCAGCTTCAGCGAACTCTTCTGCAGGTGACCGTTGACGATACTCGTGTAAACGTTCATGGCGTGGTAGACGTTGATCAGCTCCGAGGTGAGGCCTATTTGTCTTAAATGGCCGTAGCGATGTTCCGCTTCCATCGGGGTGTATCCGAGGAGCTCGTGCATTGATAGTTTCTTTCGGCTCTCGCACAGGGGGTAGAATGTAAACATCGGGGGAGTGAGATAGGTGGACGCGGTGATGATATCCGACCTGCACGGAGTAGACGTCAGCGCTGAACCCGATTTGGGGATGAACACGACTTACAAACATAGGACAGGTGCCAAGCCTGGAAGGGTGATATTGTCCAGCCCTCCACGCAAGCCGATGATTTGGATCAGACCTTGGATGTGGACCAGATTGGGAGGAAGACTGCCGTAGACGTCGAGCCATTGCAATCGCCGCATCGGTGCGGTAAACGGAGTGGTCCGATGTCGTCGTTGGTCGTTATCATCGGCAATATTGTGGGCCATGCACATGACGCTAAGAATGACGGTATCGGAGATGGCGCGATTGGGATCTCGTACTTCCCGATTGATCATTTTGATCGTCTCAAACTCGACCAGCTGAAGAAGTTGCTGGTCACGGGGACGAAAAGCGCCTTCGGGAATCCAGCGATTGACCCATTGCACCCGTTGGTGGGACAAAGAACCGAACAAGAACGCCGTGAAAAGGGTCGGATCGCTCAACGAGAGGGGGAACCAATTAGACGTCGCGAGGTCATCAGATCCGCTCGCAGAGCTCGGGGTTAGGTGTGGCCATAAGACTTGCAGACCTGGAGGCGGTCAGCACGGGGAAAGGACGAGGATTCGTTTCAACGTACAATAACTTTCGCAGGCATGGACGACCTCGGGCGAGAACCGAGCGGGATAGGTATGGAAGGGGTCAAGCACACTGCCGCCGATGGATTCAATGTAGTCTCCGGACGTGACCGGAACCGCGCTGTCGGAACTGCTGTCGGAATCTTCACCGGGCCAGCTAGAGCCACCGTCGAGCCTCTTCACGGGCGGTTCATGTTGCAAGGGGACAATCACCGACTGGGTCTGCCGCGATAAAGGCCGGGTGGGGATGAGCCCGTTGGAGGATTCGGGGGAAGGCGGCGAAGAGGTGTGAGATGGCGAGGACGAGGCGAATAGGTTTTCATCCGTGTCAAGTTCCGGAGGTTGCGAGTCGTCAAGGATCTTTTCACCAACCGGTTGCGATTGATCGTCGGGAAGGGGGTCGGAGACGCTGGCAGAGCGATCTTTGGTCTGATCGGATATCCATCGGCCGACATGAGCTCGCACCATGCGCTGGATGTTGATCCGCTCGTCATCAGTGGAAGGTCGGGCGTTGATGAAGTAGATTTCATCCTTCTGGCGCCCGCGGCGGCCGTTTCCTGGAGGCATTTGCACCTATGCGAGGAGGACTTGACCCATCAAGCGCGACGGCAAGTATTTCGATACGGGAGAGCAGTGACGGAGGGAAGAGTGACCTGCAGGAGCAGCATCCTGCAGGGGAGGAGTTGAGCTTATGCAAGACTCAGGCAATCGCAAGGCTGAGGAAGAATTGGTTGATCGAGACTGGGCAGCTCAGATGACGCCGGTGGCAGACCCGTGGGTGGGCTCAACCAAATGTGTGCGCGCCACAGAGGGGAGACGAGGACCCACCGAATCGGAAAGGTGGGATTGTTGGAGGGAGGTAGATGGGGGATAGGAGAGAGTAGAAGAGGGGGAAGAGAGAGGAAGAGGAATGAGGCAGAGGGAAGAGGAGAAGAGGTGGAGGCGGAGGAGAAGGAAGAGGAGGAGTGGATGGAGAGAGTGAGAGAGATAGAGAGCGAGTCCCGTGACTTCGGGTCCCGTGCAGATCGACCCAAAATGACAGCCATCAACAGACTTCACTAGTCGTCTCCATCCATGGCTCCCTCCCCCCGTCAGAGACCCTTTTCGCTTCATTTTTGCCAGAATATGACAGATCCAAAAGGGTGAACCCAATCCCGCGGGTCAAACCCCTAGTTCCGCTGACTATCATTCGCTCCCCCTGCACGCCGTGATCTATCCATCCTCCCGGCAGACTCTGATGGGCCCACCACCGATGGCAAACCCCGATTCTTGTCTTCTGACATAGATTGATAGATTGATGCCATTTCTGCAGGCTCGATCAGCCCATACCTCCTGGATTTCAGCCTCTCCAACGGATGGCATTTTGTCCCATTCATTCCCCTGAACTCGGAGGAAATGGACTATTCGAGGCTAGGCCTATGGGGCGCCGCACGGACTTGAGCTCCCCATACTCTCTTAGGAACCGATTGCAGCCTTCGTACCGAAATGGCCGTCACCAGCCAATCATCCCTGTCGAGAGGAGAAAACGGTCCAGAAATTGGGTGATCAGCGGCGCATTTGGCCATCCAGCCCTTTCCACCATTGCCGATTGGGCACATCAGTATTAACCCCGTACGAATACTGCGCACTGCGTACAGCCGACGTGTTTCTCTCAGTGTCATCTACGAGATCTACCCTCGATCGGCAATCTGAGGCATGATTTTCCTCGCATTCGACTACGTTCTCTGGGAACCAACATCCGCATTCTAATCCAGTTCAATCAGGGGGTATTTACCGCCCTCACCACTGGGCGAATCCCAATACACCTCCAGCGCCCGTTCCACTACAGCCATGTACCCCAGCACCTTCTCCTCCTGCCACCGGCGACCAACCACCTGCACCGCGGTCGGAAGTCCGGCCATCTTCACGGCGTCGTAATGCATCCACGCGCCCTTTGCAATCGCATGGTTCGCTCCCAGATGCTTGAGCATCTTCTTGTACGGCATCGCCAGTGCATCCTTCTTGGGATCCACGTGCGACACCGGTAGTACACCGGCCGTGTAGTCCAGCACGTTCCACAGGAACGTGTAGCCGCACGAGGAGACCGCATCGCGCATGGCCTTGTGCGGCAGTGCAGGCGTCGCGTTCACGGGACTCAGGATGAAGTCATACTGCTGCGACTCGCTGTCCCACCAGGCGTGCCACGTGGCACGGAAGGCCTCACGCTGGGCCACCAGCTTCCACAACTCGGCCGAGGACTTGTGCGAAAAGGTGCGGATCAGAGCCGCCCATTTTGAGTCGCGGCGGATGTACCGCACGTACAAATAGTAGAGATAGCGGAGGGGACTGGGGAGGTTGCAGATGCGCGTCAGCTGCTCCGCTCCGGGGTCGGAGGGCTCGAAGCTGTAACGGTGCGAGTTGAAGGTAACACAGCCGTCCGAATTGAGGAGCTGGGAACCGAGGTGCAGCCCTTTGAAGGGGTCGGCGTTAGCGGGAGGGCTGATTTCTACAACCTCGTGGCCGGCAGCCTTGAGGGCGCGCACTGTGGTGGACAGAGAGCGAGCAATTGCTGGGGTGGGAGGGACGACACCTAATTGAGGTTAGCTGCAGGCCGTCTGCAGGCCACGAATGTGGTCGGATGGGCGGCATACCGTCGGTAGACATCAGCCCAATACGTAGCTTCTTGCTCTGCACCTCGGCCTCTTGGTCTTCACGCCAGCTGATGGGATGGACGGTGCAGTCGTACTTCCAAGGCTGCATGCTGATGATGGCCTTGGTGAAGTAGGTGAGGTCGTTGAGGGTACGAGCCATGGGAGAGAAAACACTGGCAACACCCTCCTGCCCCGCCATACTGGTGCTGACACCAGCCTTGGGCCATCGGCCCGTACTGCAACGAAGCGAGTAGATACCGCTCCAGGCGGCGGGGACGCGGACGGAGCCCGCAACATCAGAGCCAATACCAATGCGGCCACCCAGGGCCAGGAGAGCACCCTCACCACCGGTTGAGCCACCGGGGGAGTACTCGGGAACATGGGGGTTGAGACAACGGCCCCAGAGACCGTTTGCCGACTCAAACGAGAGCAGGGTGACCGGCAAGGCGGTCTTTGCGTAGGGGACAGCACCTAAACGAAGGGTCAGACGGCTGGTGTACGTGATGGACTGACGATTGTCCTACCGGCATCCTTGAGAAGTTTGACCATCGGACCATCAGTGGCAGCGGGTTTCTTGGACATGCGTGCATAACCGACCGAAACGTCGAATCCCTTCACCTGGACGGAATCCTTCAGGGAGACCGGCACACCAGCCAGAGGACCCTTCAGGTTGACATCGGACTGCACCCAGGACTCCGCTTCTGGAAGGAGCAATTCCGTGACGCAGTTGGTCTTCTCTTGGGCCTTCACAGCGACCTTGCCGTATGTGCGGAGAACATCGGTAGCCGACAGGGAGGAGTCGTGCACCCCGCTCACCAAATCTTCGATGGATTTGTTAATGACAGACTTGTCAAAAGCTGTAAACGAGGTGTGGTATGCGGCGGGAAGGGAAGCGAAACGGTGAGCCCGTTCCCTTCTCTTGGAGTTCCTAAGATGGACTCTTAGCTTCGGACAGTACTCCGAAGTAAACAAGAGTGAGGAAGGGGTGAAGTCGAGGGGCTAGAGATAAATGACAGGGGCCGGGACATACCGCACACTCTTGTAGGTGAAATAATCAAACGGAGGAAGCATTCTGGCGAGGACCACAAGCAGGAGACGGACAGGAGGAAGGGAGGAGGTTGAGGGCGCAGGGAGTTGGACCGCCTTTTATTGCGGGGAAGGACGGAGACCACGTGCGGAGAAGCGATAAGACCCGCTGATAAGCGCGCGGAGATCCGACGCGGCCGTCTCGAAGAGTACGGAGATCGGTAGTTATAGGGATGGTAGAGTGAGCGAGAACTATTGAGCTATAAGAACGGATTTCTACCCTGTACCTAAAACAGGTCATCCATAGTCATAAAGCTCACTCCCGATCGCAGAGCTGTATATAATGCACGTGACTCTAGCGATAACAATACCCAATACGGCAGGTCCATGCGCGGATGAGGACCACGATTGATTCTCCCTACAGTCCTTCATCTATCCCTGTATCGACAGACATGGTAGACATGTACACAACCCCTGATGATACTCCCATCTGATGAGCCTCGTATCATTATGTGCAGAACCGTTCTTCCTGCTAGTTTGGCTGAACCGGAGCCATCTATCTGTTTTCTCCCGACCTTGATACTATGTACATTGATATTATGAGAGACAGCAAACCCTCGATCACTCTTTCGTTGGCTTCAATGCTTCTTCTGAGGGCTTGGTTTCCCGGCCCCAATTATGCGTCCCAAACCACCAGAGCACAATAACCACCGCGACAACCGTCACAAGGATGCCGATCGCGAGCATCACGCAGCACACGACATGCCGCTTCTTCTTGCGTCGTTCTGCTTTAATCCACTCATCCCTAACATTGCATCAGTAGGCTATCTCCCCGGAAATGCGTCTCCGCAGATGGGATGTACGCACGAAAACAATAACGTCTCGGAGGAACTGAGTTGCGCCTTCGCCTCTTCGTCTAGGTGGATGGCACGGGAAAAGCGACGCCAAAAAGCGGGGTCTCGAACAAGGGCCATGACTTCCTTATCGGCGGTGATACATAAAGACAGGGGCTTTTCGGTTGTGTACGGGGTCGGGTGACTGGAGGGTGCAGAATTAAACGTTACAGCGGGATGTGTTCGTCGCCGCAGTTATAAGGTATCAAGATATAAGGGATAATATAAACGAGAGAAAAGAATGATTTATCCTGAACCGGACGGCATAAACGACTATCACAGCACAAAACACAAAGCGAGACCGAATACTGACACTGACAGGCGCATTGACGACGACAACGAGCTGAAAGTTTCTCTGATACCCCCTCGGGAAATCGGGCCAGATAAAAGAACTGCTGGCCCGTTGTGTAACAGACAACCCCATTCATGCCGTTGAGAGCTGTGTGCATTCCAGCCAGCAGTGGGAATGCATGCCAGGATCTCCGTCCATTCCTGGATCGACGACCGGTTCCCAATCCCGGGGTCTGCCTTCAGCGTTGCTACGTGTAACCTAGCTTAAACTGGATCAGCTATGACTGCAGTGGATAAGAATTGTAACTGGGTGGTATGCAGATTAATCAAGCCTCCAGAAGCCGGTGAGAGCGTTCCCCCTTGCTCGGCCGCGGTGAGGGATTTTGCAGAGCGAAGTAGGCTTTCACTTTGTTATGACCTATAAATAGTGAATTTTATGTTTGTTGTGACTTTGCATCTTGTTTTCTGATGTTGGGGAAATTGATGCTGCTCGGGCCATTTTGCATCAGAGGTACGTAACTATGGTAGACTGGATTCACTCAGCGCCAGAACGAGGCGGAACGGCATCATGACACAACCCACTGCAAAAGATTTTACAAACTTTGATGTGCTCCAGAACACCTTGGGCCCTAAATTTTATTTTATTTGGATGCTCCCTGGCACGAACCACTGTCGTTCCGGAGGTATTCCTATGGTTTGTAGGAGATAAATTTGTCAGTGCTTCCATATTCGATGAATACTGCTCTAACACCGATAAGCAAGACACTCTTTCTCCTGTAAGGATTTTTAGAAAAATCCCCTCGTTTTCTAAATGGGAGCCAGTTGCAAATGCTCATGTGATACAGTGCTCAGGTCAGCTGGTCGGCAGAAATGTATGGAAGGGCTGATGCTTCCCATGTACCGGCGGTGCTGGATTGGTTGAGAACGTCTGAATTCTGATAGTATAACATCTGGTTTCCCATCTTAAAGAAACAAGGAGTTAAAGAATTGCCAGCACATGTGTCTTCACATTTCGCAAAGTCTCATGACTTTGTTAGATCATCCAGTCCTAGAGTCGACAGTGAATCCAACCATAGATCCACTGATTCCTTTTCTAAGTTCCATTTCTTTTCACATAGTTAGGTCAGTAACGTAACTAAGAGATGGATCTAGGATTCTCTATCCTTGGATGGTACGCTGGCTCACATCTTGACCATTACTGCGTATTATATCTGGGAATTTACCTAAAGGAGCTCACCGATAGACCCTCTGAATAACGCTGCAGATTGAGTAGATGATGCAAAGAACTGACACCTTACGCGTCGGCATCGGCCTCGCGGCTACCTACGTACATCCTGATCGATGGCAATCTCGATACATTGCAAGAATCGCGTAGCGACTCCACCATATAGGCCCGCATATCATGGTATAATCCAGAGGTCTACATATAGGCGTCCGTGACGCTTGACAGAATTTTCTGAGTGACGAGAATAGACGCACCACATTCACTACGCAGAATCGTGATATTATTCTGGGCCAAAACAGCTCATTGAAGAGATTGGGGAGCATCCAATTATAGTTGCATCCTGCTTAAATACGACGGAGCAAGTTATAGTCACCCCGGATCATTCGAACATTAACAGTACACATCAACCATACGCAGGAGAATGAAAATTCCTCTCATTCATCCAAGGTTTTTGTCCGGGATGGATCACGGTTCCTATGTAGCGACATACGAGGCATGTCCAGTCCTCTGGCTCTTTCCCTACCGGCCTTTGGATACATCCAGTATATGGGCTCATCATGATAGCCGTCATTGACCATACACCATCATAGTGACTTCCTAACAGAGTTTGAAAAATTTTTTTCCAGGGATATATACCCTCTCGCCTGCCCCAAAGCACCGAGCTACTCCCACTCTCACCCACACTCTCCTGCTCTCCCATCAGACTCCAAGCTTGCATACCAATATGAAGCTTACTATCTTGACAACGATCCTCTGCAGCACTGGTGTGCTAGCAGCCGCTGTCTCACAAGAGCCAGCGGTGAATGCCAGCACCACCAGCTGGAAGTGGTGCAAGGCCAACATCTGGGTAAGTGCATGCACTGGCATGGGAGTGATAACATCCCTGACATCGCCTAGTGCCACAGCGACGACGACTGTGTGGGGATGGACTGCGGCCAAAAATATGTACGTGTTATTGATCCTAGCTTGCTCCAGACGCATCTAACCTATGTCTCCCAGGCGTGCCACTGCGGCACATTCTGGTGGCCACGTAGCTGCTGGACAGTGAGTATAGCCTAACTGGTCTTTATGTGACTTGACTGCTTTGGCAGACAACTGACTGATGCTGCAGTACAATGTCTCTGCCCACAGCACGATGGTGGGAAACGTTGAGCCGTTGACGATCGGCTCAATGTACGAGAATGGTTCCGAAGTGGACCATTAGGTGCTTTTGCTTTTGCTTTTGAGAGAGGAGGGAGAAGGGTGGAGGATGGAAAAGTTTTGCTAGCTCTTGCTTTGCTTTTGTGTGGTGTACAGGGTCCCCCACTGTTAGATGAAGAGGCATGTCTTTGTATTTAGCTATCAATGTGCCTTGGCTCTTAGTGGTCTGGAATAGTACAAGTTATTTTTCCCTCCAAACTCAGAGCCAATAAGTGCAGATAGATCGCATCGTATGGTGAGTAGAGGTAAGTAAAGCACCCCATATATACAGCTACCCTGCCACTCAGGCAGTATACTTCGCATTCTCAAAGGTATACCCATAATCCTCAAACACCCGACACTTGTCCGACAAGCCCGGGTTTTGGATCGTGGAAGGAGCCAGTCCCAGCAAACTCAGCGTCTTCTCGGCAGACCTATACCGGGGCATCTGGTACCCGTCCCGGACAAAGACATCGTAAGTGGAGCGGTAGGCGGGGCCGCGCACGCGGAGGAACGCAGGGTCGGGATTAGGGCTCCTCGTGCGGAAGAAGGCTCCGAAGACATCATCCAGCAGCTGAGAGTGACGCACGTCATCGGCGTCGTAGTACGGCGCCACGTTCTGGGTCTTACTGTTCAGCGTGCCCCAAATTGGGAGCACGTCCGCGGAGTGGCAGGTCGCGTTGTTGTTGTCATTGGGCGAGCAGACTTCCGGCACGTCGATCGTGGTCTGAACGTGGCCATCGGTGATTTCGACCTCGTAGACGGCCGGGAAGGACGAGCCGTTGGCCGCGAGACGGAGGAGGTGCGCCTGAGCGCAGCTCCATTCGCTGTGGGTCAGCACGTCAATGGCGGTGTTGCGGATGCCGTCCGGGTCGGACCGATTGAGCGGGTAGGCGTCAGAGTCGATGAGTTGGTCAGCTAGGTCGGACGGGTAGGCAATGTTGAATAGCAGATTCAAGCCGACCTGCGTGGTGCCCAGATCGGGGACGTACCGGCCGACGTAGAGGCCTGCTTCGTCAGTGACGGTGGTGAACATGGTGGGAACGCGCGAGGGGAGACGGTTAGTGCGCAAGAGCACGTCGAATTGATCATCGATCACGCCGGAGTTTGAGTCGTCCACCATGGGCATGAGGGGTTCGATGGAGGCAAGGAGTGTCTTGGTGTGGAGGTAATGTTCTGCAACGGCCTTGGAAGAAGCGTCAATGGCGTCGGAGAATTCCGTCGAGTTGTCGAGGAAGCTTGTGGCCGGGGCAGCACGCAGGCACTTGAGAAGATCCGTCTCAGTCTCGGAGTCATCACAGCCAACAGCTTTAGAAATCTCTGGGGCGACTAGATTGGCGTAGACATCGCGGGTGAACCACGGGAGATCAACGGGAGCAGACTGCACGATGGCGCCAGAGAAGAGGCCTCGCGCGGCGGAGGAGGACAGCATGGCGATGACGCTCTGGCCGCCAGCGGACTGACCGAAGATTGTGACGTGCGAAGGATCACCGCCGAAGGCAGCTATGTGCTTGTTCACCCACTTCAGGGCCTGAATCTGGTCACGGGTGCCATAGCTGCCGGTGGTGAGGTTACCAGTGGCCAGCCAACCGAGTGCGCCGACGCGGTAATTGACGGTGACGACGATGACATCGTTGCGACTGGCAAGATTACCACCATCATAGTCGATCATGGCACTGGTTCCTTTAGTAAACGCGCCTCCGTAAAAGTAGACAGCGACAGGCTTCTTGCGAAGAGTGTTACGGTCCTTCGCACCGTGGTGGGTACCACCAGGGACAATGGGCGTGTAGACGTTGAGATAAAGACAGTCTTCGGAGATGCCCCCATTGCCAAGGGTACCGAAGCTCGACTGACTCTGGATGCATGAGTTAGGGAGCTTGGTGGCATCGATGTCCTTGGGGCCAGAGTAGGGGTTCGGCGGAGCAAAGCGCAGCTCGTTCACCGGGGGATCGGCGAATGGAATACCCAGGAAACGAAAGGACCGAGAATCGCGATACCCCGTAATGGTGTATTCGTCCACGGGGATCGTGAGCTTGGAGCCGGCGTGAGCAGTGCGGTCAAGGTCGGTGGTCGGGGGCATGCTCGATGTGCAGAGGGCCGGCAGGTACATGTCGCAGCGCACGGGGACAACGCGTTTCGAGCGGACGGAATAGGCCAGGCATTCTTTCGACGATGAATTCCCCCACGATTCCTTGGAAACCCAGATGCTGTCAGTGACCCGAAGTTCATGCCGGAAAACGAGATAGTCGAATTGGTAGTTCAGCTCAGTCTGGTTGGCCTGGGGAGCAGTATTCCAGGAAAAGAGCTCCTCGCCGATGGACGCGCATTGTTTCTCAGCATCTTCATGTGTCAACCCGTCGTGAACAAAAACCGCGGCGCTGCCGTTGTTGGCTGAACCCAGATTGTTATAGTTTAACGTCTGCAGAGTAGCCCGAGTGCTGTTGAACTGAGGTCCGCCATGAGGGGTCTTGCAGTTGCTATTAGGCGCAGGAGCGGCGAAAGCCAACCCACAGAGCAGCAGAGCCCCCAGCAAGGGCTGAATGTGCATCCTGATGGGGTACTCGGCGGCTATGTGGTCACGACAGGTCGTGGGAAAAGAAACAGGTCAGGGGTTTTTTAAGTATTGCCAATGCCGGGCAGGGGAGAATTCCCCGGTGCCTGGCCATAGGGTCCGCAGAAAAAGCATTGGTCAATGAAAAGAGGTGCAGCATTACTAGTACTAGTATGCAACGGATATACCGGAAGGGAAACGATTGGGAGAACGGGTGATTGGAGCTGATGGCTGAAGAAACCAACAAAAGCCGGGGGAAAGGTGAAATCAAGTCAGGTGGATGGAGGTGGAACCCGTAGTGTCTTCCGATGCATGCGAGTCAAGTCCATTATTTGCTGAAGAGTCGGAGATCGAACAGCTTTGGAATCGTTGCCAAGCGATCATGATGGAGCTCTCAAGGTTTGCCCGGTTGGGTTTAGTGTAGCCCTACATCCGAGGTTCACCCAGGAGCATAGGACTTATGGACAGAAAAGGCCTGTCAGGAAAAGAACGAGCTGATGGAGAAATGAATATCTTACATATGCAATGCCTGGCCTGTCAGGCTGTGTCTGCCTTGATACGATGCCGTGGTTCTCTACCAATAGTCCCTTGGGATCTCGCATTCCCCGATGGCACACAGTTTTATAATCGAACACGAGGAAGAAGATGCATATCTCACTGGAACATGACCACTCTTTCATGATGCAAGGCAGACTGAGCCTGGCAGAAATTTAGTAGTAATCAACACGATTGGGAGATAGCCCAAAGCGGCATACTCCCTTTGCCCTGCATCGCCACAATCCGGGCAACAAGGACGCCCCGTATCCACCTCCAGACTTCCTCTAAACCACGTCAGTAGTGTCGATAAAAGCGTCGTGATGCCTATACAAGATGGAGTATAAATATGAAGCAATTCTCCACCCCAGATGAGGTGTATTCTAGTATCTACCCCAATAAATCAAAGCCTCATCACAACAAACTAAAATCTAGTTTAACAATCTTTTTGGGATATCAGGCCCAGCATGCTCAACCTATTTCTATCATGCTTCCGGAAGAAGGGCACTGACCAAAGTCCCCCTCCACGTCCAGTCCAACCCGCAATGTCTTTCGACCAACCGATGAGTGTGCCTACAGCGGCCATGGCCAAGGCGGCCAGCAATACTCCAGCCACTGGTACTCACACGTCAACACAGACTACAGCAAAAAAGACCGTGTCTAAGCCCAACTCAACCTCAACGTCCGCTGGAGGCGGCCGCTCGGGAAATTACAGCGGAAACTATCACGCCTACAATGCCACTACTAATGCCACTCAAGGATGGTCATCCTTGGCTGACACCGTTCATAGTGGTAGCCGTGAGCATACTAGCGGGGGTCATAGCGGAGGAGGCTATAGTGGAGGCTATACCGGCGGTTACAGTGGAGGGGGCTATAGTGACGGTGGTGGAAGTAGTAGTGCAGGGGGAGGAGACGGCGGCGGCGGCGGCGGTGGAGGAGGAGGAGGTGGTGGTGGTGGTGGTGGTGGTGGAGGAGGAGATTGAGGAGAAGGAGGAGGTGGTGGTGGTGCTGGAGGGGCTGCTCCTAAGCAAGAACGGCAACGTTGCCTTCGTAGTAGACTTGTGGAATTCCACAAACCTATACGAAGCTCTTAAATAAACCTTCACAAAGATTATCGTCTGTAGATATCTCGGACTATGGGATTATTTCTTAAATCAGGTCGGCAATAAGAACATAATATCTAAATCGTTGAACGAGCTAAATAACCGATCCATTTTAGCACATAATCGGTAAATACTATCGCATGGGATAGCCATGGTCACTCGACTGTCAGTTATAGGTCTCAGGTACCCCAACACACCGATTTGATAGTTCCGTCACGGGAATAAGCTGGGAAGGGGTGTTATTTGCCGCAAATACCATTGCGAACCCATCTGGGCGATATGCAGGCCATCCCATGGAAGGCAATCCATGGATTGGATCACGTATAAAGGCTAGATAAAGCTCCTGCCAACGTGTGGCGACATCTACTTCCTCCCGGGTTGTCGGCCCTCCGTACTGAGAATATGTGCCGAACACCAGTGGTAGCTCCGACGTATGATATGCTCCCTCCCAAGGGCGAGGAGAGATGTTGCTGAAGTTCGCAGTGTTGTAATAATAGAATGTGAGCGAACTTGTGTTGTATCGAAGTCTTGAAAAAATCAGTATCTATGTCTTCCATGTTAAGATATGCGTTTGGGGCTTACTCTGCGTTGTGTGTATTCGGGCAAAGTTTTCCTGCCACGGTTTCCTCGTAGATCATTGTCATGTTTGGGCCGTCTGGTCCCGGCCACGAAATAAGAGACGTCTGCTCCTCCGAATTCGACCCAACGATGGCAGGCTACCCAGAACATACCATTAGCATTCTAGGAGAAAGGAAGCACCATTTTGCTGCCTTACCACTCGGCTATAATTGCGGGCATGATAACGCTCAGTGTAGTCCCCGAACTTGGTCACGTTGTCAATTATAGTGGTCCACTTCAGCTGGCCAGAACTGTGGTTCATGTTGTATGAGTTGTACAGTTCGATAATTGCATCCGCACTGACGTTGCGCATGCAGTTTACTTCTTCCTGAGCAGAGAGCTGGCCACACCCGAATTGCTCTGCCACGAAAGTGAAGTTGGAATGGGTTAGATCAACGTTTGTTCCAGTCGCAAACACGTTTCCGGAGTGCATGATCTGCCCTGCGATGATGGGATCATCCGCCCAGGCAAAATTGTAGAAATCTGTGCTTGCAGCTCCAGAGCTCTGCCCCCACATGGTAATGCGTGATGGGTCGCCTCCAAAGGCTGCGATATTGTCTCGTACCCATTCCATAGCAAGACGCTGGTCGAGGAGTCCAAAATTCAGATTTTCACCCGTCTCTGCCAGCCCCCGCGCATTAGGGAAACCGAAGATGTTCACTCGATGACTATCACCGTTAGAGGAGAAGCTACTATGGGGTTTTAGTTACCAACTTGATTGCTACAACAATATGGGACTGGCTCTTCTGAATCCAGTTACTTGGCTCAAAGGCCTTTGTCAGAAGACCACCCTCATAGAAACCGCCTCCAAACACCCAGAATAACACGGGAAGTTTGTCATCACTCTTTGCACTTCGAGGAGTCCAGACATTCAGTGTGAGACAGTCTTCCGAAGTTGGGCCATAGGGCTGCAGCCAAGGCGCATCGTACGTGTAAACCGATGGCTCGTTTTGTTTGGTGAGCTTGTACTGCGGACACGACGGCCCAATTCGAGTTGCGTCGATGTGTAGGCCACGCCTCTTGCGCTGTGGAGGTCTAAAACGGAGCTCCCCAACAGGCGGTTCAGCAAAAGGTATTCCCAGAAATTGCGCAACATCGGGAGCCGAGCCATTGATCATGCCATATACGTTTCCGATGGTTGTTTCCACATGCAATGGTCGAGCAGCATTCGCTGGCTGGGAAATGCCTGCCAGGGCAAGAAGGAACACTATAGGGAGCATAGTCTGGGATGAGAGCGAACAGCTTAGGTCTATAGTATGAACCACATGCCAGGCGAAGAATGCTCTGGCCTTTTAAATGAGCCAGATTGCTGAAAAGAAATCACCCGGTTTGTGTGGTGATAGGACCCTCGAGCCATATGTTCGGGGTCTGTTACTGGATTCAACATAGTATGTGAACAATAATCGCGACTTACTAGCCTAACTGGGGCAAAGCAGACCGAAAGTATTATGGGGAATGGAGTATTAAGGGTTCCAGCCGAGCGGCGGACGTCAAGTATTCGGAGTTTTCTCCGATGCGGAGAAGGCGTGGGGAGGGTAGGGGTCTAGTGAGATTGGTATAGAACAGAAATTCAAAGAGACAGGGGGCGAAAAATATGTTTCATGCCATACATTAGTTCTCGTTTGGGAGAAAAACCAATCTGGGATTTCCATGTTGATAGACGACGCAATGGATAGTGGAGGATACAGAATCTGTCAGGCTCAAGACGAGACTATATATCAACGCGGCGCGGTGCTTACTGAATCTTTCAATCCTGGGCATTGGACCGTTTGCATCGGTGATGGGCTATAATTCTGCCCCTAAATTGGACTGGAATGGCCATAGTAAGACATACGACCAGTGAGAAGCGGTCGCTGAAGGGATCTCTAAATCACTTAAATGGGTATGCTTCCCACAAGTCACTCACGAACGCAGTGCCGTACATCCAACACCATGCTTTCCCCCGGAGATATCGGACAAATGCAGGAAGCATACGCATTCTCTGTCTTGATTTGCTCCTCTCAAACGGAATCCGAAGATGTTTCGGCTCTGTTGGACCCTCCCGAAGATGCTATCGAACCCCGAATATTTTCGGACTTGGATACATCACCGCCATACGCCACCAGCATATTTAAACTCAGTTCGACGCAGCTTTTTGCCCATCAGATTATTGTCGCTATCATATTATTTAAACTTGCCTTATCCGATCCCTTGATAATTCACCATAAATCGCAATGGCTGCATCGACCAAGGTCCAATTCCCCTCCTTCCAGCTCACCGTCGCCGGAGAGCTTCATGCTCCTGCAGCCGGGGCGCCTGATCGCAAGGGAGCTGCTGTGGTGATCAGCCACCCAATGACCGGAGTCAAGGAGCAGACTTCGACAGACTATGCCCGCGTTCTCTCCCAAGCCGGATACTACGCCCTTACCTTTGACACGGCATACCAAGGGGAAAGCACCGGGGAACCTCGCGGGCTCGAGGATCCTCACCAGCGTGTGGAAGATGTCAAGAGCGCTGTCAGCTATCTGACTACTCTGAAGGGCAAGGTGGATGCCAACCGCATCGGTGTTGTTGGAATCTGCGCCTCGGGCGGGTACACCTCCTACGCGGCGCAGTCGGATGTTCGCATCAAGGCTCTCGCGACCGTCAGCGCCGCGTGTGTCGGTCGCATGACGCGCAACGGCGGCGTCCACGAGAACAATAAGGAAAATCCCGATGCCATCGCCGGTGCACTGCAGTATGCGGCGCAGTGGCGCACGAACGAGGCGAGTGGGAACTGCGCCGACCCACCGCCGATGTTCGACGCGAAGAATGTCCCTGCCGATGCCGACCCGTTCTTCAAGGATGCTGCCGAGTACTACGGCACCGAGCGTGGACAGCACTCGCGCTCGACGCAGAAGGTGCCCCTCGCCAGCTACGACCTCATGGTGCCCTATGACTCGTTTAATTTCCAGCATTTGATCTCCCCGCGGCCGTTGCTTATGATCGCTGGGTCCAAGGCCCAGACGCTGCATTACAGTCGCACGGCGGTGGAGGTCGCGAAGGAGCCTAAGGAGCTGTTTGTTGTTGAGGGGAAGAACCACTTTGATCTGTACGATGATGTTACTGAGAGTGGTCCGAAGATTGTGGGCTTCTTTGACAAGTATCTCCAGTAAGAACTTGGATGTTGGGAAAATGCCGCACGTTGTGCCTATAGTTCATGATTGGGAGAAAAGTTGCTCAGTATATTCGCATGACTAGCAGGCCAGATCTATGTATAATAGTTTTCCACCACATAGCAGATCATCCCAGGGTAAAATTAGTCCCATTTCTTTTATTAGTGCAAGAGCTGTAATGGAACCGTTATTCGCCTGTAGTACTTGGGAAACAGCCCTAGACTGGGTCCGGGCAACAGTTCTCCTGTCAGCAATGCCTTTTCTCTTCTGATTAGCCATTTAAACCGCTCAGCTAATACTGCACTTGGGAAACAAAGTCTGCCTTCGCTCCTAGAAAGGACACGATTGGCCAGTGCTTGGGCAAATGTCAGAGTGCAGCATCAGCCCGCACTAAGTACTCCGCACGGGGGAATGCCACCATTTTAGCCACGGGGCTGTGCCAGACACTTATCTAGCATACAGCAGCACTGCTCACCTCCACAAAATAAACAGATCGAATTTACACTACTGCGGAAGACCAGTTACCAGCATGAGCTCTAGCACATCACGCAGAATCCGTCGGCCGCTGAAGGCGCCAGAACGCCCTCTTGCCATCCGAACAGAATACATCACCGAATACAAAACTCTCCTCATGGTAAAACCCCGCAGTGGCTACGAGATTGGAGCGGGGGCGTACAAGATCCAGGATGAGAGTGGCATCAATCAATTTATAGTGACAGGCCCTCGAGACGACGGTGGCTCTTCGAGAAGTCGGCGCGATAACTCTTATCGTGAGTTCCACGACGTGACTGGACTCCCGCTCTTCACGCTTCCTCGAAGGATAGGCTTTCAGGATAGCTGGGAGATAAAGCTCCCAGGAACCCGGTCAACGACGGTGGTGAAGGGCGGCCCTCGATGGGCTGTTGGCGCTACTTTTCGCGACTGGACAGTCACGTTTCAAAATGCCGCAGCGCTCGATGGAAAATCGGAGCGAGACAAAAGCGTTACTTTGCACATCGAAAGCCATGGTAACATCTTAACCTGTTATGATGTTGTCGATGGGGATCGGAAAGTGGCCGAAGTGCGCGAGAGCATCGCAAATAACAGGAAGCTGGCCTTGATGCCGGAATCGAGATTCAGATCATCGTATCATCCGGTTCTTGATATTGTCGTGGTCCCTGGCGTGGATCTATCGTTGGTAAGCTCGTCCCTCTTCCGATGATTTTGTTTTATCCAGTCCGTCAGTTTAATCGGTATGCCTTAGGTGACGTCCATCGCTGTTTTGATATCCGATTGGGTTTTTGGGTCGAAACATGGACAGCTTCGCGCTGCTATGAGCTACGTCTAACAGCTCCATGTCATGCGAAATGATACCATTACATTATTGCCTGCAGCATATTTAACGACACTGAACATTCCATCTGTGATTAGCTTTGAACAATCATCGCCGCGTATCGACGTGTGGGTATAGTCAGTTGATTACCAGCATATTGTACATACCATACACTCTTATTTTAAACAGCATTGTATCAGCTGAACATTCCTCCGGACATTTTACCCAATGGTGAAATCAAACACCAACACAATTTAGATATACCGCAACTGGCGGAACCCCCTCAGCATTCTGTAGACACCACCAAGGGTCGCAAATATCCCACCCCCTGCAGTAGCCCAAGCAGCTCCCTGATACCGCAAGGAGTGTGGAGGGACATGTATCCCGTCGGATTGAGGTCGGTCCGATCTATTTGGAGTGGGCTAGGGAGTGTTAGCATTTATTCAAAACTGCCGAATATGTCTTGGTGCTGATTTCGCAACATACCCACTGCAGACGGTTCTTCAAGGGCCCGTAGCTTTGGCGGGAAGAGCGACCTAGTAAGATCTGGAACATCTTGAACGACGTTTGTCAACAACGCTTGATTTTGTCCGATTGAGATAAGATTGATTTCTTTTTTGCAGATGTCTTATCTCATGTTGGAGAATAGAATGTTGGAGAGCGTGCTGCTTATAAGGGATTAGAGAGTTCAGCGCGGAGGCGAATATGACATCGCTCATGCGGGGTTGACAGACAACCCGACCATACTCCAAGCTGTGTTTCTGGGGGT
Source organism: Aspergillus ambiguus (assembly GCF_047715705.1). Lineage (NCBI taxonomy): Eukaryota > Fungi > Ascomycota > Eurotiomycetes > Eurotiales > Aspergillaceae > Aspergillus > Aspergillus ambiguus. The sequence continues at coordinate 280,659 of NW_027395515.1, read as the reverse complement.
GGCAAATAATGAATTGGAGTAACATTGGGTGATGGTGACCTTGTTCCGTAGGCTAAATGAAGTCTAGGTGCTAGCAATAGATCCCTGCAGCAGTGACTTGACCACCATGTTGTAGGTTTCACCGGTTGAATATCTACAACACCAAATAAACGTAATTTTGTAGATGTAGTCTCCACCACTTTCTAGAATGCTTAGTTTGCTATCTGAAATTTGTGTTATCTTGTATTTCCTGTATAATTAGAGCCCTACATATAGCCCAAGCCATCTGGGCCCACCGTCCCAGCGTCGGAGCGAACGCCGATAAATTTCGGATCTTCAAAAATGTGGAGCTTGCGGAGACTAAACCATTTTCGCTTGCTTCACCGAGGGGGTCGTTTTATTCCTCGAGGGAATGTACCCCGAAGAACGAATCCTACACAGTCCTATAGTGGCGCGCGGCCCCTGCAAGAAGACGCCACAATTCAGGCTGGGGCGGAAACGAACTAGACTATAATATCACTAAATCTTGACTGCGCTTACATTGATGTCCGCAGGTTTAGTTATTTCTCCGGAACAGAATTCCCAGAATAGGGGCAGAAGCGAATCATTATACTCCATGCAAAGACTATGCTAGTTATCCGACACTTCTAGGAACAATATCATGGCGTTTCCTCCACGTTATACACGAGCTTTTCTCCGCTGACCTTGTCCTGACTCATGAGCTTGAGACCTTTCATAACGCCCTCGAGTCCTCCAGGCAAAACCTTCGGCGGGTGCACCTTTATCTTGCCATCGGCCAAAAGCTGCGCTGACATATCCCAGAACTTCTCGGCAAAAGCCTTGTCCTCAGGTTTCGCCGGGAAAGTTGTCGGGCCAAATTGAAACTCTTCTCCAATGGCCGTATATGCAAGGGTGTAGCGGTCCTTGATGTTCTCTCTGGAGATGCCCACCGTCAGAAGAGAGCTGTAATCCCCTCCTTCCGTCGAAAGAGCCTCGTCGCAGAACTTGGCGCTCGATTCGAGTGAGATTGTATCGAACGCAAGCTTAAGATTGTTGCTGGTACACTTGCGGATCTCTGCCGCAGCATTGGGCTGCTTATAATCGAAAACCTCGTCCGCGCCCAGTCGCTTCACCAGATCGAAATTGTGGGGCGAACACGTCGTCAGGACTTTGTATCCAGACAGCTTTGCAAACTGAATCGCAAGCGTCCCAGTCGCAGTAGAGCCGCCGTAGATCAGAATAGGGGTCGAGTCAGTGCTAGGGCTGGTAGGAAGAGCAAGGCCCAAGCTCTGATACAGACCCTGGCCCACGGTGCTGATGCCAACGCCGAGAGTGGCAGCTTCCTGGAAACTCAGGTTGTCCGGTATGCGAATCTGGATATCACCCTTTGCGACAACATACTCCGCGAAGGCACCGTCCTCGTGCTGGACTGCGTTTCCGCCGTGGATGAACCCGCAGACGCGGTCGCCTTTCTTGAACGACTTTTTGACATTCTTGCCGACGGCCTCGACGACACCGGCATAGTCGCATCCGATCACACAGCCTGGCGGCGCGAGGAACTTGATATGTTTCCAGTCGGTGGGGTTCAGCGCGACACTGACAGTCTTAACGAGAATGTAGTCGTCGCGGAGAGCGGGGATGGCTCGGTCTGTGACCAGGCTCTCCTGTTGGGGGGAGGTAACGGCTATGGCTTTCATGGTCGACATCTTTTGGGCACTGTAGCAGATTTTCAGAATTAGAGCATTCGGGGTTTATCGCTATGCTAAATAACCGGCCGTCCAGTTAAACGGGAATAGTGCTTGGTAATCAACGATATCGATGACGTTCTTCTTGGTTCGGTAGATCCCATCCGAGGTTACTTCATGTACCCACAGCACTACCATAGACGTAGCTCCGGCCAGCATTTACAGGAGTGGAGCCTTTGCTGCAGAAACACTAATTTGTCGCAGTATTTTCCACGAGGTGCTAATGGGCTGTAGAGAGATGGTACAAATGGCCCGGCGAAGGGAGCACCTAAGTGTACCGAATACTTTGCCCAGCGATGACGCCAATAAGATAATCAAGGTCAATGTATTATTCCAATGACAGACCGCTAATAGAACCACCTGAAATCAGGACTTTCTGGGCCTTCCCTCATCCTCTCTGTAGGTACATCTAGTGCCTGCATCTTAACACCTTGTCTGCGATTCCTCCGCCTATTGTCCATCATCATCCACAGACCCAGAAGGAGTGTTATTATAATTCCCGTACCACCGAAGGCAGCAGTTGTGGCGAGAGCGGGGATGTATTTGGGCGCGTCCTGCGTGCGAAAGATATTCGAACTGACCACGCCCATTAGATTCGCCAGTGGAACAGCAATGCTGGTCAACACAACCCGCCTCCCTTCACTAGCGATGTTGTTATTATACCACACATCCAGGAGGACGGATGGAGCAGAGGTGCCCCATGTCATCATGAATGATGCAAAGTAGGCCACATTGATATCTCGTTCGACGTCGATCGCGACATAAATAACCATGCCGATGAATGTGAAGAGAAATCCCAGCGCCACAAACGGGAAGCGCCACCGCGTCCAGTCACTACAGAACGCAAGAATGAGGAGCATCACAGCGCCGGAGACGTTTGGAGCGACGGTGTAGAGATTGGTCTTCACGGTGTTGAAGCCAAGCCTTTCGATGATCACAGGAAGAAACAGCTGCACCGACTGCAGCGGAACGCCTAGACAGACCTGAATTGCAAGAATGGCCCAGCTTGTTCCGTGCTTAAAAACACGGAAGGCTTCTCGGATGTTGAGCCGCTCGTTCACAACGGCCGAACTGTCGAGCTGCATTCGGTTGAAAGCCAGGGTTTTCTCCTCATCGGAGAGGAAAGTTGCCTCCGTGGAAGACCGTGGTAGATACCAGAGGGCAAACAGGGCGAATAGAATGGTGCCACCTCCCTCGATGAGGAAGAGGTAACGCCATGATGCAAGTGGGCCGGAGTGAATGCGAAAAACCCCAAAGGCGAGGAGGCCTGAGAACGCCGACGCGATGCTCTGAGCTGCGTAAAAGATCGCGAGGCGCCTGGCCAGCTCTCCACGACGGTAGAAGCTGAAATGCATGACAATTAGCGACTTGGGGCAGATATGTGGGTAGTGGTGATGTATCCTACGTAGTTAAATAATAGATCACGATAGGGAAAAAGGCACTCTCAGACATGCCCAAGAACCATCTGATTGCCAACAGTCCACCAAAATTGAAAACGGCGACGACGAGAACGGTGCAGAGGCCGAATGTAAACATCATGCAAGGCAGGACAATATTTGGACCATACATTTTGCCTAGGATGCCAAGGAACGGAGCCGTCAATACATAAGGAACGAAGAAAATGCTGAGAATGATGTTGTATTGATTCCCGTGGAGGTTTAACGTATCTGAATGTTCTGTTAATCAGATTCCAATCTCGGTTGATCAGGTTCCATACCCTCCAAGCCCGCGGTTTTGGCATTTCCAAGATTTGACTTATCCAGACTGTTGAAAAGATACATGATCGCCAACACTGGCAGGATTCGCAGATCGAACTTCCAGACCAGCGACCGTTCAGCACGAGAGTCAATGGAGGCATTCAATGCGGCAAGGTCAATGGAACTGCCCTCCCCTTCGACCGCCGTCGAGGGGGGTTTTGTGGTGGTCTGGTCTGGTAGTTTGGAACTTGACATTTTGCTTATACCTGCCTGCAACAACAAATTATAAATGGACAGGCACAAGGCACATATATAGCGCCTGCCATCTGAAGCTCTCCGGTTGCGGGGGTTGATAGACCCTGAGATCAACTATCGCGATCATCATGATAACAGCAGCTCTGGTGACCAATCGGTTGCATACGGGGAATTTTCGGCAACCACCAGATCCATAAGAATAGCGGTTACGGTGCCTTAGTTGAGGAGGTAATCTCCTATCACCATTATCTATCGTGCCTTGGCGCCGTGGTTATTTGACGCGCTAAATGACTAACATTTTATACTTATCTATCAAGAGCCTAGCGCTTGTAGATACGCTAGTAGAGATTTGGCAGGTGGAAGTCTTCAAGCGGGCTGGAAGTTTAGATGGAGAACAGACCGTGTTGATCGGATATCAACACCCCTGGGCTCACGAAGAAGCGTATGTAATATTAACTTGGTCGGCGGAGATGGTTCATGATAATGGGCGTTGCTGTGGCACCTCTTTAAACGCCGTTCCCTCAGCACAGGTTATTTCTCGATGAAAATACATTATCTTCGACGATGCCCATCATATCCACATTATATAATTATGGGGAATTGCCTATGGTTAGCAGAAATCTAAAAAATTGAAATTAGAGACAACCAAACTGAATAGTACTGTAGCATGATCGGATGAGTGCCAAGTGCCACCTTCTCTTGCAGTCCTCGGCACTGAGTATGGGACATGGTTCCAACAACCCATCTAAAACAACCAGCGGCATATTTAGTCCGTGTGCTTCAGTGTCGCGAGAGCTTAATCCGATATTTCAATATTCATTAGTAAATGTAAACACAGGATTGGTCACGAAGAAACTCCCTATGCACTCCTACACGTAGTGATCTACTATTTGGACGCCCAACACACCCACTTCGCGTAAACATAACTCCGTAGGTTCCTGAAGAGGTCGCTCGAATCTTCCCCTAACCCAATCTGTTCCGTAAATCCGGGGATGCAAATGAAGTCATACATTCCGTTTGCGGGGAATTGCCTCGGCACAGCCGCCGGCTGACCGGCTGTGGCGGTCCCAAACGATATAACGGGTCTGACGTGAGAAAGGTCATGCGAATGCACAGATATTTTTCTACTGTTTTCCATGACATTGTGTTGAATTTAAAACTAGTTTACGATTTCCCCATATTGCCATGTTTAGACATCATGAAGAACCCTAGAGGTGCAGTACGCATCGTCGAAGTTGGGCCGCGGGACGGCCTTCAAAATATCAGAGAACCAGTTCCTACCGCGGTGAAGGTGGAACTGATTCAACGACTCCGAGAGTCCGGGCTGAGTGCCATCGAATTGACCTCCATAGTCTCGCCGCGATCGGTGCCACAATTGGCAGATTGTCGAGAAATTCTAGAGCATCAAACCATAAGACACTTGCAAAGACAACAGGGACTCCGATTACCAGTTCTAGTTCCGAACCTGAAGGGATTAGATATTGCATTGGATTGCGGAGCTACGGAAGTGGCTGCGTTTGTAAGCGCCACGGAAGGTTTCAGCAAGGCCAATATCAATTGCTCCGTCGACAAAGGCATTGAGAGAGCATTTCGTGTTGCAGAGAAGGCCAGACAGAATGGAGTTGCAGTGAGAGGGTGAAAGATTCCTACAGCAGAGTGTCTCAGGCCTGGGTCATAAGCTCACAGTTTCCTAGGTACGTATCATGTATATTCGAGGACCCTTTCACTGGGCCAACGGAACCATCTGCGGTGTTGCACTGCGTGAGAGCACTGTTCCATATGGGCTGCTACGAAGTCAGCCTCGGGGACACTTTGGGCGTAGGAAGCCCGGAGAAGGTGCGAGAGCTATTAAACTATCTTTCCAGCAACGGTATACCTATGGAGAGATTAGCGGGTCATTTTCATGACACGTATGGGCACGCGGCGGCCAATGTATGGGAAGCATACACCTGCGGTCTGCGAACGTTTGACAGTAGTGTTGCTGGACTTGGTGGTTGCCCTTTCGCCCCGGGATCTAAGGGCAATGTTGCCTCCGAGGATTTAATTTTCATGTTTCATAACTCCGGTATTGACACAGGAGTCAACCTTGTGAAGTTGATGGAAACTGGCACCTGGGTGTCACAAGTACTGGGAACTGACGAGTCCCGCGTACCTAACCGGCATATGGCGATCAAACATGGTCATGGATCTCGTGCCTACGTGTCTACCTCTCTGTGGGAGCACGTTCAGCAAAGAGGGAAGCTATCATTGTATCGATCTGGGAGCAGCGTTAAGATAATGCTGAACCGAACAAAGACAGGGAACACACTGAACCATGGGATGATTATGGATCTCACTAGCCTTGTTCGCCTTTTTGACAAGGATGATACGGTATCCATAATTATCATTACGGGAAAGGGAAGGTTCTTTTGCATGGGGGTAGAATATGGACAGAACGCAGATCGAGCCGGAGAGTCGGCTGAGCTTGAGAGCCTCAGCAGATTATTGGATTTATTGGGCCGCTCGTCTAAGATGACTATCGCAAGTATAAACGGCCCAGCATTTGGCGCGGGTGTATGCCTGGCATTATCATGTGACACTAGAATCAGTGTCAGAACAGCGACATTTACGATGGAAGAGACGATATGGTCATCCTCTCGAGAGGATACCCCAGAACGCTCATACAGGACCACAGTCTCAGCGCGTCCTATAAGCACGGGAAGGTTAAAGTCGCTCCAGGTCATCGACGTCGTTGTTGATGGCTATGATCAGTTAGAATCACTCGAAAACCAGATATGTATGAGATCATGGGCCAGTCGATCTGTGCACGGTTTGGCACAGGAAACCTCAACTCATGCGGACAAATATGGTGGAGGCGTAACTTCGAAGAAGCTCCTTGAAAAGGCCGAGCCCCGCAATTTGTCGAATGCGAGGGCAGAGCGAATCCATAGACAGCATTGGATGCAACTTATACGTCGTGTATGGGGACCAGACATTTAAGACACTTACACGAAGGGATTCAGAGAAAACGGGAAATATTACTATTAGACTCAGACACTGTATCTAACTTGAACTGTATGACACATTGGACGGGAAAGATTTATGTATGTGCCTAGTAGATCATGAAGAGCCGGCAGCATATACGTGGTTTGAGGAACTGGCTCTGTCCCCACCCAACCTCCAGTCTAGCGCGTCTCCAAGTATGGTTAACCGCCCTCCGCACTGATCCAGCCAAGCCAACCAAGAAGGTATTCTGCATTGGCATTTGGAGTATAACATCTATACGTGACAACCCTTAGAACAAGGTTTAAACCCCGCAAGATGGGTTATAATTTAAATGTGGAAATAGAAATATGAACGAAGACTTCGGACTATTTTCCAGGTTCCTTTTCCGAACAGGCCAGGAGCTCTAACTATATATTCAGCATCAACCGCTACGACCTGGTGTATTTTGAGTATATGAACAGCCTGTGTTTCGTGAAACAGGTGACGATGATGCAATCAAGTATATATATTCGTCATATCATGACGACTTCCCCGCGTTTACCATTTACCTTAGCGCACCTAATCTCTTGGCCCTTAGCAGCTGACGCTGGGCATAGACACACCTTCTCGGTCACTCGTGTTCTTGTGAACTTTCCCAGATCTGTGTATGAGCAAATGTTTTGTCCTCTCTTGGCGGTAGACCAAACATATAGCCTTTATGCACATCTTGCGGGGTATGGACATACGGACACGGAATGGCCATACGGCCATATTCACACAGCGGCAATCTGGGGAAGAGCTACTGACGAGGAATAAATTGAGTTAAAGAGTCCTCTGATTCCCCTATCGTATTGACTACCCCAGAAAATTGATCTTTCTTGTGCTCTTACCTTTGAAATGTCTGTCACCAAGACTGAAACGAGGTCTACTGAACTTGGAGATGAAAAGATTCCCGATCCAGTCCATCAGGAAGATGTACCTACCATCGTCACTATCGAGAACTTCCGAGTTTTAGGGCTGAGCCCACAAGACGAAGAGTTCTATCTCAATTACCCAATAGAAAAGAGGAAGAAGACAATGCGCAAGGTCTAATCTTCTTCCATCAGAGCCTGGATATCGTTAACAAGTCTACAGATCGACATTCGTCTCATTCCTATGCTTGCTGCCCTGTATCTAGTGGCTCATCTCGACCGATCTAATATTGGCAATGCAAAGATTGAAGGGTTGACAGAGGACCTGAGAATGGATGGCCTACAATGGAATCTTGCGCTGAGCATCTTCTTCATTCCATATATTCTATTTGGTTGGACCGCTTTCCATATTTCGGACTCTGAAGCTAACAGGAAGCAGAGGTCCCAAGCAACATTGTTCTTAAAAAGTTCAATAAACCTTCAGTATATCTCGGCATCTTGATAGTCTCGTGGGGAATTATCATGACCCTAACAGGAGTCGTGAAAAATTTTGCGGGTCTAGTTGTCACTCGCGTTTTTCTTGGATTTTTTGAGTATGCTGGCATATAAGCTTATTCGAACTTCCAGTTGACAGTTAGATAGGGCTGGGTTCTTCCCTGGTGCAGTTTACCTCTGCACTCAGTGGTATATGCCTAAAGATCTCTCCACCCGTCTAGCCTTCTTCTACTGCGCCAGTGCCCTTTCTGGTGCATTTTCAGGTTTATTAGCGGCAGGTATTGCTCAAATGGATGGGGTAGGCGGGTATGAAGGCTGGAGGTGGATTTTTATTCTGGAGGGTATCGCTACCGTGATATTGGGGGCTGCGTGCTTCTTCCTACTGATCGACTCTCCTCGGCTCTCTGGTCGGTGGCTTGAACCGGACGAGATCAGATATCTCGAACTACAGCTCTTCATAAAGGAGGGTGGGGAGTTGAAACATGAGAATGAGACCCAGTCGAAGCGTCGAACCTGGAAGGATCTTGTTGCGGTGTTGCTAAATTGGAGATTATATGCCCTTTCATACATACTCCTGTGTCAAGCGGCTGTCGGCTATGGTACCTACCTCTCTTTAGACCTCTTTAACTGTGACATAAGAACTAATGATTGGCAGGTAACAAGTTCACTCTTCCCAGCATAACTAAAGCCATGGGATATACAAATACAAACGCACAGCTTATGACGGTTCCTCCTTACATCGCAGGCGCTATCTCTGCAGTAACGTTTTCCCGTCTGTCGGATAAATTCTACTGGAGGATGCCATTTATTGCGATACCCCTCGCAATAGCGACTGTGGCTTACAGTATTATAATTTCACTGCATGGAAAACTGGAGCAGCATGTCGGGGTCGCATTATTCGCTGTTATTCTCGCCTGTATTGGTTTCTACCCAATCCATCCGGCAACCGTGACATGGATTTCGAACAACCTTACTCCCTCCAATCGGCGGGCAATCGGCTCTGCGTTTTGCATTTGCATTGGTAATATTGGTGGTATCATTGGGAGCTATATGTATATCGAAGAGGAGAGCCCGAAGTACTATACTGGCTTCGGTCTCTCTCTTGCTTTGGCTGGTACTGGCTTGATTCTCGTTCTTCTTCTGGAGTTGTCATTTTTCTTAGGGAATAAGAAGAAAGGAAGGTTTTCTGAAGAGGAAGTGCGAGAAAAGTACACTGACCAACAGTTGCTGGACATGGGTGATAAATCACCTTTGTTCAAATACACTCTTTGAGCGTTCTCCAATGATCTTTATTTGATCATCGCCTAGGTACCATTACTTCGATTATAGCTCTTTTTGCTTGATAACATGCTATTATACAGTTAGGATATTGTCTATAGGAACGCGAGGACTATCGTGAAACAACCGCCAGTTTGCTTCTCACTGGGATATTGTGCTCCGCCTCCGTTGATGGGAAATCTTCCACGATCACTTCCTTGCGGAAGAGCAGGCAGTGTGTTGATCCTCCAAAATGGAACATGCCAATCTGATCACCTTTTGTCACATGCTGGCCCTCTTTAACAGTAATGTCGCAAGTAGAAACCTCGCACATTCCGACACCGAGGAAGGCCATCAGTCCAATGGCAGGGTTGTCCGCTTGGATAAAGATTATTGCCCGCGTTGCCGTGGAAGTAATATACTCCTGCGCCGTAACTTCACCGGCAAGATCAATGTCCTTTCCTAGAGACGACGGGTCTCCTACGCCTTCGCACAATGGTTCTGAATAGTAGGTCCCGTCGACAACGTAAGCCTTGACAATCTTGCCACTGACTGGTGAATGCCAATGGTGGTAGCTCAACGCGTTTAAGAATGCTTGATAGACCGTTGCGCCGGCAAATTGGGGAGTGAGAGGGTCATGGGCTAGCATGTCCCTGATTGAATATGGCTGGCTTTTAATCCAGAACATATCACGTTCTTTCGCATCGCGGGCGACCTTGTATGGCTGTGATTCACACGCATTGGCAATGACATTATCGTCGTCTGGCGATGCGACAGGACGTATCCCCTCGCGGAACTGGCGGGTAAAGAAATCATCCCATGATCTATACCCATGGTACTTCTTCGAGGGGTCGCAGATATACATATCCTCAAAGGAATAATTACTCTGGTTTCCGATATTTCCAACAGTCACGAGCGACTTCCTCCCCGTCTCTCCGAACCATCCGTGGGGTGAATCATCGAGCACCGCGGCAGATTCTGGGGATTGCAGATACTTCCCCCAGGCGTTGAGAATCTTCTTTATCATGGCATTGATGTCGGCATCTAGGAAAGCAGCATATCCACTCGGGGTCCCCATTGGCCAGTCCAAAACTGCATTGATGGGTAGACCAACGAGGCCCACACGATGGGAGAAATCACTCCAGGATGGGGCAGTTGTGAGCAGATAGTTAAGCACTCGCAGCATGTGCTGGTAGTCACGCATCTGAGGGCAGCCGGTTGGGTCCGTGGAGTATGACCTATTGCGGGGAATTTCGGCGAACATGGCAGAGACGAGCATATACACATGCGTGTTGGATTCGATGAGCTGTTCAAATTCCTTTAGAACAGGATGCATGTCGTGAGAAGATTTGTCGTCAACGTAAGCAATTACCCCGCCCAGCCATTCGTGGTGCGCATCGGAGGATGATGGCATCCATTTTCCCACTCTATGAGCAGTGATCAATATCTACATTGCGATGGACGGGGTGGGATGACCATACCGGTGAAGACGGGGCGTGCGATGACCATGTGTAGTGTTTTTCGGCGACATGGTGTTGATAATTAACAGGAAGTATCGAAGAGAATTATTATATTGGGGGTATTTATCTTCATCTTACCTCCAGTACATGCTATCATCATGACGATGGACGATGGAGCGGTGGAGATGTTTGACGTCATGGCATCCGATATCTAGAAATTTGTTTACTTCCGGTGCTCCACACTATATATTCCATAACATGATGCGCCTAGTTAGTGGTCATAGAAATTATTTGGTGCCAGGCTCCACAGTCAACGGTAAAAGTGAAGAGAAGTATATGTAGAAACACATACTATTGATTAAAGTGGTTCATAACCATCAAAAGAATATCCTCCGGATAACTGTCCATCTATAGAAACTGTATCCATCCTCTTCACTACGAAATTGAACAATTTGGATACAGCTTTATGTGCGGAGCATAAAGGCTTAAATGGTATAATCAAGTGGTTTTTCACATAGTGCTTTTCTTCCTTTTTTTTTTTTTTAAAAACCCCCTTTTGAAAGTGCCATTCCTCTTTGAGACACATAATCCTATGCATTAGGACACTTTCTTTCCAGTCCCATCCGATCCTTGAGTCTTTGTGTTCTTGGACTTATATTCCATCTACCTCTAAGGGCATGTGTAAAACATGCGACAACGCCTATCTGACGACAATGCTGCCTGGGAGGAAACCAAAGCTGTCGTGGATGGCTGGGTTCGCCGGTTTCTTGAGCCCGAGGTGCTACAATCGGTTCGCCGATTCCTGGTCAGACTCCACCGTCCTAGCGAGGCTCTAGAGTTCAGTTTTCTGGAAAAAGGCGAATAAAACATCTCTTTCCAGACGAAGTACAAGAATTCAAATACTGCCATAATACGTTTCCCCAAACCACGTGCCACCATGTTCCCGGAAGAGAAACTCCGTAATGAAGTCGCTATCATGCGATTTCTCTACGATTAGTCCTCAATTCCTGTTCTTTTTATCCGTCCGCAAATTCGCTTGAGAATATCGGCTAACGACGCAGTGGGTATCCTACAATAAAAGCTCGTTCAAACTTTGGTGTGATGACCCCTGCCCAGCTAATATCCTCATGACAGAGGCTGCGGAAGTTACTGGGGTTGTAGACTGGGAATTTACATATGTAGCCCCTATCAAATTCTCCAGTGCCGCATCTTGGTGACTTCTGGTTGAAAAGCCTGACTACTGGTTTCGAGGCCTTGATGATTGGTGCAGCGAATATGAACTACGTCTCCAAGCATTCCCCAGCGTGATGAGATATCCAGAGATAAAGCGATTGATCAGGGATGGCTAAATAGTACGCAGCGGCTCTCTGGCGGGATACAAGACAGCTGGGATAGTGGAGATTTCTGGGTTGTGTATGCGGCAAAGAATAATTTTGCATTCGACTTGATATACTGGCACAAAATTGATCAGCGATTTTTTGGTCCGTCCTCTTACCTCATCGATGATGCTTGGAAACAGAGGTTTGATTTATTGGAGCCTGAAGAGAGAGTTGGTATAGAACCGATTGTGGCAATGAAGGTCGAAGAGCTGAAGTCTTGCGTATTGGTCTGGGATCCGGACGGTTATACCAAGACGTCGCACGAAAAGCCTCTGGGACAACTACGAGAGATGAGGATGGGGAAGTTGCACCCGATGCTGACGAAGGTAAGAATATCTCGTTAAACTGATGGGATTGTATTCTGATCGGTTGTCCTGGTCTTTTATTGGGGACGTCAACATAATTTCTCACTCAGAAATACGAATATAATGCTTACACGGCGCTGTTATTTAAATAAAAAGAGTTATATATAATTTGAAATCCGAATCTTCAAACTGTTTAAGCCAGTTCACTCACTTCATGTCGATTGAAATTCGGTTTATCAGATAGCCTCAGCAAATTCACCCAGAGTGTCCTACAATTTTGCTATACCCTTCCGTCCCATCTGCTTCATGGCCCACTCCATAATAAGTTCCACAACATGATCAATCTGCCTGATGTCATTGTCGGTATGAAGCACAATCCTAATGCGATCCATATTCTTGGGCACAATCGGGTAATGCACTGTGTTCACCCAGTACTTCGCCGCCTCCAAGTGCTTCCCCAGGTCGACTGCCAACCCCGGCCGAGGGACGATAGGTACAATGGGTGACTGGAATGGGCCTGATCCCCAGGATTTCTCGGTTGGTAGGTAGAGAATACCCTTACGCTTAACCTCCGGCCACTTCGCGTGAGATGTTAACCTATGATAGAAGTGGCGCACGTTTTCTTGGAGGCGTCTCCGGCGCTGGTTAAGATTAGTTGACCGGCAAGCTTTGTAAATTATCCATTTTTAGGATTATTGACACTTACATTTTTCCCCTCGTCACTGGCTATTATGTCGTATGCTGCTCGAACAGCTGCTGCACTCACAAAGCTCGGTGCTGTACTGAAGACAACTCCTCGGGCATAGTTTATAAGACCAGATTTGATTGTCTCATTACATAAGAGAGCAGCTAGAACTGTCAGTATGGGAATCTCATTAGCAAATTTCTATTCTGATACTCACCGCCGGTTGACCCCATTCCTTTTCCATACGTTTGCAGTCTGATTGGAAACTGATCCTCCAGCCCATATTCGCATATAAACCCGGATCCATCAGGACCAATAATTCCGTTGGAATGAGCTTCATCAATCGAGAATATAAAATTCTTCAGCGGGAGTGTGCTATGCGCAGCTTCCAGCAACTCGACAACAGCTGCTGCGTCCCCGTCCATGCTGTAAAACGACTCTAGTGCGATGAACACAACCTGGTTTCCTTCTGATACATCCACATTCTCACTTCGAATAGTTTCCAGGCACAGTTTCAATGCGTTGGGGTCATTATGCCTGAAGGTCATCGTGTTTGCTCGGCCCCGACGCATCCCGTCGTGGATGCTCGCGTGCACATACTCGTCATACACGACGAAGTCACCCGGCTGAGGAATGGTTGACCAGACTGCAACGTTTGCATCGTAGCCAGAATTGAAGAACATAGCTGCTTCGGCTCGGTGAAATTTGGCTATGTCACGTTCAAGATCAAGCAGGTACTGCTTTGTGCCGTCCAGAATCCGTGAGGAGGTACTCCCGACGGTAAACCCGGGGTGCAATTGGAGCTGGCGAAGAAACGCTCTAGTGAGAGCCCCAGAGGTAGAGAGTGACAACGAGTCATTGGAACTGAAGTCAATCATGTCTTTCAGCTTGCCTGGGGAAGGGGGTTCAATCAGCCGCCCCTTTTCCCGACGGAGAGCCATAGTCTCCTCTAGCTTATGGCACAAAATCTCCAGGCCAGAACTCATTTTTGATATAAGTAGAACCTTGATGATTGTTATAGCTCCATTATAAAACGGGAACATGGCCCCTTTATAAAATCGAGCTCTCGTTCCTAGGAGCACAGCTTAAAGTCTCACTTTCCCTCCTGAGCGCTTCATGGCTTCAACACTGCCTCCAATATCCTGTCTTCTTTGCATGATGGATGTGTAAGAATCCCAATATTGCAAACCCCTCATACGTATGTGAATGCACGTTTTCCGCTGTTCCTAAGATATTAGTCCTATCATCATACGATGTACGCCAAAAAATACGTAAACATGTCCTCTTTGAATTCCTTGATGGGAAGAATACGTAGAGTCCATCTTGTGATTCGAGAATATTTATGGTATTACCTGCACTAATTCTTTTGAATGTACTGCCTATGTCCAAAAGAATCTATACATTGTCAGTATACGGGAAGATAGACTATCCTTGCTCGAATCACGGACTGTGAACCAATTCGCAAGCGAGAACTACTTTTCCATTCAGGTAAGCTTGCCTGTCGGGATTTGAAAGGAAGCATCCTCTGACGTCGTTCACGAGGAGCAGGTGGTGGTAAACCACAAATTCAGTGCAACAAGAAACAAGAACTCAAATCCCGGGAGCGCTGCAAGGTCGTCTGCTTTAAAAGTCCATATTTTGTGATCTACTTCCTGATTGTCAGAGATTCGGAAGAGGAGCTTCCGTCGAGTCGATGACGCATCTCGATGGATATGGAGGGCAGAGCCCCTAGCGTGGCTACGCAATTCAAATTCCACATGCCGATAATAGATGCCTGCAGCAGAAATACCTTGCTATTGCAGCTTTATTTACCAAATACACTTCCATTTTACTTGCTCTGCAGGTTGTCCGTGTCTGTGGTAGATGCCGTTTCTGTTGTTTGGCTCGTCATGAGTATATCCTGATTTTCCGCTTCGGTATCGCAGCACGAGTCGAAAGAAATTCCCTATATAAAGGACCTTCCTATGGTCTACGTACTTTGTACATTATACTTCATCACTTTATTCTTGCTTTAACCGACTCGTACAAGTATCATGGAACGAATTGTGTACACCCACTCCCAACAAGCCCCTGAAGCTCCGGCCGTTGTTGATGGAGACATTACCCTCACGTACAGAGAGCTGGTTACTGAGGCTATCCACTTTGCCAAATCACTCAATGCGGAGGGTATCAACTCGCCTGAAGAGCCCATAGGCATCCTTCTCGGTCCAGGGACCCAGCAAGTCATTGCGCAACTTGCAGTCCGTCTTATTGGGGCAACATGTGTGCCACTTGAGCCCACACTCCCAGAACTTCGTATCGTGGACATGTTGAATCAGGTCCATGTGCGCTATATCGTCACTGAGGACGGTGGGTCTGTCAGTCTTCCCGGGTTTCATGTGGTGCGTATACCCTCTCTGGGCCGGAAAGCCCATGGAGAACCACCGGAATGGGAGTTCCCTTCTGAAACAGACCGTAGCCACATCCTGTTCACATCTGGGTCAACAGGAAAGCCGAAGCCGGTACAAATCCGCGTAGGGAACATCATACATCTGGCAACGAGAACCGCCGTAACTCCGTTGCAACGCGGCGACCGTGTGGCCGAGTTTAACAACCCGGGCTTTGACCTCAGTTTGTTCGAGATTTGGGTCACCCTCCTCTCTGGTGCTACCATCGTCGCCATTCCCCGACGCATCGCGACAGATCCTGGGGTGATCTCCTCGTATCTACAGGAGCACCATGTCTCCGTGATCTTCATCACTGCCGCACTCTTCAGAATAACGGTCTCTGCCAGCCCGTCTGCATTTAAAACTCTGCGCCACGTTCTCATGGGCGGCGACGTGGCCAACGTACAGGCGATCCGCAGCGTGCTTGAAAAGGGCCCCCCTCAGCATTTATGGAATACCTATGGCCCGACTGAGTGTACCACACTGACTACCATGCACGAGGTCACACTTGAAGACACCTGCACAGACCGAATCCCCATCGGACGCCCCGTCGGCGACCTGGAAATCTTTCTACTCGACGAAGATCAGCGGCACATCACGGAGCACGGTAAACCGGGAGAAGTCTATATTGCTGGTCCACAGCAAGCAGCCGGGTACTTTGACCGGCCGGAAGAGAATACGAAGCACTTTCTCAAGATCCACCATCCAGGCTTGGACAATGACCGGCCCTGCTCCGTGCCAGTCTATCGTACAGGAGATATGGCCCAGTGGAGAGCCAACTCTGATGTCCTCGATTTCCTCGGACGCACCGATAGCCAGGTGAAGCATGGAGGCTTCAGGGTAGAGCTGGGCGAGATAGAGCGCACTCTACAGGATCACCCAGCCGTGGAGACAGCAGTAGTAGCTCGACAGCCGCCGTTAACACCAGACGGCACGCATGCACTTGTTGCTTTTATCACGAGCACCCAGGAGGCTGTCGACCGGGGGGGTCTCCTGCACTTTACGCGAAAGCGTCTACCCTCGTACATGATTCCGGACGCGGTTGAGGTCATCAAGGAGCTCCCTCTGACATCAAATGGCAAGTTTGATCGTGCTGCACTTTTACAACGCCAGTTGGACTCTCTCGAGAAGCAGAAGCAGCACGAGAATGCCCACAAACCGAACGGCGCCACACAAGACAAGAAATCCATCCTCCAGGAGCTCTGGATGAACATCCTGAATCTTCCTCGCATTCAAGATACCGACGATCTCTTCCAGCTAGGGGCTACCTCTATACAGGCCGCTACCTTGATAGCGCTCGTCCAGAACCGACTCGGCCGTCTCGTCTCCATGGAGGAGCTATACCGTTACTCCCAATTCTCCGAGCTTCTCCATCTCGTTGAAGACGCCGATGGCTTTACACAGGGCGACGCCCCCGACGACACCCGGATCTGGATGGAAGACGTCGACCTCGTCGACGATATCCCCTTCCTCCCAGACTGGCAAAGCCCCGACGAAGGCCGCGTGTTCCTAACCGGCGCCACGGGCTTCGTCGGCGCATACCTCCTGCACCGTCTCCTGCACCGGCCAACCGTCAAACAGATTGCCTGTCTCGCCCGCCCCCAGGGCAGCCTCTCAGCAGCCACGCGCGTACGCCAGACTCTCGAGAAGTACGACCTCTGGCCAACGTCCGACTATCTCACACAAAAACTCCTCATCCTCCCGGGGGATCTCGCCGACAACACCCTCGGTCTCGGCGCGGACAAATTCACCTGGCTCGCCAACTGGACGTCCGTGATCTTCCACCTCGGCGCGAAGGTCAATTTCTGCGAGTCCTACCGCGAGCACCGCGACGCCAACGTCGTCGGCACCCGCAATGCCCTCCGGCTCGCCGCGGCGGGCCGCCGCAAGCCCTTCCACTACGTCTCCAGTCTCGACGCCTGGGGCCCAACCGGGTGCATCCTGGGCACGCGCGAGCTTACCGAGGACGGCCCGCTGCAGCCACACATCCAGTCGCTGCGCTACGATCTGGGCTACTCGCAGAGCCAATGGACGGCCGAGGCCATGGTGCGTCGCATGCGCGACCACCCACAACACCCGCTGCCCATCGCCATCCACCGGCCTGGCTTCGTCATCGGCGACAGCGTCACCGGCGCCAGCAACCCGAACGACTTCATCACCCGGCTCGTCGTCGGGTGTATCCAGATGGGCACGTATCCGCGGCTCACGCAGTGCTTCGAGTACGTCACCGTCGACTACGTCGTCGACGCCATGCTGCATATCGCCGCGGATAATGCCAACCTCGGCCGCTCGTACCATCTGGTGCCCCCTGACCCGAAGCGGTCCGTTACCGTGGAGGGTACGTGTCGGGTGATCAATGAGGCTGGGTATACGGTGAAGCTGGTGGACTACGAGGAGTGGGCGGCGCAGGCGGTGCGCGAACAGCGCGGCGAGGATGCGGCGCTGGCACCGTTGATCCCAATGGTGCAGGAGCGGGTGCTGGGGCGGCTGACGCGGTGGTCTGCAAGTCAGTATACGCCGTGGTATCGAGCGGATAATTCGATTGAGGTATTGAAGGGGCGGCCGGATCTGGAGTGTCGGCTGTTAGATGCGGACATGCTACGGCGGTTTATTGCGTTCTGGAACAGGAAGGGGTTCTACAATGTGCCGGCGTGAGGGGTTTTATGGATGATGACCGTTCTTGCATTCAGACTCTAGTGGCTATCAGGTTTGAGAATGATATGTTCACCTAGGTGGGCTTGTAGCACTTGTAGCTGGTCACGTAGAAATCGCGCGAGAAGTTGTGCGGTCCGGCGCGCAGGGTGTATTCATTGCCCTCGCCACCCTGGCAGTCGGCGCCCCTAGTCTTGTTAGATGAAGTCAGTCTGGGATTGAATGGGTGCGCGGCATACTTGTAAAAAGTGCACCGGACATCGGGGACAGCCGGGTTGGAGATTGAGATTTTCTTGACGGGGACAGTCCTATCTTCGTGAATATCGGAATATGTGAGAGAGAGGATCGAACATACGGCAATGGATAGGAAACACATTCGCTGTCCCTGGGGCTGGAGCTATCTGCTTGCCCGTTCGTCGAGACGACGGTCACCTGTGTCTGGTTAGGATATCACCTGGTAGGTGGACTGTAGACATACATCAGCGATGGGACTGGATCCATCTGCAGACGCTGCCAGAGCAGACGAGACGCAGAGCGCGAGCGCGGTGGAGAGGGAGAAACGCATTGTCACGATTATACTAGGTTAGGGTTTGGGACGGCTGGCAGCAGAATCAAAACGCAGTCTATCATCTACTTATACAAGACGATTCAGCAAGGGATACGTTGCTTGGGTTACTCTTGGACAGCAGCGACATTTGCTCTGGAATCGAGGGATACCCGGAATGCAGTCGACCGACCAATATCCCTCGAGTCCAACCACGAGTCTACATGCTCATCCGGCCCCTCGTCTCATACGGCAGCAACAGCACCAGCACCGCCGCCGCAAGGAACAGGGCCCCGGCCACAAACACCGGCACTGTGGTCCTCAGATCGCCCACCATGGCAATGACCGGGGCGAGAAGGCCGCCGGTGCGATTTGCCGCGCTGACCAACGCATTGCCCGTCCCGCGGTGCTGCGTCTCAAACATCTCCGGCGTATACGCATACAGCACCGCGTACATCAGCGCACTCGTAAACCCAAACGCGCAGTTCCAGCGCAGCAGCGCCGCCGAGCTCCCCACCGTCGTCGACGCCAGCAGGAAGAGCCCCGTCGCCGCCGTCGCCAGGAACAGCGTGCGCTTGCGCCCGAACTGTCGCATCTCCACCATCACCCCGCCCACCAGGCTCCCCGGCAGCCCTGCCGCCGCGACGATCAGGTTGTTCCGGTACGTTAGGTACGTGGACCCGTCGCCGAACTCCACCCCGCGCGCTTGCTGCAGGTATGGCAGGAAGGCGTTGTACAGCGGGAACCCGAGCCCTGTCAGCCCCCAGATGGTGATCAGGAGCGTGGTGGTGCGGGCGAGCCGCCGTGTCGCGAACAGCGCCTGTACGTGCGTGAGGTTGAGCGGCTCGAGGAGGAGCCGGAGGTGGTCGGTTAGGCTGAGGCCACCGTAGGCGCGACGGTGGGTGGCAGGGGCCGTGGAGCGGTGGGATTCGGCCGGCAGCAGCTCGTGCAGCTGGTCGATTGTCAGGGTTGAGGTCGTCCCGTTGCGACGGGCGATCTCGTGGACGACGGCGACGGCTTCGGAAGGGCGGCCCTTGCCCATGAGGTACTTGGGGGATTCGTAGAGGGTGAAGAAGACGGTCCGTACGATGCACATGAGCAGCGCGAGGCCACCCATAAGGCTGAGGAAGTATCGCCAGCCCATGTTGTCAGACGACGAACAGTGCTCGCGCGACTCGCAGGTCAGATTGCCGAGCAGCGGCCAGGCGATGAGGTTGGCGAGGATCTGCGCCAGGGCCCAGTGCACCGAGAGCACGGTGAGGAGGTACTGGTGCGACCCTGGGAGGAACTCGAGGAAGATGGCCGAGTCGACCGGCAGGTTCCCTCCCACGCCGGCGGACCAGAGCAGGGTCAGCAGGGCGATCGCCGCGAATGACGAGGCGAAGGCCGCGGCCAGTCCGAAGACGGCGGTCATGACGATCGTCAGATTGAACGCCCAGCGACGGCCGATGATGTCGCAGCTGAGGCCCCAGAAGAGGGCGCCGGCTAGGAGGCCGGTGTTCTGCGCCAGCGTCAGCAGCGGAGGCTGAACGACGGCGAACTCGTTGGTGACGGGCAGCAGGATGAGCGACGTCACGGTGGGCCAGAGATTATCACTGGCCCAGCCGAAGCCGATGAGAGCGAAGAGCTGCCACTGATAGCGACCCATGCCGATGTCCTGCAGGGCACGGTTCAACACGCCGGCATTGTTGTGGTATGCGGAGTGGATGGAATGTGAGGGGTCATGATGGTCGGAGAGGGATGGACTCGTCGAGCCTCTACTGACAGGACGGAGCAGGTGGTCCTGCGACATACTATGAGGCCAGGCAGCTGGAGGACGATATGGACGATGGAAAAAAGGATGGTGGATTAGTAGATGGATGGATGGGAGGCGCCCTTGCATCACACCCCGTCGGATTCTCTTCCGAACCATCTGCCAAGAGTTATATGATATTCCAAACAAACTATCTACTATACAGTCCCATGGAACCCTCCCAGCCACCTAGTGCTCGCGCCGATGACGATGCAGGTTGGGGTACGTGGTTCCAACCACGGGGGTAGAAACGGGCGTTGACGAGGGAATCACCGAGCTGCTCGATCCAGCCCCGGCCAGGGCGCTGTACGGCCTCGCGCCCGGGAAGAACGAGGTCGGGATGGTCGGAATGGGGATGGGCATGTCCGTTCCAAACGCGGTGGACAGGTCTGCCGCCATGCGAGGGGCCTGGTAGGCCGACGGGGCAGCAGTCGCCGTCAAGGTGGTGGAGTACGAGGCCGTGTCATCACCGTCCTGAAGGCAGTATCCCGAGCCATAGGCGCTCTGGCAGGTGTACGTCTGCTCGTCGCCACTCTCCGTCCACATGGCAAAGTTGCGGATGTTGACGTCAGTGCAAGGCGCCGTGTCGGAGCAGACGACCTTGATGGGACCGCGCTCAGCGCCGTCCTCCTCCGTGCCGCGCCAGTTCCGGACGGTGATGTTGTTCAGCTGTACACCGTCGCCGTCGGACGTGTCCATGCTGCTCCAGTACCCGTCGATGTCAAGCGAGTAGGCGTTGCCGTGGCCGATGAAGTTCTCCAGCACGACGTTGGAGACGGTGCCGCTGCCGCCGTTGCTCTTGATCATGTACATTTGGTTAGAGCTCCAGGTGTAGATGTTGCGGTAGAGGATGTCACTGATGTCGGTGTCCTCGCCGAGGGATCCCATGGCACAGCCACCGCTCCAGTTGCAGTAGATGTTCTCCACGAGGATGTTCTTGGCCGGACTCTGGGTTGCGTTAGATGGGTGTCTACGCCGGCGAGGAGGAGGCTGGCTTACCTTGACCGTGACACATTCGTCCTTGTTGGTCACTTCGACCTACAGTGCGTTAGCCATGCGTTTCAACCAGATCCTGACCTAGCAACCTACGTCGTGGATCCACATGTTGGTCGACCAGACATCAATGCCATCCAGGCCACCCGAGTCCCCGCCGCGGATGGCCATGTTATACACCTCTCCGTTGGAGCAGGTATCCATGGAGAAATGGAAGGCCGGGGCATCCACCAGCGCGACATCGTGCACCGAGAAGTCCGACACCTCGTACAGACGCAGAATGCGCGGTCCGTCCAGACTGCCCTCGGCATGGAACTCGTAGCCGAATCCTTGAATCGCCCCGCGCGAGGTGCTGCTGAACAGCTCAAAGTCCGAGGTATGCTCGATCATGATCATGTTGCCGCCGTCGGACCCCGTGCGGTAGATGATGCCATCCAGTTGAATGGCTACGGCCTTGCCCCCGGTCAGGGTGACCCAGGTGTCCATGGCGTAGTCGCCCGGAGGGAAGTAGACCACGCCGCCGTCGGCGCAAGCCTCCCATGCCGACTGGAGAGCCGTGCCCACATCGGTCGAGTTGTCGGCGACACCGCCGTAGGATTGCACGTTGCAGGTTTTTGTCTGGGCTTTGGCGCTGAAGGAGGTCAGGGGACCGACGCTCCCGGCCAGCTGACCGGAGACGAGCAGAGGAAGGGTCAGAGACCACAAGAACGCATTCATGCTGGGAGTCAGGGTTGGGATGTGGCATGGAATACGCTACTCTGTATCTAGGTACATTTATAGGTCTTTCCCGACTGCATCCCCCTTGGCAGGAAATTCAAGGCTGGTGATGGACAGCCGTGTTTGAACTAGATTGCATCCGTCGTGAAGCCGTTCCAACCGCATCCCGATCGGCCAGGATTTTCCATGAACCCGAGTGGAGCCGAAGCGAAGGAACGCTCGTGCCGAGTCATGATTTATGGGAAAATGCTGGCGACATTGGCTCTGGAGGAGGGTGTTGGGCGGGTAAGGGGTTCTCCACCGGGTCGATCTTGTCGCAGGTGACGTTTCCACCGTATCAGGGGAGACGATCTCTGCTGATTCGAGAAAACGAAGTTGCATGATGTGGATGGGCCTCGTGGGAAAACTGTATTCTATCCCAGCATAGCTGTGACTCGGCCTGATCTTGACCGAGCAACTCCCATACTCCATGAATCGCCTCTATCGCTGCATCTCCACCCCTTCCAGTCGTCTCCATGCGTCTTCCACCTCAACCGGAATATCAACATGGCCGATAAAGCCCCTCCCACGAGGGCCGTACCCCTCCTCGTCATCCCTCAGCCGGGGAATCTCCCCCATGATCAGGCCTAAGAAACGCGGCATGGGCCAGAGCCTCTCGCTCGCCAAGCGCGGCACTTCGTAGACAAGCTCATTGCCCGCGCGGCGGACAACCGGCACGAAGGTTGGCCAGCTGCGCACGCGCGTGCGGGGGCCAAACGCATTCTCAAACGACGCTACCGTGCGCCGGGCCATGGTCGGATCCTGCACAACGACCAGGGACTGGGGCGCGGCGATGCCGGCGGATCGCAAGACGGCGCGGGTGTTGGTGGCGTTGGCGCCGCAGTTGGTCGACTCTGCCTCGATCAGCACGCGGCAGGTTTGCTGGATCCGCGCGGCGTCAAAGCACCGCGTGAACAGCATGTAGAGCACGGTGGCCTCGGGGAGGCCGTGGATGTCCTTGGCTAGATGCGCGTAGCGCGGATGACGGGAGACGGCATTGTAGAGATGCGGCGTGGAATGGCCAATACCGCCGCAGAGAACTAGTGTTTGGGTTAGACGGGGATGTTGTTCAAGGGTCTGGAAGACGTGCTCGGCGCTGTCGAGGATGGCCGAGACGCAGAGGACGATGCAGGAGGGGGCAGCATCTGGGGGGATAGATGGAGGGATCTGCTCGTGGGCGAGGAATTGAGCGATTTTATTGATGTCGTCAGGGTTGATATACATGTTGTTTTGGTTGAGATGAAATTTTGATGCTCGGGGGAGATATATATGTACCTATACGTACATGACTTTCTAGGATGGCCATAGACTTCCTCTTCAGAACGCTCAGGGGCCCACTCAGTGAGTATTTTATATCACGGATCACCGCTTACTGAGCACAGCACTGAAAGTATTCCACAAACGAGCTGGCCACACGCATGGGATGGCCACCGCAGATTCCTGCCCATGGGCCAAATCCTAGAGCCTTTATCAACCAAACCATTGCAGTTCTATTCAAAAACTAATTACCAGGTGGATTATCCCCGAATATGACAATAAGAACACTGCGGCGGAGCTCTTACGGTGGATGCTCTATAAAAGGTTATACTATAGCATACAGGTATCCGTACTTTTATTCAGTATTATAGGGTTAATATCAATATCAATATCCAAGGCATCATCTATAAGACGGGTGCATAAACCCCACTAATACGGTTTACTTGTTAGCCGCTTGGATTGACCCGGACCAACCGTTTTAGCTTTCTACGAAACCAATTCAAATCTCTCAACTAACTTCTAGCGATTCGTAAACAGTAGAAGATCGTAAATAAACCCAAACGAAAGTAGAACAGGTAAAAGAAGAAGCTGAATCTCGTTACTCTAGCCTATTACGTCTCGTTTAGTGGTCTTAGCGACAGTCTTCTTACTAATCATCACCGTCAGCTAACTATAAGCTGGAACTTCTCTAGAACCGAATGTTAGAAGCTAAGCAGAAGTAGTATAAATCTATTCGTGAACTACAGAAGAAGTATGCGGCGCCGTAATGTGCTCAGAAAACCGGACGGGTGTGAGCACCAATCCTATACAGCCTCATTGGACTTGGTAGATATTGCTGTTCGACTCTGAGCTTAATGGGTGACCCTAGCCTATTACAGCTCTACGGTAGGCAATATTATGCGCTATTCAAACCTGTCTGGCCGGACCAAGGCGTAAACTCTTCACTCGGATCCCCATTGTTCTACACTATTCGGATCCATCTGGTGACTTCTCTGTTGACGAAGACCGACGGTATCCAAAGCTAGCATCCAGGACCAATTCTTTAATCTCGATCTTCTCAGAGTTGACCCCCCCCCCACATCAATCGTCCCCCCAAAAGTCGCGCGGGTGGGCTGATCACCCGCAGTTCGACCCTTTAATTGCAAGAAGAGGAGGCATCGTTTCCCCCTCACGCTTTCCTTCCTGTTGACAGCCCATAGGGGGGGCAACCATGCGCTCGCCAGAAGAGGATCTTCCGCAAACGCTACCGTCCGGGAAGACACGATTCGCAAGCCATTCGAGTCTTGGCGATAGTGACGAAACTAGATGATGGAGTCTGTCGATGCGCGGAAGAGACTCATTGTCTCGCCGTCAGGCGCTTTGATACGAAGCTCCTCGGAGATAAAGTCTGTATCCGAGAAAGAGAAGATGGGTTGCTTCTTCGCAGGCACCTCCGGATCGACATGGGATTCGACCCCAAAAAGATCGGCGGACAACAATACACCATCAACAATGTCAGTCCATTGGAACGGCCTTTCAATGGTTTCTTTTCCCCGTTTTGCTTCGACCGGACACTCGAGGAAGGGCCAAAAAAGCATCGTGGATTGGTACTTCTCCACCAGGGCCGATAGAAACCGTTTCTTGATTTCTTCCATGGGGCGGTCGTAGCTGACCTCGATTTCGTCGATTTCCATTGCACCGATCAATGCCCAGCAAGAGTCTTGAATATACTTGAACTCTCGGTTCCGTTTCCCCGCCAAGATGGAAAGAGGAGTATATCGGAAGTAGCCTTCAAGCCCAGACTGAGCGAGGGCTTTGATTGCTTGGCGCAACCAGATCACGGACTCCGGCGACGCTGGTAGTGAATGCCCGAAAAGCCCGGAAACAGGTCTTCTGGAGTCTGGATGATGGCCTTCGCTTTGGATGAAATAGGTCGCGGCAAGGTTATGACAGAGGACCGAGATGGGAATCGACAGGTCACGAACGGTGGCTGTATTCCTACTGTAGAACCTGGTATCAGAGAGGATATTCCCACGTCCATCGAGCAGTGCAGTGTCACCAAGAAGAACACCCTCCTGTAAGGTCCACCCCGACTTCAACCAATGTTCGCTCCTTTGTGCAGTCCGAAGCCAGTTCGTGACATTGTCTGTATAGGTTTCGACGACCTGCGGGTCCACAAAACCGGGCCGTGACATCTCCAAGAGCAGCAAATCTTTTACTGCTGTATCTTCATCCCACGAAGTCGAGTGAAGCCAGACGATACTTTGGGTCGCATTTTTATAAATGTGGCTGCGATTCATTAGATGGCTATTTTCTTCCAACAGAGGGCTTGTTTCTCTGCCTCCACCGAGCAACGCCAGAATACACCGTGCCACACTGAGAAGTCCCTTAGGCTATGCTTACAGTTGTTTTCCGATCTCCTCCCCTTTGGTCTTGTATAGGTCCGGATCGAGCTGTCCCTGTAAGCCTTGTGGAACCCACATCCAGTCCCACCAGATATACCTCGTTCCAATCCTTTGCATCACCTTTTTCGCGGTGGACAAAAACCATTTGGAGGTCGTAGGTACCGTCCAAACGACACCGTCGGGAACATCTGACGGTGATACCATTTCCCTTTTGCCCTACAAGCCGTTTAAACTTTCAGTGTTCGCTATTCTCCATACTTCTAGGTGTAATAAACCTCTTATACACCAGGCCGGCGTGTAGCAGTTGGATAAACCTTTATACTAACAGGCTGATCTAGGTTGACGCAAGGGATGCAGCCTTATGAACATCTAGTGCAGTCCTTGCTGCTTGCTATCTGCCAAAATAATGTACAGCCTCAGTGTATCATCCAGCATTCCAATCGCCGACTAGATCGGCGTCTCGGGGAGTGGCGAATAGTCCGGCCGAGGGAGAAGACAGAGCATGGCGATGCATCGGAGTTGATTGTAGGAGTCAAGTGAGAGATGTCACTTCAATCGGCGAGGGGAATATAAATTTCTGAAAGCACATTGTGTTTGGCCTTCATGAGATACCGACGAAGTCCGGAGTATACTGTAGTGACGCGGCTTGGATGGTATCAGACTCGGCCGAGTAGACCCGTGAAGCAAAACAGTGACTCACGATCATATACAGGAATTATATCGATTCCCCTGCATCGATCTGCCTCTGCCACTGCTGGCGTGCTGCTGGAACTCTATAACCCCAAACCGGACCGGTCGGACGCAAGAACTATCGTCACGACTCGAACCGTACTCTGCACGCTCTCAATCAACCATCTCAGCTCACCATGGAAAACAACGCCCGACTGACAAAACACGACGTCGGCTGGAGACGCATCGTTCGCAACTTTACCCCTTCGTAGGTGTCCTTCCTTGCCCGTTGAGCCCAATCCCACTGACTGAGTAGATGGTTTTCCGTGACTATGGGGACCGGGATCGTCGCGATCCTCCTGAACACGCTCCCCTACAACGCGGACTGGCTCTACTGGATTTCGGTGGTGATCTTCGGACTGAATGTGGTCCTCTTCGCCGTCGGCTGCATCCTCAGCCTTTTGCGCTACACGCTGTACCCGGAGATCTTCTGGGTGATGATCACGCACCCGGTGCAGTCGATGTTCCTGGGCACCGTGCCGATGGGATTTGCCACGATCGTGAACATGTTCTGCTTTGTCTGCGTGCCCGCCTGGGGCGAGTGGACGCAGCCGGTAGCGTGGGGGCTGTGGATTGTCGACGCGGTGCTGTCGGTGGTGACGGCCCTGTCGCTGCCGTTCCTGCTGATGGCACACCCGAATGAGTTCCAGCTCTCGTCCATGACGGCGGTGTGGCTGCTTCCGATTGTCAGCTGCATTGTAGCCGGCTCCTCCGGGGCGATTGTCGCGGGGGTCCTGACCAACGCGCAGCATGCGCTGTGGACGGTGTTGGTGTCGTACGTGCTGTGGGGGATGGGTCTGCCGCTGGCGCTGATGGTGATGGTGATCTACCTGCAGCGGTTGACGCTGCACAAGATCCCTCCCAAGGCGGTGATCGTCAGTGTGTTCCTCCCGCTGGGGCCGCTGGGACAGAGCGGGTTTGGGTAAGCTTGCGCTGTCATCCGTCCCAAGGTGGAAGGGAACTAATGTCCGATAGGATTCTGCGACTCGGCAAGGTCGCCCAGACGGTGTTCCCGCAGACACACACGTTGGACGCAGGGTCCGGCACGGCATTGTACACGGTTGGATTCCTGGGGGCGCTGATTCTCTGGTCGTTCGGGTTGGTATGGCTGTTCTTTGCGCTGGCGTCGATCATCCGCAGCAAGCGCTTCCCGTTCAACATCGGCTGGTGGGGGTTTACCTTCCCCCTGGGGGTGTTTGCGACCTGTACGAGCGAGATGGGAATGGAGCTACCATCCAAGTTTTTCCGGGTGCTGGGGACGGTGGTGTCGCTGTGTGTGGTGGTGTTGTGGATGGTGGTGAGCGTGGGGACGATGAAGGGGGTGGTGACGGGGCGGATGTTTTATGCGCCATGTCTGGGGGGGTTAAAGGAGCGGTAGAGGACCATATCTATGTCTATTCGATCGATCTATGTGGTATCTTCGTGCCGGTCGAGGATATCTATACTGTAACTATAGCTAACTAGTTAACTACTGGAACGAGATGCTGACTCAGCCACGTGACCGCATCCAAAAATATTTTATTTATTTTATTCGAATTATTATTTTATAATTTTAAATATTTTGGCTTCCCCAGATCGTTCATCTATAACTGCCCTCTCGCGGGCGCTCGCTCGATCCGCCGCTGCTGCCTCATCTCCCTGGTCTCCAGCGCCGTGTCTCTCGTCTTCTCTCTGCTCGCGGGCCTCGCTGCTCTCTGCTGCTTCCTCTCTCTCGGCTGCCTCCTGAGCCAGCTGGACAGTCGGGGGAAACTGCCAGGTTGGTGTCTGTGGCCGCCCGGAGCCGCCCGGAATCTGCCTGAGGCTGCCGCCTTCCCGATCGGGCCATCAACAACTTCTACTTCTCCTTTACATCTACAACTTCATCTTCTCTCTCTCTTCGCCTCGTCCTCGTCCTCTCTCCTTGCCACTCCTCTCCCCTCCCTTCTCTTCTCTCTCTCTCCCTCCTCTCCGCTTCTCTCTCTCTCCCCCCGATACCTCCCTCCTCTCCGTCCTCTCACCTCCCTCTCCTCCGTCTTCTCTCTCTCACTACGCGACGCGCCGTCTCCATCCCGCCAATATGATGGGCTATGGCGGTCATCCATTTCCCAATCAACGGCCCTCCCAGCAGAATGCCCATCCTCAACAACATCCCCACCATCCGCTTCACTCCCCCTCCATGGGAGGAGGCGCCTCCGCCGCCGCCAGCATCTCCGCCAACCCGTCGCTTCTCCGCGCTCATCATCCCCCCCAGTCCGACCTCACGGCCACGCATTCCCCCGACATGCGCAAAATGACCCCGTCCTCCTCCTCGACCGCCGCGGCTGCCGCGCCTCTCGTCGGTCTCCCCGCGGGGAATAACTTCGGTCCCTTTTCCACCAACCACTTCGCGCCTCAAGGCTCCTCCGATCTCCTCTCCCGCAGCGCCGATTCCGTCGGCCAATTGCGCGATCCCTATCTGTCCCTGCAGAGCTTGCAGCGCAACATGAACCCCAACCATATGATGAATTTCCGTCCCCATCCGTCCATGAACCCGCAGCCGGGCTTGTCCCCGCACGCCCAGGCTCTCAGCATGTCCTCTCCGCAATCCACCCTGCAACAGCAGCACCCGCAGCAGCAACAACAACAACAACAACAACAGTCGCACCCCCATCCGCATCTTCAGCACCGCCAGGGGAGTCATACCGCTGCCAGTCCTGCCTCCGCATCCCCAATGATGGCCACCACTCAGTCGCAGCCCCAGCGGGGGTATCAGGCCCAACCGTCCCAACCAAGCCATTACCAGACCACCCAATACCCGTCCTCGCAGCCGCAATATGGTCAAACCTCTTCGCATCCTTCCCCCTATCAACAACCGCAGCAGTCGCCCTACCAGGTCCAACAAACATATCAACAACAACAACAGGCTCAACAGGCTCAACAGGCCCAGCAGCAGGCCCAGCAGCAAAAACAACAGCAGGCACAACAACAGTCCCAGCAGCAAGCGCAGCAGACTCAGCAAACCTATCCGCATCCGCGTTACCCGCAGCAGCAACAGCAGCAGGCCCAGCGTTCACCCTACTCCCAGCCTCAACAGCAACAGTTCCCCCCGCAGGCCTACCAGCGCCCGTACCAGCCCCAGGCTCAATACCAGCAAGCTCCAGCCGCCCAATATCAGCAGCCTCAGCAGACCCAATATCACCACCAGGCGCAGTATCAACACCCACCCCAGCAACAGCCCTCCCCGGCGCAGGCCCAGCAGCACATCCCCCAACCCCAACCTCAGGCTCAGCAACCGTCCGCGCCCCCGGCGACGATAAGTGGTGCCGATTTGACACGACCGGAGTCGAAAGCCGAACCCAAGCAGCCCAAAAAGCAGGCGAAGCCAACAGCCTCCCCCGCGACCGCTCCCCCTCAAGTCAATGGCCAGACCGCGACCGTCTTCCCCGCTGCCACCCAGAACCCCCCATCGTCGTCGACGGTAGACCCCTCTCAGACGACAACCCCCGCGCGTCCAGATCTACCGAAGCCCCCGGGGACCGAACAGGCTCCAGCGCCGCGTCGTCGCGGGCGGCCCCGCAAGTCCGAGATCGATCCGAATGCGCCTCCGAAACCGAAGAAACCCAAGAAGACGCCGGCCCCGCGGCCGGATGGTGCTGCGGCTCCTGGTCCTACGGACGGAACAGGCACAGCTCCCGGAACAACCGCGCCGGGAACTGCGCCGGCCCCGGGTGCTGCGCCCACAGGCACGGCACCCGCCACAATCACCAACCCCGATGGCACCGTCGTCCCAGTCAAGCGTCGTCGCGGTCGGCCACGGAAGTCCGAGATCGACCCCAATGCCCCACCGAAGCCGAAGAAGCCGCGTAAACCGAAGCCCGCCGACGGGATCAAACGCCCGCGTGGTCGTCCCCGGAAGGCGGACGTCCTTGCTCGGAAAGCTGCCGAGGAGGCGGCGGAAGCTCAGGCTCAGGCTGAAGCCCAGGGCCAGGGACAGCCCCAACCTCCCACACAGGGACAAGCTCCCATCCAGAACCAGGAACAGGGGCAAGGTCAGGGTCCGGCTCCGACACCGAATCCGCCGGCCGTGCACAATCAGATGCAGCCGGGGCAAATCGGCCAGAGCCAGATGTCCCAGAGCCAGATGCCCCAGAACCAAATGGGGCAGAACCAGATGGGACAGAATCAGATGGGACAGAATCAGATGGGACAGAATCAGCTAGCACAGCACCAGATGGGACAAAACCCAATGGGGCAGAATCAAATGGGACAGAATCAACTGGGACAGAACCAACTCGGACAGAACCCGCTGGGCCAGCAACCGATGGGACAGCCATCCCCAATGAGCCGTCATATCCAGTCCCCCATGGCCCAGCAGATGGGTCAATCCCCGATGGCCCAGCAGATCGGCCCCGGCCAACTCCACCAGACGCAAATGGGCCAGTCTCCCCTGTCGCATCAGCAGCCGCCGCTGAACCCGGCTCAGCTCTCGCACCAGATGCGCCAGTCGCCCATGGCCCAGCACATGTCGCCGCAGCAGCTGCAGAAGCCCCCGATCCAGACCCAGCCTTCGATGCAGGTCAACCCGCAGCCTCCCCATCAGCATCAACACCAACAACCCCCGAAACCACCCCAACATCACCAACATCCCTTCTCGCAGCATCCCCAGGCGCAGGCCCCGCCGCCACCGCAGCAGCAGCATCAGCAGCAGCAGCAACAACAACAACCACAACCACACCCACAACCCCAGCATCACCATCACCTCCACCAACAGCAACGACATCATCCCCTACAGCCGCAGCCCGACATGCTGATGAACCCGGCGCAGAAGCGTCCGGGGACGGTGGACGACGATCCGCGCAAGCGCGCGTACATCATGCCGCATCATATGTAGTGGATATCCCCCTAGTTTATGTGTCTCTGCGTGTTTGTGTCTATGTTTTCCGTTCGTATATTGGGATGATTCATTCGGCTTTGATACGTCTGTCTGTTTGCACGCATGAAAAGAAAACATGATCCATCCGGCGGCCGGTGTTACTTGCTTACTACGTTCAGTCTTGTCTATTCATTTGTTCGGTATTCTCCTCGTGATTCTCCTACCTGCCTAGTTTATAGCCATTGTGTTTTCATGTTTATCTCCTGCCTTCCTGCATGCATGTATGTCCTGGCTGATTCTTCCTTGATTAATTCGATTCCCGAGTAAATAATCACATAATACTTTTCTATCCCAATGCAAGCCAAACAAACCAACGTCCATCAATTTCTCCCCGCAAGCAGACGCAGACATTAGATTCCGCGAGGCCAAACTCCATCCAATCTGTAAATTATCACCAAAAAAAAAAAAAAAAAAACCAACCGAACCGAAAAGAAAGTCGAGCCGTAACCCGAGAGCGGAAACCAAAAGAAAAAAAAAAAAGACCTTAGGTAGATAATAGAACGGACACAAACGACATTACGCACTCAAACTCTCCTCCAGAGACGACATCCCCGCGGACCCCGACCCGCCCGCCATTGACATCCCCATCCCCGTACCGTCCGGAAACCCGCTAATGTCCAACCCAGCCGACGGTGCAATCCGCCGTATGAACCCATCGCACAGCACAAACGCCCGCCGGCTCGCCGGGTCCGTCTGCGCCATCGCATGTAACCAGTAGAACGCCTTCCGCACGGACCCCAGCATCTCCGTCTTGCTGATGCTGTTGCTGCTGTCGTCGTCGACCCCGGCGCCTGCGCCGGCCGCCGTCCCGGTCGGGGCGTTGCCGATGCTCAGCGAGCGGTTGGAGGGGCCCCCGCTGACGCCGCCGGCGGTGGTGGCCGGCACCACGACCGGGGGGAAGGAGGTCATCGGGGGGATAGAGGACGACGTGGTGTGGGCGCTGGAGATGTGGAACAGGCCCAGGAGAAGCGCGGTGCAGGCCTGCATCAGGAAGTGGAGCACGCTCCACCACGGCGTGTAGCGCGTCAGCCAGAGGATGTCCGGCGTGTCGGGAAAGATGTCGAGGAGGGTGCAGGAGGCGCGGAGGCAGATGACGGACATCTGGGCGCGCAGGCGGGAGCGGTGGCCGCGGCCGTGGCGGCCCGGACTGGGGGCGCTGGGGGCGCTGGGGCGGCGCGGGCGGGCCGCAGTGCTGGTGCTGGTGCGGTCGCGCGACGACGACCCGGAGCGGGGGGAGTCGGAGCGGGAGCGCCACGACCCGGTCGAGAGACAAGGGCGGCAGAGGATGATGCGCGAGCTGTAGTATTCGAGCGCGAGCCGCACCTTTTCGCGGAGGAGGTCGCTGTCGCCGTCGTTGGTGATGCGGAGGTGGTCGGTGTGCGGCGACTCGGTGAAGCGGCAGCAGTCGGGCAGTTTGGCGCGCCAGATGTCCAGCGTATGGCTGTACTTGCGGACGCGCTGCTCCAGCCGGCTGGGTTGCTCGCGGAGGCCCTGGATGCTGTAGACGGTGTTGATGATGGTCTGGGTGGTGGTGACGAGGTCGACGAGGCAGTGGAAGAAGAGCGAAGCGCTGGGCGGGCAGGTGGCCAGCCAGTAGGCGCTGGCGCGGGCCTCCTCGTCCGACTGCAGCAGCGTCATCTTCAGCCGGGTCATGCGCAGCGTGGGGTCCTGGAAGAGCCGCAGCACCTCCGGCCGGTCCAGCTGGTCCTCGTTGAAGGGGATCGGGAGCGGCGTCGAGCTGAGGCCCTCGCCCGCGCACGACGCCCGCCCCGTCACCGCGGTCAGAAGGTGCTCCAGCAGGTAGATCGACCACCACAGCCGGCTGCGCGCCTCCTTGGCGGCGTGGTGCACGCGGTGGTCAACGAACCGCAGGTTGATGCCGAGGGCGAGCGCCGACCGGAACGCCAGGCTCGACACCTTGAAGGCGCGGTTGACCTGTCCCGTGACGAAGAGGTAGAAGGCGGCCAGGAACTCGACCTGCACCTGCTGCAGGTCGGCGTGCTCGAACAGCACGTTCCCGCTGAGGCTGAGCTTGCGCGCGCGGTTCAGGTAGATCAGGTCGTCCGAGTCGCCGTCGCCGCCGCCGCCCTTGCTGGTGAACAGACAGTAGCGGCAGCCGATGGCGAAGACCATGTTGAGGATCGCCTGCCAGCGTCGCGGCGGCCGCCGCGTCCACGCCTGCCGATACTGCGCCGTGAAGGTCTCGCGCCGGAGCACCATGAACGACGGGTGCACCGACTCCATGTACGCGTTGAAGTACCGGTCGGCGACCTCCTTCTTCGGCAGCGCGTAGGGGTCGACCGTCTCCAGGAAGGGGATGTTCAGGTCGTCGAGGTAGTAGTTCACGGTGGCGATGGGGGCGCGCATGGTGTCGCCCTCGCCCTCGCCTCCACCCCCGCGCCCGGCTCCATCCTCTAGTCGTTGCAGCCACGAGATCTCCGAGTTCTTCCCAAAGAACCCCGTCGCGATCGACCGCTCGTCCCGGTTCAGATCCTCCTCGACCAGGTCGATCTCCTCCAGGGAGCCCATCGACGAGGTCTCATCGTCGGAGCCGTACGAGTCCTCCTCCGCCGAGGACATCTGATCGGACATCTAGCACCCAACGCATCAGCAACCATGGCTTGGGGGGAGGTGGGGGGATGCCACTCACACGAAGCGTCCTCCGGATGCGCCGTGACACACTTCCCTCACTTTCCTGCTCCAGTTCTTCCAGGAGCTTTTCGTAGCGCTGCACCTTGCGGGTCAGCACGCCCAGCTGCTTCTGGTCCCGCACTCGCTTCACATCCATGTAATGGCACCGCACGTTCTGCTCCAGACACTGCCGGCACGCCGGCTTGTTGCCGTCGCACTTGATCTTCCGCTGGCGGCAGGGCTCGCAGGCTCGGGCCGAGCGACGACGCTGCGAGTGCATGCTGACGCTGGTGGCACGCGGGATAGCGACCTTGGGCACCGCCGCGATGTCGTAGGACGACCGCGACGATGACGATGGGTATGCATCGATCTGGGGGCGGTTGTGAAGATGTGGCAACGCATACGGGGCGAAGGGGGCCTGTGGCGGCTGGCTGGCGCCGGGACTCACGGGCGTCGACCCCCATTTCCAGTCCGTAGCGGGGGGCACCTGCCGGGCATCCTGGGTGTCGGTAACGGGGAAGAGGGCTTCATCGAGAGGAGTGTTGAACGCAAAATAATCGAATCCATCGTCCATCCTGGCAAGGCTCTTGCCGGCAAGAGGTTGGGGGGGGGGAGTATAGGAATTAAAAAAGCGCAAGGCTTAAAAAGAGGGCTCACAGCATGGCAACCGCCACAGAGTCAGATTCCAGCTGCAGAGGATATTTCAATGTATGGGAGATGGCACAGGTCCGAGTCAGAGAGCACCAGGAGGGAGATTCTCGACGTCAGGTGAACCGGACGTGATGTCATCAGCCGTCGGGGCATCCGGCTGCAACTCGTAGCTCTGGACGTCCGCAGGACCGACCATAGCTCGCGGCGATGCAATCCAAACGCAACTCGGCAACTTACTATAATCCAGAAAATCAATCGAAGAAATAACAAAGGTAAACATGACTTTGCAGAATCAAGACAAATCCACTGGGTGGATGGCGGAGCGACTCAGACCTTGCTTAACCGGTTCGAAACCTCTCTGGCGCGATTTCGTCTTTGCCCAAACTCAAACTTTCATATCGATCCAGCATGTCGAAAAGCGTGCGATCTCCCTCCCACTCGCTGCCGTGGTATCGCTCGTCCGCGTCCAATTTCTCCAGCCCTTTGGCATACTCATCCCAAAGGGTATGCGGCGTCGCGTCACCAAACAAAGCGCGCATGTCGTCAGTGGCGGTGGTTGATTCTCGGATGCGCTGGCCCTGACCCTTGGCGCGCACCGACTGGCGAAACATGTGAAAGAGGCTCTTGCCCAGTTGGGACCGGCTGGCCATGATAGCAAAGGCGCTCGCGAGGGACAGGAAGTCCGGGTCCAGGATATCGAACAGCCCGCGCTCCACCATGGTGAAGAGCGCCAGGTTGATGGCGTACAGGGCGAAGTGGTGCGCGCGACTCATGCCGAACTGCTGTCGGTGACGAACGACCAGGGACGCGATCTCACGTGCCGACGAGAGGACGATCTCCGGTTCATTGTACTTGGGCACCGGGGTGAGTTCCACGGGACTCTCGGGCGTCTTAGGCGCCACTTCCAGACCCAGCCCGACATCCTCAGGCGGGGAGGTGTACGACAGCAGGGTGATAACCAAGGTATGGAATCGCATTCTGGTCAGGCGGGAGGGAACGCGCCAGGTCAGTCCCCGACAGGTACCAAAACAGGGATTGGGTGGTTTGGTTTTTTCTTACCGGAGTAAATTGATGTAGGGTGGGAGAAGCTTGTCGGGACTGAAGATATCCGGTAAGGCATCGTACCACCGACACAGCCTCTCATACAGGGCCTCCTTGACGGATCGTTTGTGATCGTCCGAGCTGGCCGCCCGCCCGAAACTCTGCGAGATATCACGGGCGACCTCACACAGATTACATGACTCGTCGAAGTACTGGCTCAGCCAGGACGGACAAGCCTGCCGGTGAGATGGATACGGCACCCAACGCTCCGACTCGCTGGTGAGGGTGCGATCCGGACGGGGAACATTGACCTGGTTGATCAGACTCGGGCGTAGAAAATCGGCGTGAACCACACTGGACACCGCGTCAGCTCGTAAACCGGACGAGAGAATGAAAAGAAAAAAAAGACAAAGAACAGGAGCAGAGGCCAGCGTACGTGTCGATATGAAATAGTCCCCAGGCTGTTCGCCGGATTGACATCTCCATGTCTTCTGAAAGCGGAGCGGGCATCATGCGATACGGCAGCGGACCGATCAGGCCCAGCGATTCGCCCGTACGGATCGCCTGGTGCAAACTCTTGTATCCCAGATCGTCGTTCCCCGATATGGAATACCTATGTGCGTCATCAGACCGATGCGCCGTCGATCGGGGGAGGAAATTCACGTGCAAAAAAAAAAAAAAGAACAAGAAACCCACCGTTCGTACAACAGGAGCGTTCCCTGCAGGTAAGCCAAACTGAGTTTGGCGGTGTCGGACTCCCTGAGACGCTCGGCCTCAGCCAGAAAGTCCGCTCCCTTGGTGACAATGTCTCCGGGGTCGACGTAGGCCTCGGTATAATCGGAGAAATGCTACCGACAATCAGCAGGCGACAACCAAGCGCACACGGGCGAACACAGAAGAGGAGAGGAGATCACCCACACAAGCATTGGACAGCAGCGCATTCACCAGGAACGGACTGCAGAACTGCGAACTCGTGTCGCCGCGCGACATGTGCGTGAGGAAGACATCGCGGTCGAGAAACGAATGGAAGGGGTAGTCCCAGGTGAAATACAGCGAGACGAGGTGGGAGACGAGCTCGGCATCACCGGTGACGGAGGTCCAGGGCTTCGCGGGCACGCGGTAGGGGACATTGTCGCACAGGAAATGGATATCCATGACCTTGGGGCGGAAGGAAGGGCCGGCGCCCTCGAAGTCGACGGCGCGGCGCATCTCCTCGAGCCGCTGGACGGCGCTCTCGTCAGCGGTGCCGTCGATCTCGGCCAGCGCGCGGTCGATGAAGGCGCGGATCTCCTCGGGCGACGCGCCGCGGCGGATGACCTCGAGGAGACGCAGGCCGTACGACTCGTCGTCGGCGCGCATCACCTTGAACAGGTCGTTGAGAATGTCGCGGTGGTAGCTGAGCTCGTCGGCGGTCCGTTTGGCGGCGACGCGCCGGCGCTGGTCCAGCGTTTCGTCGAAGATACATCGCCGGTTGAAGGAGCGACAGTTGTCGCAGGGGGCGGTTCCCGAGCACTGGGATTTGAGTTTTCGTCAATAGACGGTCCCCCTCCAACACCTCCGCAACGGATGGGTGACGGAACCTTTCGTTTGGACTTCTTACAGGCCAAACAGGCCATGGACACCCGTTTCTTGGTGGGATCTATCGGATGACGGAGGCCATTTCCGGGGGCACTCTCCTGGAGGGGGAGTTCCCCTCCCGGCTGGGGAGGCGACGGACCTGGCGCCAGTTGGCGCGGCGAGAAGTCACTCATGGTAGCGTGAAAACGTAGAGGTACGGGATAAGAAGAAGACTTCGGCTGTGAAGGCTCATGATCATTTGAGCTTGGTCAGCGGTGGAAACCCGCCCTCACATCGCTCGTGAAGGCTTGATTATATAGAGAGGGCCGTCGCCAAAACACCGGGCACCAGGGCCCAGACCATCCGATTCCCCCCCACCGTGGGAAGACCGGTTCCATGGCTGCGTCCGATCGAGGCCTCGGAGACATCGGGTGATTGACAAAGCGGAGGATCGTGAGCCGGAACTGCGGGAATGCAATGGACCGGATGTCTTCTCCCATGGGGGAGGAGGAAGAGGAACGACGGTGAGAGGATGGAAGTACAGTCCCGGACACGTGACGGTTGCGCTTACCGCATTGTCGCCCGATCCTTACTAGTCAATTACGACTACAGCAGACAGCAGCTCTAACAAATCTTCTATCATTCCATGCAATGAAGAACTTCCATCGGTATCATCCTAGTAATGGCACATGCCACGCAGAATCAAAGGGTAGTGGTAGTAACAGGGGAAAAACGGAAAAACAGCATACACAGTAATTAAACCAGACTATTTAGAGACGGGAGGAAAAAAAATCCACAAATCAATGCTCCAGAATGCGCAGGCTACCCTGCACCACGCAGTTCTCCAGCACCGAGCCCGGGGGCACGTCGATGGTGCTGCCTTCCGTCGCGACGATGATCACCGTGCCCTTCAGCGTCACGTTGCGACCCAGATTCACCGCACCGGTGATGGTCAGGTGGTCCAGCTCCACAATGCGGGGGATGCTGGGGATGCGCTTCTGGAAGTCGGACACCTTCTTGAAGTCGGATCCGAGCTTGATGACGGGCACGCCCCCAAAGCGGTTGGGGTCCATGACCAGCTGGCCGTGCTCCAGGCGGTAGAGATCGGACTTGACCAGCAAGAGATCGGAGCACGTCTTGACGGGGAGGAAGCGGCGGCGGGGCACGTTCACCCCGTGGGCGTTCTTGAAGTGACGGATGGCGGCGCCGACGGCCGTCTCGAGCTGGTAGATGGCCTGGTCGGCCTCGCCCTTCTTGTCGGCGGGGATCGACTTCTCGTTGGCGATGATCTCCATCTCCAGCTCGTTCTCCTCCACGACGCGCTTGATGGCGCGGAGGTTCATCCAGATGTTGTTGGTGTTGAAGTACTTGAACTTCTTGATGGACTTGAACTCGTTGACGTGCTCCTTGGGCACCTGGGCGATCTCGAGGAGACGGACCTTGCCCTCGTAGTCGATGATGGTGCCCCCCTTGACGTCGGCCTTGGTCTTGTCCGTCAGCTCCATGACGTACTCGGCCTGGGTGTCGACCATGTGCTGGAGGATGCGGAGATCGACGACGGCGCCGAGGTTGTCGGCGTTGGACAGGAAGATGTACTCGACGCCGCGCTCGAGGAGCTTGTCGAGGGTGCCCGAGTTGTACAGCGACTCGAAGACGTCTCCGTGGCCGGGCGGGTACCAGTCCTGGAGCGGGGCGTCGTAGGACTTGGGGGCGGGCTGCAGGGAGTCCTTGATGATGCGCGGGTAGCGGGACTGGTTGAAGGTGATGATGTCGACGTTGTGGCCCTGGTACTTCTTGATGATGGACTGGGTGTCCTGGTCGGTGTTGAAGGAGTTCATGAGGACGAAGGGCACGTTGACGTTGAAGGTGCGGTTGAGGTGCTCGATCTGCCGCACGGACAGATCGAGGAAGGACATGCCCTCGCGGACCTCGATGACGGACTTGGGGCCCACACAGCCCATGGAGGTCCCCAGGCCGCCGTTGAGCTTGACGACGGCCAGCTTGTTGAGGAACTCGACGGAGGCCTCACTGCCGAGGGTGTTGTAGTCGACGACCTGGGAGGGCTGGGGCGGGGCGATGCGGTCCCAGTTGACGGCGTTGCCCTTGGCCTTGTCGTTGAGGAAGCGACGGAAGAGCGCGAAGAAGTTGTCCATCTCCGCCTCGAAGCGGTTCCGCTCGGACGGGTCGGGGACGGTCTCGGCGAGGGCGTTCAGGGCATTGCGCATCTGGGACGCGGCCACACTGGTGGAGGCATTCTCGAAGGCCTGGGGGAGAACGGCAGTCGTTAGCATGACGGTCCCAAGCAGTCCGATCCCGACGAGCACGAGGCGGAGCCGAGGGACAGGCCGGGGGTCGTGGAGGGAAGATTCGCGGAAGAATGACCCGAGGGCGACGATCCCGTAGAGCAGCCAACACCCGGCCATCTGGTCGAGGGCAAAGGGCACGGCGAATTGGCCCACGGGGTGGGTACGGAGGGAACACGGGGCGAAGGAGAGTACCCGATGGGTGTAGTGAGCGAGGCCCAAGAACACACAACAGTCGAGGGCGAAGGGAAGGAGGGGGACGGCCGAGAAAGGCCAGAGCACGGGGGGGAGCAGGGAGAGGAGATGCAGGAGATGAACAGCGCTGCAGAAGCCCGCCAGGGAGACGACGAGGGCCAGGGAGAGGCAGCATGATCGACGGAGGGCATGGTGGCGGAAAGAGATGAAGGGTGCATCGACGACCCAGCACGATGGAGAGGAGGGATGGACCACCGGGTGTCACCAGAGGAAGGAAGGAAAACGGCGTCAACTTACCATGTGCGACTGGGACTTTCCGTGGTGTTTTCCAAAGGAACCGGCAGCAGCGGTATCACTGGCGGGGGCGCGAAGATGAGAGGGGATGGCGGACATGGTGTAGATTGGGGGGAGGGGGGGAAGTGGTGGTGTTTGTTTGGAAGGAAACCGGTGCAGAACGAGCCAGAGGGGCTCGATGACAGCTAGAGGAGTTAGTCGATGGAAGGAGATTGGAGACGGGAGAGGCAGAGAGAGGTCGACGTACCTGGGAGAGGAGGCGGGATGGGATGGGAAGAAGGGAGAG
This sequence comes from Aspergillus ambiguus, assembly GCF_047715705.1. Classification (NCBI taxonomy): domain Eukaryota; kingdom Fungi; phylum Ascomycota; class Eurotiomycetes; order Eurotiales; family Aspergillaceae; genus Aspergillus; species Aspergillus ambiguus. The sequence goes on along the minus strand of NW_027395515.1, from coordinate 240,145 downwards.
AAGTGGTGGGAGAAGAGAAGTGGAGGAAGAGGAAGATCAATATATAACCAGGAGGGAGCAGTTGATGACGCTGGCGAGGGGGAGCTGATTTGTGGGTGGATGATTGGGTGGAGTCAGGGTCCCGCCGCCGGGGAGAATGACCGGAACCGTTAACATTCGGTCTGGATGTGGATATTTATTTGTCCTCTGGGTATTGTTATTGGGATCATTATTTTGATGTTGATTATAGGATTCGTATATGTTTCCTATTTACGATTGATTATTTATCTTTATTATCTGTTCTGTTTCGTGTTGTTCTTTTCTTCCTGGACGATTTTCGATCTGATGAAAAGGGGGGCCCACCCGCCTCGTCAGCAATTTGATATGTGACCATCCTTATAATTAGATCCCCCTCAGCATTCTAGAACCCGGTGGGTGCCAATTAGCCCTCGGCGGTCCCTGACGGGATCCGTAGCCTTATGAGCCAGACCCGATCACGAATGCCTTTCGCGGTAGAGAATCATTTCAGATCGGTCCTATCTCATGCACTCGATAGCTCCTAGTTGGGCCCCCTTGTAGTTTCGCAGAACCGATAGTCTGAACCTTGTACCTGCTCATCCCTGTCTCACAGTGGACACGCCCGTTTTCGTCATGCGAGAACCCGCATCTTCGTACGAGGGACCGGAAGTGATCAATACATCCATTCGTCCGTTCGTCATAAGAATACCAAATATACCTATACCTATCCCAATCCCAATCCCATCTATATACTGTCCGGCTCCCCTACCCCCGCTTGCTCAAAAAGCTTCGTCGTCCCTTCTTCGACTCCGGACTGTCCATGATCTCCGACGCCGCATCCCCCGCGTTCGAGTGTGCCGTCCCCGGCCGCAGCGTCCCCTCGGCCCCCGAGAAGCTGCTGCGAATCGACACCGTCCCATTGCCGACCTTGATCGCCTTCTCCTGCCCGGCCTCCGTGCCCTGGTCCGACACATGGAACAGCGCCTCGCCGAGCGGACTATCCGAGCCAAACGTCGCGTGGTCGACCACCCGCACGCGGTACGCCGCCGCCGCCGTCGTCCCATGCACCCGGCACGTCTCATGGGATGCATCAAACTGCACCGGGCCCCCGCCGCTGGCCTTGATGGCCTTGCTCTTGAGCACCTCCTTCTCCCCCTTGGGCCCAATCGCCTTCACGTACACCCGCACATTCGCCGACGGCGGGAAGTCGCTGGCCGACACCACCGTGATCGTCGCCGTGCCCGACTCGCCCTTCGCGCTGTCGCTCAGCCCCAGTCGGTCCCCGTAGTGGGACACCACGCTGCGCGACCGCGAGTGCTGCAGGCCATTCTCTTGTGGCCCTCCGTTGGGCGCCGGGCTACCCTCGACCATCACCGACGGCGGCGCCTCCTCGGCGCCGTCATCCGCGTCCGGGGTGGCGGCGTCGTCGCTGCGGAACCGAGACATGATGCCCCGTCCCAGGAACGATGCGCCCTTGATCACATTGCCACCGACGAACCCAACGCCCTTGACGGGGGCGCCCACAATCTTGCCCGCCGGCGCGAAATTGCCGGAGAACGTCGACGACCCCTGCCGGGACCGCATCACATACGTCGGCTTGAACAGCAGGTTCAGCCGGATGGCCCCGGACTTGCCATCCAGGGGCAGCGTCACTTCCCGGGTCTGGAAAGGATCCAGCATATCCAGGGGAATCAGCGCGCTACCCAGGAAGTCGGCCTTGTCTCCGAAATCCCAATCATACACATCCACTTTGAAGTCGGCGCCAATGCGCGATTTGACCTGCGTCTCGAAGAATTCGTTCCACGCGGGATGGAGCGTCTTCTTCTGCACCTTGGTCTTGTACACTTCCTCACCATCCAGGCGGAACTTGCAGTACGGGTCACTGAACCCGTTCCGGTCGGCCGACGGCAGCTCAGCCGCGTCCAACACGTTCACCCGCAAGCTGCCCATGTTGTTGATGCTCTCCCGAGGATCAAGCTTCATGTGGACAGGGATGTAGCGCGCACTGACCGTGATCTTGCTCACCTCCCCATCGTTGGACCGAAGAACCAGCTCAGTGGGCGTATACTGGAAACCCGGTCAGTCAGTCGGACAGAAAGAAGAATAGGGATCGGTCTTACCAGAATGCGCTGCAAGGTCGAGTAAGTGTCTCCGGTCAACTTCGCCACCGTATGCTCTTCACTGTCATCCTTGGCGTTGGACTTGTCCACGATGCGCAGGGTGATCTTGGAAAACTCCAATTCGCGAACGAAAGCATCACCGACTGTAGCAGGCTATTAGTCCGAATTCCTTACAGGCCAGAGCAATCACATACTGTCTTCAATCTTGGCCGTCCGAGAACGGAGCTTGTGCGAGGTGTAGGCCGCGAACATGTAGTCGTCCATCAGAACCTCCACCTGGACATTGGCGTGAGAAAGATGGGCCTCATGGAACTTGAACACCAGGAAGCCAGATTCTAAGCGGTGGGTCAGTACACCAATTCGGCCGGCTCCAAACCAAGGGCGTCGACTTACCGTATTTCGAAAGATCCTCCAGCCCAATATGGACCTTGGGGACTTCCTTGATACTCCTCACAGACACAACGTCGGAGTCCTTCGCGCCAGACTCGAAGCTTTGCCGAGAGGACTTGGCCTCGCCGTTCGTCTTGGCGGACGCCTTGGAGTCAACGCTGAGATTCTTCGAGTGGGCGCTCTTCCGCTTCGAGTCGACGCTCTTCCGCGGGGTATCACTGCCGTCGCCGTCGCCATTCAGCTCCGCTTCCAGCTCCTCTTCTTCGGCCTCATCCTCCGGGTTGACGACAGGCATCGCCGGGTAGAAGGCAACCGAGTAATTGAGAGTCCCTTTGGGAGCACTCGCGCCAATCCGCAGGGGACTGGAGATGGGCTGCTTCTCATCATCGACGTCGTACTCGCCATTCTCATTTTCATGGACGTAGTCAGCCACGGAGAGTTCAATGGACCCCAGAGTCCGGTCACTACCGACGCTCTCCTCATCCATAACTTCGAGAGTCACCTTCTCACGCGCGCTGTGAATGGGTACGTACACCACCTCGTCCCAGTCGGGGTCGAGGGTGTTTCTGAACGTCACGGTCCGGGCTTTCATGTAGCCCGAAAGCAAGACACGTGCGTAGGGGTCCGACTTGCCAAAGGTTTCCAGGTTCCGCAGATTGGATGCGCTCTTGAAGTGGAAACGCATCACACCGATGGGATCGACGTAGCTAGCGCTCCCGGAGATGCCACCCACGGCAACAGGCTTCCATTGGAGACTCATCTTCGCCCGTCCGGTCTTGGCGCCGTGCAGATGGAACCAGTCCTGGCCCTTCTCCATCATCTTGAGCATATCATTCATCTTGATCTGGTAGGTGCCGAGAATGGGGTCCTTGCCCAGGTCCCGGTCATCCTTGATCACCAGGCCCAGGCGAGCGTTCTTCCGGTCGGTGACGAGGAACTCCTTGGACGAATGCTGGAAGATGGGGTTGTTGGTTCGCTTCAGCTTGTTCGTGATGTGGATCTCCTTGCCGTTGAGAAGAAGGACACCGTAGGGATTGAGTTGACCCACGATACTCTTCGTTCCATCCAGATCCTTAGCCTGCTCCACGGTGAACCGAGCGATACCGGTGTTCATCTCGGGGGCAGGCTCCATTTCGCCGTTTTCAAGCTGGCGGCCCTCCAAGACGGGGAAGAACCGGATGTCGGCGTGGATGGTGCCACGAGATCGACCGCTGGCCAGAACTTCCAGGTAGATGCTTTCATGTTCGGGCTCCTCTTCCAGGCGGTCCAGAGGGAAGGTGGCGGCACCCAGTTCCTTATCCTTGCGGAATTCGTTCCAATCGTACGGGGCAATGGTGAGGGAATCGGAGAAGGAAGTGATGATGACGTAGATGGTCTCGTTCCAGCGGGGACTGTCGGTGTCGTGAACGGTCTTTGTGCGACCCAACTCGGAGCGGTTGTTGAGCGAGACCACGGCGTAGGGATCGGGGGTGCCCGCGAACTTGTCGGGATTCTTCAGATGGCGGGCACCGTGGAGCGTCACGGCGACCACCCCAATGGCCTGGTCGACAGCATTGCCGGCCAGCATCTTGGCGATTTCCACGGGGAAGACATTGGGGGCATACATCATGGGACCGATGTTGTTGTGAATCTGGTCCTTGATGAAGCTCTCCAACCCGGGGATGAAGTTGATGTCGAAACCCAGGGTATCGCCACCGAGGGGCTTGCAGACGTAGTCGATCTCGGGACGCTCCAAGAAGCAAACGTCCACCCGCTCGATATGCGGGAAGGGAACCTGCAGCTTGACCTTGACTCTCATCAAGCCACTGCAAGCCATGTCCTCGACGATGACATCTAGACCCTTGCTCACGACGCCCTTGCCGACACGGACTTCCAGGACAACCTTCGGGTTGATCTTGTTCTTCAGCTGGCGGGCGGTCAGATCCATGGTGTCGTTGGGGGTGAAACTGAACTTCCAGTCCATGATGACCGTGTCGACTTCGGTCTTGGGGTAGGTCTTGACGTGTTCCAAACGAGGGGGCTTGGAACCCAGGACGAAGGTCTTCAGGCGCAGACTATCGAGCATGGCCGGGGTGGAGGTACTCAGGACCTGATCGACGGAGTTGATGATGGTATCACACAGGACGGGGGCATAGATGGGCCAGAACTTGACGAGGAAAGAGTTGATCCATTCGAGACTCTCGGTGTCGGTTTCGAGGCGGGCCTTGGCCATTTCCCGGTTGACGTCGTCGCGAAAGTTCCGCCGCACACGACGAATGGAGGTGCGGTAGTAGGTGCTGCAGGCGGCCATGACGATGAAAATCCAAGCCAGACCACCGCCCAGGACGGCGATGATCCACGAGGAGAGACAAGCAAAGACGATGATGCCGGCATTGTGATACCAGTCTGGGGTGGTTAGTTGGCATCGGTAGGGGATTCCGAGGGAACACACCTCCAAAGAACTTGTCGTCCAGTTTCGATTCGAGGAAGTCCTGGTGGTCCAGTAAGGTCCCCTCGGCCTTTTCCTCTTCAGTCATGGGGCTCTCGAACTGAGGAGCCCAACCGGTACGGTCACGGGCCCATCGGAGATCCTCATCCATGGCGGCATCCGCCTTTTGCTCGGCGGCGGATTCGTTGGCCTTTTCGGCGAGCATGGCAGTGGCGGATCTGGGAGGCGGGAGGTCGTAATCATCGGGGGTCCCGTCGTCCTGGGGAGGAGGGCCGAAGAGATTAGGGTAGAATTCAGCCGGAAGGAACGTACGAAACTCACCTTGTCGGTAATCACGGCCATCCCCTTGGGCTTTTTGTCATGGTGGAAGCCGGGCGGTACCCGCTACAACCCAGTCAGTCCCGGGGGGGTCAAAGTTCCTGATGGAGCTGTTCCGGAGACCTACCGATTCGGCAATGGCGGCTTTCTCTTCGGGGGAGGCATCGGGATCGAATTGGTAGGCGGGCATACCAGCCTTGCGAGTTTCGTCCACGAGGACCTTCTCGGCGGCCTGGGCGGCATCCTGAGAGGGTTGTTGGGCGGCCTCTTGAGCAGTCTCGAGAGCGCCCTCCTGCCTCAATTCGCTCTTCTTGGCATCTACACCGGTGGAGGCCATGGTGGCACGGGGAGTAGGGGAGGGGGGAAATACGGGGAAGCCCGGAGGAGGGGGGAGGGTGAAGTATCACCGACTACAAACCCCGGTGGAACCCAATCTGGGGGAGGTTAGAGGAATTGAGTTCTGGGAGAGATGGGAGGGGGGTTTGAGGCTGGGAGAGGAGGATATGGAAAGCTGCTGCCTTCGGTGCGCGGGGGAGGAATGGACTTACGGGGTTTGACAGATCGATGGGGGATAGGAAGTACTCCGTAGAGAGGAGGGATACTGCCTAGGTATCGAAGGAGGTAGGAGTAGAGAGAGGGAGAGGAGGAGGGGGAGGAGGAGGAGGAAGATGAGGAAGACGAAGAGGGAAGAGAGCGAAGAAGAGAAGAGAGAGAGAGAGAAGGATCCGCGCGTCGTGACGTCGATCGAGCGAAACGGGAAAAGAACAGAAAAAGATTGGAACAAACCAGGGCCGATCGATCCCCAGTAATTTTACCGTATTTAATCATCGATGGCTCGCGATCACCGCATTAGTGACCGATCTATTGGATGCACCGCCACATGATCTCCATTTTCAACGCTCATCCCCGTATACCTCGGTACGGCCGATGGAGTCCGTACGAGATACCTATAGGACAGCCCTCCTCAACTTAATCCTGCATTTGCCACTCCCCTCGACCCTCTGAGCTCCAGGAACCCAGGAACGCCATCACCCATGGTTCGCATGTGGACCCCGATACGATACGGTGATCGTGCCTCCCATGGATCGATCCTTCGCCAACTCAGTAGTCTGTTGAGTACGTACGTACTAGGCTACCTCGGAGGTATGAGGGTACAGCCAAGGACACGTAGCGTCCCCACCGGCAATAGTGTCTCCAGCCACCAGGGAATAATTTCCGGCGGGTTGAGACAAGGTTTCTGTATGTCTAGTAGGTGGAGGTACTTGGATACCTACTGACCTAGGGATATACCTGGGAGATCGGGGTCCCACGGTGTCTACAGTCACGTGACAACTCCGACGAGTCATACAGATGAGAAACGTAAACATTGTGCCACTGAATTTTGACAGACAATCACAGAACACACACATATCACATCGTAACCTGCTATTTACCGTCCCAGCCGAATCACCCCAGCCGCCATCAGCTTCTGGATCTTCAGCCGCACCTGCGAGTTCTTCATGTGCTCCTGCAGAGCCGCTGGGTCGCTCTTCGCCTGCTGGAGGATGCTCTGCATCACCGGGTCCTGCAGAATCGACATGATCTGGTTCCCTCGTTAGCTTCTCCTGCATCGGCTCCACCCACGCAACCCAACTCACCTCCGGATCATTCTGAATCCGCTCCATCGTCTGCTGCTCCGTCTCCCCCGCACGGGCACTGAACTGCATCTCCAGGCACTTCTGCTGCTGCTGTTCGATCTCGCGGGCGTGCGTGCCGTCATCCTGCTCCGCCGCCTCCGTGCACGCATCCAGCGCGCGGTTGTACTCCTTCATGATCACCAGCGCCTGCGACTTGCGCACGTACGCCCGGATGAACTTGGGGTCCCGCGCGATCGCCTCGTCGCAGTCCTGCACCGCCTGCGGGAACGCCATCAGCTTGATCAGCGCCGCTGCCCGATTCGAGAACCCCCGCGGATCCTGCGGCGCCCGCTTCGTCATCTCCGTAAACGCATCCACCGCCCCGGGCCAGTCCGCCTCCTTGAACTTCTTCTGACCCAGCTCGCGGGCCTTCTCCGCCTCATCCGCGTCGATGTAAGCCTCCTTCTCCGCCCGGTCCTTGGCCTTCTCGGCGTTGCGGAGCTTCGTCAGCGCGTCGGGCGTGCGGTGTTCCGTGAGCGACTTGTTGTAGAACTCAATCGCCTGCTTGAGGTCGCCCAGCTTCTCGTACGCCGTTCCGATCCGAGCAAACGCCTTGGCGATCGTCTTGAAGTCCGCCCGGAGCTCGCGGCCCTCCTCCACGGCCTTCTGGCACGTCTCAATCGCCGCCTGGAGATCGCCCTTCTCGAACTGCGCCGCTCCGAGGTTGTTCAGATACGTCACGTCCTTGTGCAGCTCCCAGGCCTTGCTGTAATGCTCAATGGCCTCGTCGAATTGCCGCTTCTTGTAGAAATCGTTGCCAATCTTCTTCTCCGCGTCACCGGCTTCCTGGGCCTTCTTCTTGGCGGCGGTCTCCTCGTCCTCCGGTTCGGGTTCGGGCTGAGGTGCCGGCTCGGGCGCCTTCTTCGGCTCCGGACGACGGTCGGGCATCGGCACATCCTCCTGGGGCTCGGCCGCGCTGGAAGCGCCCGCAGCGGCCTCGGGAGGCGCGCCAAAGTTCATATCGATGCCCAGCAGGACGCTCATCACCTGCAGGAACCGGGGGTCCTTGATCTCCTCCCCAACGCTGTTCGGGTTCTCCTTCACGCGCTGCAGCTTCGCCATGAACTCCCCGTCCGCGAGCAGAGCGGAGGTCTTGGGGTTGTTGGCCAGCTTCTGGAACAGCTGCGGGTCGTTGAAGATCCCTCCGAGCCCGCCCATGGGGTCGCCAGTCACACCGTCCGCCTGGGCCTCGGCGTTGATAGCTCTCTGGACGGCGTTCAGGCCGGACTTGGCTTGGTCGTTGCCGGGTTCGATCTTGAGAGCTTCCTCGTATGCATCATGGGCGGCCACTGTCGTAGGTTAGCATAGTCCAGAAAACAGTCACCCCTGTACATCCGCGAGCCACATACGGAGATCTCCCATGCCGCGGTAGGCGGCTCCCTTACGGGCCCAGCCTTTGGACCAGTCAGGCTTGATGCCGGTGGCCTTGTTGGCATCGTCGAGAGCCTTCTGGTACTCGCCCTGGGCGGAGTAGACAGCCGACCGGTTGGAGTAGAGAATGTGGTTTTCGGGTTCGATGGCGATGGCCTGGGTAAATTTGTCCCTATAGCGGACGCCGTCAGCACCGTGGACTCGCAAGTCCGACCAAGCGGGGTCAAACGGAGACATACGCGGCGGTGGAGTAGTCCTTCGCAGAGAAGGCCTTGTTGCCTTCAGCTTTGAGAGCGTCAGCCATTGCGAGACTGAGGGAGATGTGAAGAGGGGGGGGGAAGTGATGAGAGGGAAGATGGGAGGGAAGCGAAGAGAAGGCGAGACGGTGAGGGGAGCTCTTAATGCTACTGCGGGAGCTTCTGGAAATTTCCGGCTAGAATGCCTGGAGAGTGAGGCTCCAAGGCATAAAGGCATCAAGGCATCAACAGAGGACCCGCCGCGCTAACCCTATCGGGAGCTGCGAAGAAAAAGCCGCCAAAAACATCTTTCGCTCCATCACGACCAACTTCTTCTTCCTCTTCTTCTTCTTCCTCCCTCGTCTTCCTTCTCTCCATTCTGTCCGCCTCTGCTCCCTTGGTCCCTCATAGTCCAGGCGGGAATGCACCCTTGAACATGATCCTTCCTCCGCCCCTCCGGTGACTGGTATTCGCATCCTGACTCAATCCCTCTCACAATGGCCTCCGCGGGGCCCTCCGGCGGCTCCTCCGTCAACGAGCTCGCCTCTCAGCTCTACGACGCCTGTCTGGGCGGTTACTCGGCCGATCATCTCTTCTACCAGCAGGATCTACTCAAGCTGAACGTCATCCCCAAGAACGACGTCGCGCTTCTCCTCCAGTGCACCCAGCGCCTCGTCGACCAGAAACTCTTCCGCCTGCTCCAGGGCAAAAACGACCGGCTGGCGTGGAAGATCATCTCACGGGAAGACGCTGAAAAGTATGCCGCTACCTCGCACGGGGCACCTCGCTCGCCTCTGACCTGAGTTGCTAATGTCTCCGTCTCTTCTCTCTCCCCGATCAGACTCCAGAACCTCAGCCCCGACGAAAGCCTGGTCTACAATGTCATCCATTCCACCGGCCGCACCGGCATCTGGGTCCGCAACATCCAGAACCGCACCAACCTGCACAAGTCCATCCTCGACCGCTGTCTCAAGTCCCTCGAGGGCAAGAACTACATCAAGAGCGTCCACAATGTCAAATTCCCCACCCGCAAGATCTACATGCTCGCCGGCCTCGCCCCTAGCGAGGACATCACCGGCGGCGCCTGGTTCACCGACGGCGTCCTCGACGAGAACTTCATCAACACCGTCGCCGGCTACATCGAGTACACCGTCAGCCGGAAGAGCTGGTTCGAGGTCCCCGCCGCCGCCGACGCCTCCCGCGCCAAGCGCATCAAGACCGCCGCCGACGGCAGCAGCAGCAGCGCCGCCACCTCCACCACCAAGGAATTCCTCCCCTTCCCCCGCGGCTACCAGGGCTACCCGACTGTCCCGATGATCACCGCCGCCGTTAACGAGAGCGGCATCACCCCCGTGCGCCTCGGCGAAGAGAGCATCCTCCAGTTGCTGGATATGCTGTGCTACGACCGCAAGCTCGTTGCCCTCAACAACGGCGAGAACTACAAGTCCGTCAAGAACCCGGAACAGGTGAAAACCCGCCAGTCCCGCAAGCCCGCCCCCGGCGCCAGCGGCGACGACGGCGACAACGCCGAGGCCAACCGCCTCGTGCGCAATGGCATGACCGAGGCGCCGTGCGGCCACTGCCCGGTCTTCAAGCTGTGCGCGCCGGGCGGCGCCGTCAGCCCGGAAAGCTGTGAATATTTCGACCCGTGGCTGGAGAAGGCGCTGGGGTTCTAGCTGGTCTTCCCGGCCTCACTTACTCTTTCTTCCATGCGTTTACTTGCATAGCGATGGCGTTGGTTTCATGTCCGTATGCGGGCATTTACGAAGGCGCGGGGGAAAAAAGTCGATCTTTACCAATGGGCAATGAATGGTTAGGGCTTAGTATTAAGACATAAATTAATGCGATGCTTTCCTGAGAACACACACCAACACCCGAAACTCCATCCCTCGTACCCGTAAATCAAGCATTCAGCTTCGCCGCGCACTGCGGACAATACCACTTCCCAACCGGCTCCCGCGTCAACCCGACACACTTCCAATGGAACCATTCAAACTCGCAATCCTCGTTGTCGCACGCCACCATGTCCCCATGGCTCACAGTCCGACACGTACAGTACACCCTTGTATCCTCGCCGCCCTCGTCCTCCTCTTCGTCCTCATCCTCGTCCATGTCATCATCCCCGCGCCGCGCATCACTCGCGTTTTCCGAATCCGACACATCCGCACTGCTCAGCAGGGAATCGTCCTCGTCCTCGTCGCCGCCACCGCCGCCGGCAGGCGACTTCTTTGGCCCCGTGATCTTGATGCGCCCCACACTCGACGACCGCTTCCCAGGTTTCCCGCCCGCCGCCGTCGCCTTCAGCCGCTTCAGTTGCTGGTGCGGCGCGACCTTCTTCGTCAGCGCTTTCTTCGTCGTTGTCACCGTGCGCGGACCCGCACTCCCCGCCCGACTCGACGCTGGCGTGCCCCCCTTGGGTGTGCCGGGGCCCAGCGACGACTGCCGCAAATTCGACGATGCCGCCGGCAGCGTGCCCAGCTGCGCGTTCAGCCGCCGCCGTTTGCTCTCCACCGCGCCCGCCGACGACTCCCGCTGGCGCAGCGGGTTCAGGTGGCTGTGTGCGCTGCTGCCGGCGCCGGTGCCGCCGGCGGGCGTGGCGGGGGCGGAGCTGCGCGCGGCGGCGTGCCCGGCTTGCGAGGCGAGGTTGGCGGCGGCGCCGGCGCCGGCGGAGCCGACGACGTTGCGGGCGAGGGACTGGTTGAGGCGCTGGGTGGCGCCGAGGATGACGTTTGCGTTGGAGGCGCCGGCGCCGGCGCCGGCGCCGGCGGTGGTGGTGGTGGAGGAGGAGGCGGGGAGAGGGGTGGGCGAGTCGGCGGCGGAGGAGGCGTCCGGGAAGAAGATGCGCGGCGGGTCGCGGTACTGGTCTTTGTTGTGGAAGAGGGAGGGGAGCGGCGGGTCGTTGGAGAGGAGCCCGTCATTGACGAGGTCGCGGATTTTGATGTCGAGTTTCTTGATCTGGCGGTCGAGGAGCACGCAGGCCTTGTCGCTCAGCTGGATCTTCTCGTCCTGCAGCTGCTGCGACTTGTCCAGGTTCTGCAGGATCGCGCGCCCGTACTGCTCTTCCTTCGGGTTGGGCGTGAGACTGCCGTTGAGCTTGATGAACTTCTGGATGCTGCTGTCGCGCGAGTTGATAGTAGCCCGGCACTCCTGGATGATCTTGTCCTTGGCTTGGATTTCTTCCATGAGGTGGTTGATTTCGGCGGGTAAGTTCGCCACATCGTGGACGAACTGCTCCAGGACTGCGGCGCAGTCCTCTGCACCGTGCGCCATGTTGCGCCGAGTGAGCTAGAGAGGTTGTGTGGTGGTTGGTGAGGGGAAGAAAATGGGGGACGATGTTGGATGGGAGATGGAGTCGGAAGGAAACGATGTTCGCGTCGGATTAATTCACGCCGTGTCGCCTTGGGGATCAGGCACTCAATCCCGGCTGAGTCAGCCAGCCACATGATGTGCAGCCTGAACAATCAGGCTGCAGATCTGACTGCATGAAGATGCAAGACGCTGTATACCCAAGGTAGGTAGGTAGAAGACAGGATATTCAGAATACAACACCGCATAGCATAATATACTATCAATCCTCGACCTCGCCCACGCCAATTACATGCAATGACTACATCCGGTGCAAACAATGCAAACTCCCTCATCGATCCCCCGCAGTCGATATCAGTCTGTCCCGCGCAGGAAATTCTTCCTGTCGCGTGCGCTCCATTGACACCACTCTTGGGTCGAATCGGTCTCTTGGTAGTGACCGGACGGACGAAGATACCCTGCATTGCCATTCCTCGCTCAGCCGGGCGCCACACGCAGAATGGCTCAAGAAGCGACCCCGCTGCCGGAGGGCATCTCCTCTCTTCTGGACACCGATCTATACAAGTTGACCATGCAATGTGCCGTACTCAAGTACTTCCCTGATGTCCGTACGTGTGCCGTTGAGCTTTACGCCGCGAGCTTCGCTGCTGACGATCCTCAGATGTCACCTACGGCTTCACCAACCGCACCCCCCAGATGAAGCTGACGCGGGGGGCGTACAAATGGCTCCTGAGACAGATGGACAGTATGTAGACTCCCTCACGCAATCGCCCAATCCGGAACCTCCATCTGACAGTCCTTTTTTCAATCTACTTCAGAACTCGCCAACGTCCGCGTCTCCCCGGAGGAACTGGCCTTCCTGAAGAAACGCTGCTCCTACTTCAGCGACGCCTACCTCGGCTTCCTCACCACCTTCAGACTCAAGCCCGACGAACAGATCCAGATCCACTTCACCCCCACGACGGACACCGGCTCCGACGATGACGTCGGCGACGTCGAGTACGTCGTCCAGGGCCTCTGGGTCGACACCATCCTGTACGAGATCCCGCTGCTGGCCCTGACCAGCGAGGCCTACTTCCGCTTCTGCAACAAAGACTGGGACTACAGCAACCAGGAGGACAAGGCCTACCGCAAGGGCTGCGCCCTGCTGGAGAACGGGTGCGTATTCTCCGAGTTCGGGTCGCGCCGCCGCCGCGACTACCACACCCAGGATCTGGTCATGACGGGCCTGTGTCGCGCCGCCGCGGAGAAGTCCTGGCCCGGCAAATTCACCGGCACGAGTAACGTGCACTTCGCCATGAAATACGACGTCGATCCCGTGGGCACCGTCGCCCACGAGTGGTACATGACCATCGCGGCCATCACCGACGACTACGAGCACGCCAACGAGTTGGCCCTGCGCTACTGGCTGGGCTGCTTCGGCGAGGGGGTACGCGCCACCCCCACCATCATCTTCTTCCTTTAGGTTGCAGAACTGCGCTGACCACACGATAGGTCTTGGGCATCGCGCTGACCGACACCTTCGGCACGCCGGCCTTCCTCGACGCCTTCCGCAAACACATCCCTGAATACACCAGCGCCGGCGTCGGCGCCGTGTCGACGACGGCGTCCGGCCCGGGCACGACGGGCGAGTCGACCATCCAGAGCGAGGCCGACACGCGGCCCCCCATCGCCGCGCCCATCGACAACGGCGGCGGCCCGCACCCCACCAAGACCTATGCGCATGTGTACACGGGCGTGCGGCAGGACTCGGGCGACCCGACGTACTTCGTCAAGATGGTGCGTGATTTTTACGACCAGGAGGGCATCACCGAGCCAAAGGCCGTGGTGTTTTCCGACTCGCTGGACATTGAGCACTGTCTGGAGTATAAGGTGATTGCCGAGGAGGCCGGGTTCCGGCCTGTCTTTGGGGTGGGCACGTTCTTTACCAGTAAGTTTTTGGATGCTTCCTTTCCCCCTGGGTATGGCTGACGTGGACAGATGACTTTGTGAACAAGTCCAACGGCGAGAAGTCGAAGCCGCTGAATATTGTCATCAAGATCGCGACGGCCAATGGCCGCCCCGCTGTGAAGTTGAGTGACAATATGGGTAAGAATACTGGCGATCAGGAGACGGTGCAGAGCGTGAAGAAGAGGCTGGGGTATGTCGAGCACCAGTGGGAGCAGGGCGATGAGAGTAACCGCTGGGGCGGACGGTAGTAGCAGGGAGCGGGGTTGAAGTGGGATATATGGTCATGCTCTCTTCCTTGGATAGATGTTGGATAGATGGAGGTGGATCTAGATTATGCTCGTGGCGTTCAGCAACTGGTAGAAGACTCTAGTGCCGGATGATCATCTAATGGACTGACTCGTTCTGTAGACTCGAGGGGGAGCATTGCATTCGACGGATATATACATACACGCGTACGCCATGCGTAAGGTAGTAAAGCCGCCAACTCCGCGAGAAGGGTTTTGACTTTACGCCGCAGAAACCGCCAGAGTGGATCATGATCGAACGCATTGTCCACGTACGAGATCTCGATCGGCGCGTTGGCGGTATGGGACCGCTAGAAGGAGGAGCCTTGCAGTTCAGCTCCCTCCCTCACCGCATGTTTATACTAATATGCCTCACTCCACTATACAGCATCGAAGAGATAATTCCCAGTATATAACCAAGCTCTATATCTCTACGAGCTACCTCTCCTTAAGAAAAGAGTTCACTGTTTTTCAATCAGAATCAGACAAGAACGATAATCGAAACACCATGTCAGGTATGCCCCTTCCCTTTACTCCCAATCTTCCCGATTCACCATAAGCTAATACACGAGAAAACCAAAGGTCACGACGAAATGGACACGTATATTGACAAGTGGTCAAGTAAACTCACGAACATGTCCGATGAAGATCGCCAGGACCTCAAGGCAAAACACAATACTGTCTACGAATTCAACATAAAGGATGAAGGTCAAACCTCTACCTTCCACATTGACCTCAAACGCGATGGCACAATTTATAAGGGGAAGCAATATCGCGCCGACGGTGAGTAGCAGTTGTGCAGGTCCCCATTTATGCCATTAACTAAACCGCAAGCTACACAGTCTTGGTAACTATGTCTAACCATGACTTTGTCCAACTTGCAAAGGGAAATCTCCATGCCCAGAAGGCCTATATGAGTGGAAAGATTAAAATCAAGGGGAATATAATGGGAGTGACGAAAATGGACGACCTTATTAAACACTTGAATGAAGATTAAATCGGAAGGTCTTATGATCAATAAGGTCCTGGTTTTTACCGTGGGGGTCTCTCATCCATAGGGAGCGTATTGGAGGGTTCTATTGGTCTCTCGCCTGCTTAACTTCTGCGACTCGAAGGCTCCTGAGTCGTGCGGAACCGATTGTTTGTTCTTAAGACATCCATGTTGCTTTTGGTTGCTGATGACTATCTAAATTGGCTACTCTCCGTATTCCTTATATAAGTGGAGCTCTTTGGATCTCCTACCTACGTAGCTGAAAACACCGATTATTTCCTATTGTTTCGATCTATGTTGAGATTTCTTCTCACAGTGGAAACTCTTCGAATAGGCTAGAAATAAAGCCTTACTCAACTCTACCCATCTCTATGCACAATTTGCACGTAGACCTGCGTGTACAGCGGCGGTGAGACCACAATCTGCAGCCGCCTGCAGTTGAAGACGAAGTCTACGGACAGCCTGGAAAACCAAGTATGCATAGGGCATATATACTGGTCTATCATAACTATACTAAAACAGTTCGTCACCCGAATGCGTCAACCCCAAATCCCGATCCAAGTCACCCGTGATGTCTCCAGATCTGTGGCTCTGGCTAATAGAGTCTCGCTCAGGCTTGTCCGTAAAACCGAATATATCATTCCCTCGGTCCTCCGCAGTTGGGCCCGGATACTCCAGGTTTAGTTCTGCTCCTCGGAGCAGCTCCTCCGCCCAATCGACATCGAGATCGGGATATGCGGACGGGTCCGGCAGTGGGAACTCAGATATATACGAGTCAATATCCATCCGGAGGAGATCAGACGGGGCAAAGGTATTATTCGATTCGGCAGGCGGGGAGGGAGGAGGATTCATCATGTGGCTGAATGGGTCGTTATAATCGACCGGGGTCGAGGGGGTCGGGTGTTCGAGTTTGGATTTCTTAGCGGATGGCTCGTTTGTCGTCGTTGCGGTGCTGTCCTTGCGGGCTTGTGGAGTAGGGGGTTTGGGGTTCTCATTCCCGGGACGGGGTCCGCCGGTTGAATTGTCCCTTTCACCTCCGCGAGGAGAGGCCCATTGCGCCGTGGCTCGCTCGTCAGGGGTGGCTATTGTTTGCACGGTTGAGCCGGCGCTGGGCCGTCGGGCCCGATTCTGGGCCTGTAATTGGGTCATATTCATCGTGTTGTATTGCATAATACGCAGGAATGTGCTGGCGCTGTCGGATTGCAAGCGCACCGCGGCTTCGATGTTGGCGAACTCCATGTCGGCCGCTGGGTAGATGTCTTGCAGTCCCTGGAGAACCTGGATACATCGTTGGAAGTTGTGGATGCTGGCTTCGCGGATGGACGGATTGTCGGACAGCGAGTTCGCCAGGTGGGCCACGGCAGCGGGGATGATCACCGTGACTCCAGACTGGGGGAGAAAGCGGGTCAGATTCAGTTGATTGAGACCTTGGATGATGTGGGTGATGCCGATGGCGGCGTCATGCATCTTTGCCCGCGCCGTGTTCGTTAATTCGACGCGAGCCTTGGGCTGGTCCTTGGGACCCATGGCCCATGGACGGTGCAGGGCACTGATGGTCGCATGATACAGCATCCTCACCATCGCCCCATGGAGGAGCAACACGTCTTCTCCTTCGTTGAGGTTCGTCTTCGACGCGGGAATGAACTGTGCGTCCTTTGGCAGAGCTCCCAGCCACGAGTCCAGCCGTTGGCTGCAGCGAGCGAGCTCCGATTCCGAGGCCTGCCTTGGAATCAGAGTGATTGTCGTCCGGGTCGTCGTCCCGAACAGACGTTGCGACGGCATGTATTGGGCAAAGAGTACGCGACCAATGCACTGGCAGAGCTTCGTCTTTTCAATGAACATGGTTGCAAGACGCTTTTGGTGTGAGGCGTCCTGTAATTGGCGGCAATTGAACATCTCGATCACGGCGGGGTGGAAAGGCTCGGGGTCAAAGTCCTCCAGCTTCAACATGGGGACATTACTTGTGCCTTCGTTGACTTGCGTCGGACGTCTCAGCCCCATGGCAATGAGGCGGTCCCGCGAGAACAGACTCCACCATAAACGGATCCTTAAGCGTTTGGTTCTATCATCCATGCTGGTCGCCGTTGTCGGATCCCGGTTCAAGCCCACTGAATGGGCCACCGTGTTGCAGACTCCGATCCAATCCCAGATATCCCGCTGGGGGTGGTTCATGTGGTCTGTCCAGTAGGTCATCAAGAGGAGGGTCTGAAGGATAATGATCCGATCGTCCTCGCAATCAAGGGAGTAGAGTAGCTGCATCCAGGTCAGCGATCCGTCAGGTATGTTCCGGGCCTTTCCGGGTTCTCACCCTTAACCGCGTGTAAAACGCACTCCGGGCACTCTTCCTGGTGGAATAGCCAGCATCTTGCAGATGTTTTAAATCCACAAAAGCGGTAGCCACAAACATCACCGCCTGGAACAGCAGGAGGCTGATGTTCCCGTTGGGGTCATTTTCGGCCACACACCGAAGAAACTCCTGCAGGTTCAGCACGGGCATAAAACTATGCACCCATTTGATGTAGCACCGCAGGAGCTCATTGCGCAGCCCACTTTCAGGGATCGTCAGGGCCCCGCGAAACCGGAGAAACTCCAGATCCTCGGGCGAGACCCTAGGAGGGAGGGGTTTCAGGAAACGCGGCTCGTCGTCGAGAATGGCAATGAGGGGGTCAAAATCCGGGTCGATCAGATCTTGCACGGTGGACACCATGTTGGCGAGCGGCAAGGATGAGTGCACGGCACGATCGCCGAGGGTTCGCCAGCTCTTGGACGGTCGCGAGTCCTGCAGCCAGGGCGCATGAGCGTTATATCCCAGAACATTGTTCCTTTTGGCCACCGGTACGTCATCACGTCCATCCAGATCCTGCGATTTCCGTTTGGCGGGTATCATCTCGGGGGAGTATAAGCCAGCTGCCCTTGCAGCCATGAAACACTCAGGATTGTCGCATCGGAGGAACCCCAGATCCGACGGAGAAAAAAAAATGAGTGTATTCGGTAGGCTTGTGAAATGTCCGACTAAAGGGTGGATAGTGTTCTCCCCGGCGCTAGAAAAGGCGGTGTTCGGGATTGATCGTGTGGGGTTTTTGCGGGTTTCCCCGCGCTAATTGGGAGGAGGGTGAAATCTTGGCTCTTTAGTGCGGGTGAACCTGGGGGTGGATTCGGAGGCCAGGAATAAGATAGTGATGGGATAGTGTCGGCGGGGAGGAAGAGAAGGCAATCGGGCAGAGACGATGGAGGTTGAAAGAGAATCAGTTCTGGAATCAAGTGATCTACAGAGCGTTGCTGCCTGAGGCTTACGCCGCTTGACCGGGGAGTCCCAAAAGGGTAACTCGTGGATGGAGGATTATTATTATTAGTACTAGTAGTACGTACCTAGGAATTATTCTTACTAGTACTATTGTCGGTATTACCCAGATAGCTCTTGATATGTGGAGAGTGGTGGATACCTTGAGTCAGTTTGAGTATCTCAGCTATATCAAAATATCAAGAGCCCACCAAGTACAAATACTGAGAGATATCTATCTACGCTGTACTGTACCTCCCTCCTATGTACTTTAGGTAGGTAGATAGGTAGATACAATGCATGGACAGATCCCATGCTACAGCTAGTGGATAATCTGGTATCAATTTATTCCCTCCGTCTATAACATAACAAGCATGTCCTAGCATAACCCACCAAGCATGCCCTCAAAACAAAGATGCAGTATAATACATGGAGCTATTAACTCGAATCCAATCTGCAAAGAACCCGGGGATATAGTATAACAAATGTCGGTGGCTCTCCATCGATGACAATCGTCAGGCAAAACTCGGTTCACGACGGAGCGACAGCAGACCGCACGGATTCATCGGAACTCGTTTACATACTGCATCTGGTCAGCTTCGCCTTTCCTTGAACCATCACCCCATCGGGTATGATCGATGAAAGGGACAGCGAACTTACGGAGGAAGGAGAAGCTCGCTCAGAGAGCTGTGGAGGAAAGCGACGCCGGCCTGTAGGAATGTTAGACACGATCAACCTTTCAACCAGGAAGCATCCGCAGAACATACGCCGAAGACCAGGATGCTTCTCACAATCGTGGCGTTCTCCGGACGAGTGATCTCGTCATATGTGGAAGCGAAGAGGCCCTTCTGGGGACGGCCAGCGGCGACGACGTGCTGCTTGGGAGCCATGGCGAAATATAGACGTGGTATGAAGCGGACAGGAAGATAGACTCAATTGAAATGGTTGAAACACAATCACGTCGGGTTGGACTGAGGTTCGTTGATGATGCTGAAGTTGCGGACCGAGAAATCTTTCGCGCTTGGCGGTCTGGCTGCGTCTTTAGCTCGTCCCGCTCCCCGTATTATTCGGAGTAACTGCGCAACCACAGGGTTCATCCAGCTCGCGAACAGACAGAAGACATGAGCATACGCTTCGAGGTCTTGAAAATAGCCTGCTGAACTCTCATTATCTTTTGGACTACCCGTTGTTTTCATATAACTACGCGGTGGCTGCGCAGGTCCTTTCGCGCAGTACCCAGTTGCAGCCATGACAAGCGTCGACGAGCTTTTTAAGGTAGCGTGAGCAATCCAGCGAGATCATTCCACGCTAACACAGCCTAGAAACCGTCATCTGCCGCGAGTGCGAAGCGGAAACTAGACCCCGCAAAAGATCCGAGTACGTCAACACCTCTTAATCAACACGAAACCTGACTGACTCGATAGACGAGCTCTACAAGGCGGCGAAACTCGAGGCGAATGGAGATGTGAAGTCTAAAGGAAAGGCGCCCATGGTGGAAGATGAAGCGGATGACGATGGGGAAGCTGGTCCTGAACTGCCCCCCGATTTCGACCCTGAGGAGGATATGCCAGATGATGACGAGGAGGGACGCTTTTTCGGTGGTGGTATGGACCGTCAAACCGCACAAGCAATGCAGTACATCGACCAGCAGGATCAAGGAGAAACAGCGGTACGTCCTATGGCCAATGTGACTGGTGGTCAAATGTTAATTGCCCATCTAGCCTGAGAAATTCGACACCGCCTGGCTCCGCCGATTCGCACTCAATTTCGAGAAGAAGATCTCTAAGAATGCGGAGCTGCGAGGAAAGTTTGAAAATGATCCCCAGAAGTGAGTATCCCGTATTGAAAGCTCTCTCTCTGTGTATGGTGCTAATTCCTCAGGTTCATGGCATCTGAGGCTGATCTAGATACCGAGATTAAAGAGTTATCGATCCTATCCGAACACCCCGAATTATACAGCGAATTTGCTAAGATGGGTTGCGTTGGCTCGTTGATTTCTCTTCTCTCTCATGAGAACGCTGATATTGCCATTGATGCCATTCAGATCATCAGCGAACTGACGGACGAAGATGTCGAGGCTGAGCAAGAACAGTGGGATAGTCTAGTCAATGCGATGGTATGTAACAGACTGTCTACGTGGGTTGGAGCAGAGGCTGATGAATATAGTTGGATGCGGACCTTATCGAACTGCTGGCACAAAACTTGTCGCGCTTGGATGAGAATTCGGAGACAGACCGCGCAGGGGTGTACTACGTCCTGAGTAAGAGCTTGTTGTGCAGGACATCATATAGACATGTTGCTGACTCGATTGATAGGCGTCCTGGAAAACCTGGCTTCACAAACATCACACGCGGAGAAGATCGGCCAGGATAAGAACACCCTTCCGTGGCTTCTCGCTCGCATCCAGCAAAAAGAAAGACCTGTCAGCCAGAACTTGCAGTATGCGGCTGAAATATTAGCTATATTGTTGCAGTCATCCGCAACCAATCGGGACAAGTTCATCGGCCTGGACGGTGTAGACGTACTCCTCCAGCTGCTGAGCCAATATCGCAAGCGCGACCCTGAGAAGGATTCTGATGAGGAAGAGTACGTTGAGAATTTGTTCGACTGCTTGATTTGCCTCGTCGACCAGGGCTCTGGTAAGGAGAAGTTTTTGGAAGGTGAAGGCGTGGAGCTTGCCCAGATTATGTTGAAGGAAGGAAAATTCAGCAAGCCCCGTGCTCTGCGTGTGCTGGATCACGCGTTGGGTGGACTTGGAGGCGCGCCCGCCTGTGAACGTCTGGTCGAGGCTGCAGGTCTGCGGACCGTATTTGGAATGTTCATGAAAAAGGTATGCTATCGCCGATGGCTGATACATGACGTGCAAGGTATGAAACTAACTCCAAGCAGCAAGAACATCAGACGATAGAGCACTTGCTGGGCATCTTTGCCTCACTTCTGCGCCTGTTGCCGGGTGGCTCCGCACCCCGGATTCGAGCCCTGGCAAAGTTCATGGAAAAGGACTACGAGAAGATTGAAAAGCTGGTTAAGCTACGCAGGGATTATGCCTCGCGGGTGACTCCCGTCGAACAGGCCATCGAGAAGGAGCGGAAGGATTACAACGAAGAAGAGCAGGAGATTATGGCGCCTGAATGGCTTTCCCGAAGGTTCGATGCTGGTCTCTTCTGCATTCAGGTACGTTGTGTCTCATCTGTTTTCCTTTTCCGATCACTAATGTCATCTACAGCTCATCGACGTTATCCTAGCGTGGCTCGTGGCCGAAGACGACGGGGCAAAGAAGCGGATTGTCGCTCTTCTTGCAGACCGTGATGAAGACCTGACTCTTCTTCAGGGTACCCTGAAAGGTACGTCCAGACAGCAAGCTGCTTCGATATGTATGCTGACCAGGTCTCCAGAGCAAATCGAGGGGCTGTCGGAAGATGACCCAGGCCAGAAAGACCACAAGGAAATGTTGGAAACCTTGCTGCAATTCTTGTGAGCGGCTTTGGAATGTAACCTCGAGATAGTTATGTAATATAACGATGCTGTTCTAATGTTCCGTACAGTCATATCGGGTGGAACTAGTAGAATAACCTGAGGCAAGCATGGCTGGATATATGTCACGTGAGGTATCCGGTTCCGTCCCAACACAGAAGGCGGTCAGCGCCAGTGGCGGCTCCTTCAAGATCCATCAGCGCCCGGAGTCTGAAGTGAACTTCTCCAGCGTTGCTGCGTTCACCACCATCCCCGGGCCTCACTTCTCATCTGTTTGAGACTCCCAGTTTCTCGGTCGTTCTCCAGAGCCTTTCTGAGGGACGTCTCAACGGGTGTCTGCTTGTCTGGGCAGTCAGGCAACTGTCTTTTCCCTGGCTGAGCGCGTCGCGCCCTTTTGCGCTCATTCAGTTTCATTATCTACCTCTCTTTATTTCGATTGCGTCGGTGATCAACTCCAGCCAAAATGGCCGACTACGATGACGCCTACGAGGATGAGTTCTACGACGAGATGGACGAGGGGATCACGTCGGAGGATTGCTGGACCGTCATCTCGTCCTTCTTCGACACCAAAGGTCTAGTCTCCCAGCAGCTAGACTCGTTTGACGAGTTTATTTCGTCGACGATGCAGGAACTGGTCGAGGAACAGGGCCAGGTGACTCTTGACCAGACGCTTCCTCCCAACGAAGATGAAGTCGACCCCGTTGTCCTCCGTCGGTATGAGCTCAAATTCGGAACCGTCATGCTTTCCCGACCGTCCGTCACCGAGGGCGACGGTGCAACCACGATCATGTTGCCCCAGGAAGCTCGTCTGCGAAACCTTACCTACGCCAGTCCCCTCTACCTCGGTATCACGAAGCGAATCATGGAAGGTCGGGAGCGGTTGGTTGCCGACCGGAACGAGGAAGAGATGGGTGAGCCGGTCGAGGATAAGAAGACGCAGGGCACATACCTTCAATGGGAGCAGAAGGAGCTGCCGCCCGATCAAGCGAAGGAGGAAACCGTTTTCATTGGAAAGATGCCAATCATGCTCAAGTCCAAGTACTGTATCCTTAAGGATTTGAGTGAGCAGGCCCTTTACAACTGGAACGAGTGTCCCTACGATTCCGGCGGTTACTTCATCATCAACGGAAGTGAAAAGGTTCTGATCGCCCAGGAGCGTAGTGCGGGAAACACTGTGCAGGTGTTCAAGAAAGCACCTCCCAGCCCTACACCTTATGTCGCTGAGATTCGCAGTGCTGTTGAGAAGGGCTCGCGACTCCTCTCGCAGCTGTCGCTTAAACTGTTTGCCAAAGGCGACAGCGCCAAGGGTGGCTTTGGCCCGACGATCCGGTCCACGCTGCCTTACGTGAAGACCGATATTCCTATCGTGGTGGTCTTCCGAGCTCTCGGAGTGGTTTCGGACGAGGATATCTTGAACCATATTTGCTACGACCGCAACGATACCCCTATGCTTGAAATGTTGAAGCCTTGTATCGAGGAAGGTTTCGTCATCCAGGACCGTGAGGTTGCTCTGGATTTCATTGCCAAGCGTGGATCTTCTCAGTCGAGCATGAACCATGAACGTCGTGTCCGCTATGCCCGTGAGATCATGCAGAAGGAATTGCTCCCTCACATCTCCCAGAGCGAGGGTAGCGAAACCCGAAAGGCATTCTTCTTAGGTTACATGGTGCACCGGCTTCTGCAATGTGCTCTGGGTCGTCGCGATGTGGATGACCGTGATCACTTTGGTAAGAAACGTCTTGACCTCGCTGGTCCTCTTCTTGCGAACCTCTTCCGTGTTCTCTTCACACGTGTTACGCGAGACCTTCAGCGTTACGTCCAGAGATGTGTTGAGACGAACAGAGAGATCTACTTGAACATCGGTATCAAGGCAAGCACTTTGACCGGTGGTCTCAAGTATGCTCTTGCTACTGGAAATTGGGGTGAGCAGAAGAAGGCCGCCAGCTCGAAGGCAGGTGTCTCCCAAGTGCTCAGTCGTTATACATACGCGTCTACGTTGTCTCACCTTCGTCGAACAAACACGCCAATTGGTCGTGACGGAAAAATTGCCAAACCTCGCCAGCTTCACAACACCCACTGGGGTTTGGTCTGTCCTGCCGAGACTCCGGAAGGTCAGGCTTGTGGTCTGGTCAAGAACTTGGCACTCATGTGCTACATTACTGTCGGTACCCCCAGTGAGCCTATCATTGATTTCATGATTCAGCGCAACATGGAGGTTCTGGAAGAATTCGAACCTCAGGTTACGCCGAACGCGACGAAGGTCTTCGTGAACGGTGTCTGGGTCGGTATCCATCGGGATCCTGCTCACCTGGTCAACACCATGTCCCACCTGCGTCGCCGGAATATGATCTCGCATGAAGTCAGTTTGATTCGGGATATTCGTGAACGAGAATTCAAGATCTTCACGGATGCTGGACGTGTGTGCCGACCGCTTTTCGTTGTCGATAATGACCCGAAGAGCGAGAACTGCGGCTCGCTCGTCCTCAATAAGGAACATATCCGGAAATTGGAGCAAGACAAGGAACTTCCCCCGGATCTGGATCCTGAAGAGCGCAGGGAACGCTACTTCGGATGGGACGGATTGGTGAGGTCAGGTGTCGTCGAATACGTGGATGCTGAAGAAGAGGAGACAATCATGATTGTCATGACTCCCGAGGACTTGGAGATTTCCAAACAGCTTCAGGCCGGCTATGCACTCCCTGAGGAAGAACTCCATGATCCTAACAAGCGTGTCCGTTCGATCCTGAGCCAAAAGGCGCACACGTGGACTCACTGCGAGATCCATCCCAGTATGATTCTTGGTGTCTGCGCCAGCATCATTCCCTTCCCTGATCACAACCAGTCGCCCCGTAACACCTATCAATCTGCAATGGGTAAACAAGCTATGGGTGTCTTCTTGACGAACTTCGACCAACGCATGGAGACTATGGCGAACCTTCTCTATTATCCTCAGAAGCCTCTGGCCACGACCCGGTCTATGGAGTTCTTGCGGTTCCGTGAATTGCCAGCTGGTCAGAACGCTATTGTCGCCATCGCTTGTTATTCCGGATACAACCAGGAAGATTCCGTGATTATGAACCAGAGCAGTATTGATCGCGGTCTCTTCCGGAGTCTTTTCTACCGTACATACACGGACTCCGAGAAGATGGTTGGGTTGACTGTCGTTGAGCGCTTCGAGAAGCCCATGCGATCCGACACGATTGGCATGAGGAAGGGTACCTATGATAAGCTGGATGAAGATGGTATCATTGCCCCTGGTGTCCGCGTGTCCGGTGAGGATATCATTATTGGCAAGACGGCGCCGTTGGCGCCTGAGGCCGAGGAACTTGGTCAGAGAACCAAGGCGCACACCAAGCTGGATGTGTCGACGCCGCTACGAAGCACAGAAAGCGGTATCGTGGACCAGGTCCTCGTCTCCACCAGCAATGATGACCTGAAGTTTGTCAAGGTGCGCATGCGAACGACCAAGATTCCCCAGATTGGAGACAAGTTCGCCTCCCGTCACGGACAGAAGGGTACGATCGGTATTACCTATCGGCAGGAAGACATGCCGTTCACTCGGGAGGGAGTGCCGCCTGATTTGATCATCAACCCACACGCTATCCCGTCTCGTATGACCATCGCCCACTTGATCGAGTGTCAACTCAGTAAAGTGTCAGCGCTGCGTGGTTTCGAGGGTGACGCGACGCCGTTCACTGATGTTACGGTCGACTCGGTGTCACGCTTGCTCCGTGAACACGGCTACCAGTCGCGTGGATTCGAGGTGATGTACAACGGCCACACGGGACGGAAGCTGGTGGCGCAGGTCTTCCTGGGACCGACATACTACCAGCGTCTGCGGCACATGGTGGACGATAAGATCCACGCGCGTGCTCGTGGACCGACCCAGATCTTGACTCGACAGCCGGTGGAGGGACGTGCTCGTGACGGTGGACTGCGATTCGGAGAGATGGAACGTGACTGCATGATTGCGCACGGAGCCAGTGCTTTCCTGAAGGAGCGGCTCTTCGACGTGTCCGACCCGTTCCGCGTGCACATCTGCGATGACTGTGGATTGATGACGCCCATTGCGTAAGTTTTCCCCATGTTGATTTGTTGGATTGTTCCCGATCGTACATGAAAAGGAATAGTGGCTGACGGACCCCTGCTTGCAGAAAACTGAAGAAGGGCCTCTTCGAGTGTCGCCTATGCAACAACAAGCACCGAATCTCCCAGGTGCATATCCCGTATGCAGCCAAGCTTTTGTTCCAAGAGCTGGCCTCGATGAACATTGCCGCTCGCATGTTTACCAACCGATCCGGCGTGTCCGTGCGGTGAGGGGAAGATTTTCGGCCGAAGAGGAGTGATCTTCGTATTGTGTCCCATGCGGCTTACATTTATTTTCCTTTCCATCTTTCTGTTACCTTCTATTATTACTTGTCTTGCTAGTTTCCTATTCTGCTGAGCGAAAATTTTGCTTGTGATATTGACAGAAAGAAAACCGAACAAATCGGCATATTTGTGGCGTCCTGTGGTTCGGAGGGATTGTGTTTTTCTTTTTCCTTTTGGTGGTTTGCTGACGGTCCCTCCCGTCGTCTTTTCTCTTTATTATTAGTTCAGCCGCGGGTGCTTTTTTGGAGGATGGCTTCGGAAGAGGATGCGATGCTGTTTGATACTACAACATATTATACATGCAACTAGGGATTCCCAGCAAATACAATGGCGATAGTTGGAGAGAATGGGGGCCTCTCGGACGATTAATTTCTGCTCCCCCTCCCGGACGAACCTTGTTTGGGGGACGAGGGCGTGTTATTGGCGACGTAGAGACAGTCTAATGCCGGTGACGAGTTGATGCCCGGCGGTTAGGGGAGGCCTCTGATTGGCAGGGGCCGGGCGTGATGTGGTTGGCTGTCTTGGTGGGTCAGCTGCCGGGCGGAACCAATCGGAGATCTGTATTACCCGCCAGGAGGGCGGGGGAGGGGCAGCGGAGGTGATTGATTGGCCGGTGGGGGACAGAGCTGGCCTTCTATTCTGGGAAGCGCAGGAAAGGCAGACAACGCCTTAAAGATGCCGCAGCCGCCCAGCTCATCCTCTCCTCTTCTTCTCTTTTTCTTCTTTTCTTTCTTCAGCAAGCCCGGTCTTGTCTTGAGCTGCCCTTAGTTTGAAGGTATCCTGTGCACTGGTTGCACCGGTTTTGTTGATTTCTTGCTTATACTTCTTATTAATATCCCCGCCATCTATATCAAAAAAATCCCTTTGGATACTATATCCATCACCCACCCTTCTTATTATAATTCCTGTTCAGACGAGCTGTGCTCTCTGAATCCCCTTACCTTTGTTCAGGATCCTTCAACTGATACGACTTCTTAACGACCCAATCTAGTCGCCGGTCGACTTTGTTGCGCCTCGTTCCAGCTTAGACACTTGCTCAGCCTTGTTGGTTCCTATCGCCAAGGCTTTTCTTGTCTTTTGTTTTACACATACCTATTCATAATCTATTTGCGTGTCGTGGACTGGATCCCGTCAACCACAGAGCTTCGTTGTGACCGATTGTTGACAGCCAATCCAACATCCAACAACCAACACCCGGACTTGATCGATTCGACTCTGGTAGTCTCTCGTCTCAAGTCCTCCAACGAATATAGACCTCCGCAGTTACTCGAGTGGAAGTCACCTGGCTCATTGTTCGCCCACGACACCCTCCGCTATACTTCTTGATTGCTGCACATAATATAATTTCTAGTACATTCCGGTGCACCATCCACAATGTCGGCCGTTCAACTCAAGTTCAATCTCCGCACCTCTTCCAATGTCAAGACCGTCCATCTGGTCGGCTCCTGGGACAACTACTCGCGCCAGATCCCCCTCTCCCGGGATGATGTCAAGCCCGGCGCCTGGGTGGGCAAGTTCCGCTTCCAGACCTCGATGCTGAAGCTCGGCGGCCGCTACTGGTACTACGTATGTCATATCCTCCCTGACGCCCACGACCCGAGACACTGACAGACCCCCAGTACATCATGGACGGCTATCACGTCTCCCATGACCCGGCCGTCGAGTACACCGTGGAGCCCACCACCGGCCGCAAACTGAACATCCTGGATGTTCCCGGTGGCAAGGCCTCCGCGCCAGCGCCCCGGGAGAAGCACCGCCGGACGTCCCACGACATCGCCAAGGGCCGCGCCTTGTCCCCGTCCAAGATCCAGCACCCCAAGCCGTCCAAGCCCTACGCCTCGCGCCAGATCCGCGAGTCCGACTTTGCCCCCACCGTCGACGACCTCACCCGTCGCTTTGCCGGCTCCCGCCTGTCCGATGAGTACTCGTACTCCAACAGCCCGCCCAGCTCCGTCGGCTCCTCGCTGTCCTCGCGCTCCTCCGGCAGCACGTCGCCCTCGTCACTCTCGTCCATGAGCGACCCACCCAGCGTCTGCCGCTGTGAGCGCTACGGCATCACCCGCAAGGGCGACCGCGTCAAGCTGGACTGCGGTGGCAGCCGCTGCGGCTACGTTACGGAGTCGTCCGAGGCCAGCTGCTCCGAATCCGACAGCGATGAGGAGTACCGCCGCGCACGAAGTGCTGTGCGTCGTCAGGGCATCGTCGTGCGCAGATAAATTCCGACGGGCTCGACGCTGTGATCGTATGACAATGACAACCTCGGGGTGGCTCTGTGGCTTCTGTGGCCGGCCGCCTTGACGACTTGATGAGATGCGGGCTATTGGCATGTTGCAGTAATTGCCTTGGATATAGTCGCTCTTTTAGCAGGATTCCTGCGCTAATCACCTGAAACATGACAAAACCACAAAAAAAAAAGGAGGAGGAGAGCGTAGCCGGACTACGGACGAGCCGGACTCGCTTCGTGGCCGCGTCAGGGGACGAGGGGAGAAGTGGTATGACAAGGACGCTCTGCATGTTCGCTGTGCAGCCAGGCGAATGAGTGATGATGTGATGTTGATGATGCTGACGATGTTGGGCAATGGGGGGAGTGGTAGATGCAATAGTAGTTGTAGGTAGAAAATATATAGCTCGGATGGTCCACATCCCGCATCTCGGATATCCCGAAGTCACATCTATTTTAACGACCTCCACCGGACGTACTGCATGATTCATACTTCATTCCGTCACCCTCGTCTCTACCATGACCTCAACAACCCCCCTCACCGTCCAATACAAGGAGGCCAACGGCAGCAAGATCACGACGGACGTCTATCTGCCGTCGGGCGATTCTCCCTCGTATCCCGTCTGTAAGTAGAACTACACTTTCCAGCGCCGAAGCTCACCAGCATCCAGTGATCAACATCCATGGCGGCGCCTTCATGCTGGGTCATTCGGGCATGGTCTCCATGCCCCAGATAGACGACTGTCTCGCCCGCAAGTGGATCGTCGTGGTCCCCAACCACCGTCTCTGCCCGCAGGTCAACATCCTCGACGGCCCCATCAGCGACTGTCGCGACCTCCTCCACTGGATCTACTCCGGCCAGCTGGACGCCTACCTCCAGGGCCAGGGCAAGCCGCACCGCGTCGACCCAGAGCGGGTGATGGCCTTTGGAACCTCCAGCGGTGGGATGATTGCTCTCTCCCTCGTACGTCCATGCCATCCCCTCCCAAAACGCAGTACATCCAACTGACCCAAACAGGGCTATGACGTCCCCAAACCGCCCCGCGCTATCCTCGACTTCTACGGCGCCGTGCACTTCACGCACCCCTTCTGGACTTCCCCCCTGCCGCACCTCAAATCCACCCTCCCGGCCTTCGACGACGCCTTCCTCCACCGCATCTACGACGACCGCCCGGTGCCTACCAGCAGCGCCACCTCCCTCGAGGGTCAGGCCCAGACCCGCGCCGGTGCCGCCCCGGACTTCTCCCGCCCCCGCGACGCCTTCGCCTTCACCCAGCTCGCCAACGGCACCGTCCTCGACGCGTGCTTCCCCGGCGGCGACGTCCGCGCCATCGACCCGGTCGTCCGCGCCGGCCCGCACTTCCCGCCGACGTGCATCGTGCATGGGCTCGACGACCGCATGGTGCCCATTCACCTGAGCCGGACGCTGGCGGCGGTGCTGCGCGAGCACGGCGTACGGTGCGAGATGGTCGAGGTGCCCGGCGAGGGGCATACGTTTGCCATGGGCATGCAGGCTGGGTCGGCGACGTGGGAGGTGCAGCGGCGGGGGTTTGATTTCCTGGAAGAGGTGATTTCCTCGTAGGCCGCGGTGGGCCTGTTACTGGGAGGTGATGTTAGATGGAGTTGTAGGAGGCTGGTTTGCATGAAATGGTGGTCATCTGCCTGCAATGACTGGACATGATTATATATACATCTGTGAATGAGTAATGCAAATGTGTGAAATATTAGAGAACGAGTCAGGCCCAGCCTGGAAATAGTACAGCAGTACCATGCCACCCCCTCCTCCCCGATTAAGCAAAGCAATCAGACAGCGCTCGCGCCGTCGGTCGTTCCTCATCCCGCATAGACTCGTTTCTCATCGATTCGCTCAGAGCACCCGCAGTAGACGTGACCGGCACGTCGACTACGGACTATACTCATACCCCCTTGGCACTGGAGTACCCGGAATCGGGCCAGCCGGCGGAGCCGGACGAAGAAGTGGCCGAATGGCCTGGGCGTCGCAGCGAATGCCGCGCACAGGTGTATCCGACCAAGACGGTCTTTTCCTGCACGCCGTGGCCGCGCTGGCCGTAGGCCTCACACGGGTCTACCGCGTGTTCGAAGTAGAGGCAGCCGCAGACGGAGAATCGCTCGACGAGTTTGTAGCACATTGTCGGGATTGTTTTAGGTGCTGGGGGCAGGGAGCGTGGGACGGGACGGCCAGCGGCTGGATGGGATTAGGTCGAATGGGTTGGTAGAAAGAAAGGTGCGGGACGAAGGAAGGAATGGTCAAGAGGAAGAGAAAGAAAGACAAGAAGGACGGTGCTGAATGTCACCAATGCGGCCAGTCGAAGCATTTATAACGAGGGAGATAGACCATCAGGCGACCAGACCATCCTGGACATGACACAGTTCAAGGGCGGAGAGTAAAGAGCATGCTCTCGAGCGAGTCCAGGCCGGATGGATTGTCGTGGTGGTTTCCAACCTGCAAGGCATCCATCCAAAGGTAGTTTGCTTGGAATGTACGTGTATAGGGCGAGCAAAAGGAACGAAAGGGACAAAAAACTAATTGACCGAGAAAGAGAAAGGCTAAAAAGAAAAGCACTGGACCCATTCCATCGGGCACGATATAAAAAAAAAATTAAATTAGAAAATCCCTTTCCTGAATTATTATTAGTGGTGATTTCATTTCCATCCCACCCCTCCCCGTAGGGCGAGCAGCGCGGACAACACCGAGCCCTAGTCGATCAGTGGGGACTAGACACTCGGGCTGAGGCGTCAAGGCCCCATCCTGCGTCTACCAAGACGCATGTAGCGTATGCCGTGGACTGGCGAGGGAGTCTACGACGCGCTGCATCTGCACAATGGGCTCACAAGCCGTAGGGCTGTCCATTCCGGGACGGCCTGGTAAGCCATGGACGAGAGATGACAGCTGATCCAAGGTTGAGAGGACGGCTAAATGCAACGGCAACGGCTTGGAGGCTCAAAATGAACCGGTGTAAGCAACCCCTCATGTCATGGAGCACCTTGCAGGGGGCATCTCAGCTGGGCTGTCATGGTAATCAATGTTCACCCGTTTTCATTGCTATCTGCCGAACAGGAAACCTTGGGGGTGACTGGAGGGGGTTGCCCGGTGTTCATAGGGCCGAGGATCATGCACTACTGCGGCATTGGCCCAGTTTTCAAAGGCAGGATGAGACGGGGCGCTGGTGGTTCGGAGCAAGATGCTACTAATACTACTAGTATGGCGGATGGAGATGTTTTGTCAGGGTCTGGCGGGTCACTGGACCGGTGGCCTGAGTCATCCCTCGCTATCCGCCAATCAGCGGGCCGCCTTCGCCAGGCAGCCATTTTTGATATCGTCGCGGTTAATAATGGTTAATAATGGGAATTGCATTCCCCGTTCAGGCCATTGGGCAATTTCCCAAGTATACCGAGCATCGGGCACGCCTGGAGAAAAAGCTGAAGCTATCCAAGTAGCGGTCAACGGCCATTATTCTAGCCACGGCCTTGCTTCGCCTCACTGCACGGCCACCCGGGTCGAACGCCTGAGGCTTATACATGACTCCAGTACCTCGGCTGTTACTCCATACACATGCTGTCCATATCTGTATCATATTAATCTCTACATAATACAGTGAACCCAGATCCATCCGAGCCAAATGACCATCAAAAATAACTCCCTACACATACATGCTCCGAGTGCCCGAACTTTTACATACATTCCAAGGCCCCGAAGCTCAATCCCCTGGCCAGCCCCAGTCGTAGCATGCGTAGGACGTCTTCTCCCTTGACATCAGAGGGCAGACCTGCACGCCAGTCCCAGCCGCGTTCTTGCGCGTTGTCTCTCCGGCCCTCGTTCATTCGAGGCACCAGTACCCCGGAGCTGCTGGTCGAACCAGGCACCGAACGACCGCGCGCCGATTCGATCATGTCGTTGCTGATGAACGAGAAGGTGCTCGAAGCCGTCTGTGACGACACAGATTTCTTCAGCAACGCACGCGGCGACGGCGGTAGGACAAATGATTCGTTGGACGGCGCGGTGCTCAGAGTAGCATGTTGCGACGACTGGTGGTCAATCAGGGTAGAGCGAAAACATTCCTCGCACTGGGAGTACACCCGAGGCGTGACCGTTTCCAGATCTTCTATGGCAGACAAAACAGCGATCTGTTGAGGAACAGAAAGAACGGGGGTGGGTTCTATTTTACGTTAGCCCGTAATGACTCATTGGATATGGCGGGAAACTTACGGTTTATGAGCGGCAAGACTTCAGCCAGAAGCACCATTAACCCATCCACCTGCACGGCAGAGTCGCGGTCCGGGTCAAAGAGCCCACCGTAGATGCTATCCGCGGCGCTGCCAATAACGGCCACCAAAGCCTGCGCGGCAGCTCTCCGTCTGGCCAAGGGCTTGTAACGAGGCTTCTGTCCAGCTTCCAGGCCGACAGTCTCGTCTCGGGTCTCATAGAACCGTCGGAGCGTGGCGTAACCACTGAAATAGAACTGGAGAATGCTTGCAGCCTCTTCGTCGCTAGCAGCAATCCCCTCCAGAGCAGTTTTAGGTTCCTTGATCAGTGCATAGAGCTGATCATCCAGCTCGGCAGCTGGAGGATAGGCCCGAGATTCAACTAGACTGTACGAAATAAGAAGGTCGACAACCGACTTGACCTTGCGGCGGCAGTGGGCCCGAGAATAGCACATAAGAGCGAGTCCGTATTCCTCGCCTTTCGAGGCGGTAATGTCTCCGTAACGCTATACTCATTAGTATGACGTTCAGCTTCCGGACACGATGAACCTACCTCGGATACTCTCCGGCCCTCCTTCTCCAATCCCAGCTCTGAGCAGAGTATCACGACCTTGTCCATCTGCTCCACAGTATCAAGACGTAGCCTATCCACCAATTCAGAGACACTTTTCTGCATCTTTTCATGATCACTCAAACGGCTGAGGACTTCGAGGGCAAGCTCCCAACCCTCCCGGACACCAGTATCATTTTCAATAGACAGACGTTCAAACAATCCGGATGAGTAAGCGCTGAGGATATCGTCCTTGTGGACACGTTGCTTTTGCGAGCCGTCTTGACCATACGAGAGAACCATGAGGTCATCCTCACTAAGACCAGGAAGCGCCTTTTCGCGGGTCTCAGTATCAAGCCAGCCTTCTGCAGAGGCAACTTCGGCCACAGCGGAAGCTATGCAAAGAGACCATGTCTGCAGGAGTTCCAACACGCCATCAACGTTGCCCTCAAAGACCGAGGCCAAGCCAACCTCAAGCTGACTGAGAGAATTGATCCGGAACCCGGCATTACCCGCGTCTGCGTTTGTGGCGTTGTTAAACGCCCGGTCAAGGCGGCGGATGTAGGCTTCTTCCGGTGGGATGCCGTTATTCAAGAAAGTCTGTCGCTTGGAACCTCGGGGACGCAGGAAGTTGCTCATGGCAAATTCATCGCCAGCTTCCTCCTCATCTTCTCCATCCCACCACACCGTTAGTCCGATGGTAGCTTCAACCCAGTCTTGAGCGTGGTTCATGATAGCGTCCGTGTCACCGAGGATGATGTGGTACAGGGACCTGAGGTTCTGGTAGATCGTCCAGGGAACGCGACTTTCGGCCATGCGCGCAGACTGCGCAAAAGAGTGGTCATGTGCTATAGAGGTAGGTCCTAGTCCAAAGTTGATCGCCTGGAAGCGGTTTCCAACGGCGGGAGGTTCTGACTCTTGCTGCTCATCCCCTTCCGCAAACTCCTCCAGGTCTGTAACGGCCGTCATTACACGCCTCCGATATTGAGTCCATTCGGAGTCCGTAACATCCCAGTCTCCATGCTGACTAGGGCAGGAGTCGAGGATCTGGAGGGCCTTGTTGACACAGCGCTGGATATTCTGGAGCTGTGCACCGCGGTATCCAGACTGTGGCAGTCCATCTTCCAAGGCCGAGCGCGCGTAGTTGAAATCGGCAGATCGCAGGACTTCCGCAGCCTCTGATAGATGTCCACGTAGCACAGCAGCATTTACAAACTCCCAGAAGCCCGGAGATGCAACAGGACTGGGTTCTGTTTCCTTCAACTGGCGGAGATCAACTGACTGGGAGTGGTTTGCGTCTAGCCAGTCGAGAAGGACTTTCGGCATAGGTGTGGGCGCGCTTTCTCTGGAGCCGGACAGGACCAGACTTCGCGGGGCTGCAAAGCCGACGTTGGAAAAGCTGCCAGGTTTGGACGTCGACTGAGGGGGGTGATGCAACTGAATCAACAAAGATCCTAGAAAGCTTGCCTTGGCAACATTCGAGGCATTGTCGCCGGGTCCAATGACTCCTGTAGAACGACCACTCTGCTCGGCATATGGCTTCCACATGGCAGTCAACCGGCTACAGGCCTCTGCGAGAGTTGCGGAGAAATCGGTCTCTTGGAAGCCAACCTGTCTGGCA
The DNA here is from genome assembly GCF_047715705.1 of Aspergillus ambiguus. Lineage (NCBI taxonomy): Eukaryota > Fungi > Ascomycota > Eurotiomycetes > Eurotiales > Aspergillaceae > Aspergillus > Aspergillus ambiguus. Next base: position 205,337 of record NW_027395515.1, on the reverse strand, counting down.
TCGTCGTACATGCGACAAATTTCGTCTTCCGTGTTGATGATAATGTCACCGGGTTCGTCAACTGTCGCAACACGAGATCTTGAAGCGAAGTTCCGTACGATCGACGGGACGGCCGAGTCTTTCTTGGGCGACAGTTTTCCTTTGCGCAGAAGCGACTGGCTGGCCCATTTCTCATCCAGCTTCGGTCGTTTTGCGTTGTCCGGGTTCGAATAGATCGATTTGCGCTGACCGGCGGAAGGTTGGGGAGCTGGACTATTGCCAAACTGGGAGTCCAAGAAACTAAATCGACCAGGGTTTCCAAGTCTGTTTTCCACTTCCATATCACCACCATCTTCGTGTTCTTGAACGTCTTCTTCCATCTCCTCCGCATCTTCATCCTCGTAATCACCTTCCATTTGCGAAGAGCCGAAGTCCCTGGCCGAATTCGTAGATTCGCCGAACTGACTGTCACCAGTTATACTGAAAATGGAACGCGACGGCGCCAACGACTTGGCCGGAGCGGTTTTCTTGCCTTTAGGGTAGGCAAAATCGGAGCCAATCGACGACCCAAAGATGCTGTCATTGGGGTTGACGTTGCCCGATTTCGTGAAGAGAGACTGCGATGAATTCAGATGGGATCGGGAACTCATCTGAGAGCTGCCGTAGATGGTGGACGGAGGAGGACCGGCGGGGGTGAAGGAGTTGGAAGCCGACGGCGGAACGCCCGAGGGAGTGGTGGAGAGATTGCTGAACAAGCTGCGGGATTTCCCCGGAGTCGACGGAGGGTCTGAATCATATGGCGTCTGGAAAGACATCCTGACTGGTCCAGGACGAAGTGAAGACAAATTGACCTGAGAACCGCAGGGGAGATACGGTGAATAAACAAAGAGCTAATATTTCTTGACCGGTGGAAACCCGGGGCGATTCAACGCTGGGACCCCGATCTGGGGAGGAGGGAGTCTCCGTCAGAAACGAGAGATATCCCAACAGTGACCCGCAACGACGGACGACGGGAAGGCGAAGGGAGGACGCGAGAGAGAGCAGACGATGAGCTGTCACCGTCCGGCGTCGTTTCTTCTTCTGCGTCGATCAACGCGCGCGAGTCTTGGCACCGCGATGTCAGGTGAGGTCAGGTGATAATAAATCACGTGCAAGCCTGACGTCACGTGGAGACCCGTCCCCTTTGGGAATGCTCGTATTCGCTCCCCCCGCTCATTGGCAGTGCCAACCAACACTGCCTTGAGCCCACTTGCGCCCGAAGCTGCTGTTCGGCTGTGTATGGCTCCCGGTCAGTCAGATCGAGGCTAAGCCCTGCCACTAATCCAGAACCAACCGTTGCAGGGAGCCTAATATGGTAAGGTAGGGATGGAAGGTTTGCGGTTGGGGGCCGCAACGATAAGGTATAAGAATGTCTGGATCGCCCATCAGACAAGCATGACCTGCCCATGAGCCATTGTTGATCCGCAACCATGGAGAAGCACAAGAACACAGTGGGCGTATATGACGCCGAATCCCTCCATCCAACCAACTCCGTCGCTGGTTCGGCGTCAGTTGACGGTAGTATCTCCCAAACACCCCCCGGGTCTCGTCTATATCATGTCTACCATACTATGTTTCGTTACGACTACAATGTGACGGCGGCCGATAAAACACCGCTCTTCCACGTGTACAATTCCTTGTTCACACCAAAAAAGCCCGACCTTACTGTCCATGCTGGTAGCGACGAGAACGGCCCGGCTGTCGCGGCTTGCAAGTTCCTCCACTTTTCCAGACACTTCAAGGTCTGCATCGGAAACCCTGATGATGTCAGTTCTACTCAATGGGAAGATCTCGTGTGTCAAAACATGTGGCATAATAAGTTCCGTTGGCAAATGACGATCAACGACGGTCGACGGAAGTCTTTCGTGTGGAAGTCCACCCATTCTGTTGGCGCCGGGGGTGAAAAGCCTTCCGTCTTCAATTCGAACTGTTGGAAGCTGCTCGACGAGCGAAGCGGACGCATTGTGGCCGTGTTCACAGGCAAAATGGCAAGCCTTAAGAAGAGTGGTCAATTGCAGGTGGATGCAGACTACGGCCAGAAGTTCGACCTAATGGTTCTCGTGACTGTGCTTGCATTGTATGAAAAGCAGCGACGACGCAACAGTAGTGCTGCTGGTGGAAGCGGCGGCGGTGGTGGCGGCGGCGGTTGATGGGTTATCCATTACCAGACTGTTTGGATTGTCTTTTTTTAGAGCTTTATGATACCATGTTTATTTATGAGCGTAGAGAATGTACCACTTACTGAAGAGATGTTCCGCGATGCGCACGGTAGGTCATTGTGTTGCCATCCGTAAAAACGATTATAGTTACTTGAGTTTACCAGCATCGATGACATAATCACCGTCTCTCCTCTCGATGCCTCTGACAGCACTGAAGAGCTTCCTTCCACTCGACACTCTGCAACCATGGCACTCAGGAGACCCCATCGCAAATCCCGCCACGGCTGTGTGGAATGCAAGAGGAGACGAGTAAAGGTGAGGTCGAACCCTCGAATCCCTACAGCTGGAGCACTTCCATCGCTCATTCTCAAACAGTGCGATGAATTGAGGCCAGCATGCCTCAATTGCTCCAAACGGCATTCCGAGTGTCATTATGAAACAGCCAGTTCTCTTCGTTGGACAAACGAGGAACCTCCGCCGCTACGGCAATCCCACCAACTTGACGGTGCAGAATCCCAATTGCCTGGCTCTCCATTTTCCACTGCACATTCGTTTGCCATCCTGGGCCAACTGAGCGGCCCCGACGGAGGCCTTCACTCAGAACCCAGCTTAAACCTCAGTAACCTGGAGCTGATGATGCAATGGTGCAATTCAACCCACCGCACCTTGGGCCGGAACGAAAGGGTCGAGTCTGTTTGGCGCACACATGCTCCCCAGGAAGCACTATCACATCCCTTTCTCATGCATGGCATCCTGGCCCTTTCGGCTCTGCACATCGCACGGACCTGCGATGACCATCGTCGACCAACATATCTCAGCACGGCGGTGTCGCACCAGAACCAAGCGTTGGCGTCTTTCCGGGAGTCGCTGAACGATATAAACGCTTCCAACGCCAAGGCGATGTTTGCGTTCGCCAGTATTGTGGTAGTCTACGCCCTGGGTTTCCCCCACTCGCCTGATTCCAAGGACCCGCAGTCATGCCTGGAGGATCTGCTTCAGGTGTTCACCCTATCACGTGGCGTCCAGCAAGTTCTCTCCCAGGCCACCCCGGCGATCAAGGATACAGACTGGGAGGTAATTCTCCAGCTGGACGACTACGACACAACCCTCCCGGAGGAGGAATCATCCGCTCTGCAGCGGCTACGAGAGGTAAACAGCGCATGTGGTGCTGAAGATCCACACCATGACGCTGCGGCCTACGACATGGTCCTTGATAACTTGGAAGACATGGCCGCTGGGGTCTATGGCGGCTTAACCTCCATCACTGTTGCCTGCCGGTGGGCAATCAAAATGAGACCAGAGTACGCAGGCGCACTCAGGTCACACAGCCCGCTAGCCCTCGTCATTCTTGCGCACTACCTGACCATTCTCCACCGTGCGAGGCCGGACTGGTGTGTGTATGATTGGACTATTCGAGTACCAAAGGCTATCCGGTCGATACTCGATGAAAGCTGGAAGCCTTTGGTGCATTGGCCGATGGTGGTTATCTACGGAGAAGCCTCCCCGACGAGTGAAACATGAAACTGTTTATTCTTGAAAAGCTGCAAATATCTAATCTACTATATTAAACTGGCATGGCGACCTCACACACCTTCAATCCCCCTTTGGTGGTCATTACTCGCCCCCGTCCCAACAGACAGTTTATCTGACTCGGGTGGATGACGACAAAGATAACGAGCACGGCGAACATCAGAAGCCCATCAAAGATATAGATATAGACCTCTGTCGAGAGCAGATATCCGTCCCATCCCTGGAAGTACTCCACTACACGGAAGATGGATCGGATCAAGATCAGGATGCTGGAGACATGCAATGCATAAAGATGCCTACGCCAAGGGATATAGGAGTCGACCGATTGCGCCGTTGGATGGCGTCCGATCCGTTTCTGGAAGACGATAGCGCTAAAGAGGAAGAACCCGAAGAAGATGATCTGCACGAAAAGACCGCCCAGGATGACGTTCTCGCCTGTTTTCTGCGCGGCAGTGACCATGAGTCCAGCGCCTGCTTTACGTTAGTCGAATATCGCAAAAATTTGCATTGGTAGAGATCAGCTTACCGGACGCCTGCATCAGGAAACTCAGCACATCGCCCGCCACAAAGATCTTGGTCATCCAGTTTACACGAATGAGTGATAGCTTTTCCCCCTTGACGAGATAGATGATCCGTCCTAGCTCCATGTATATGCTGGCGGCATAGAGGGCGGGTGCGACGAGTAGTAGCGTGCTTTGCATCACATACGGACCGAGCGTGAAGTTGGGAGCTTCCGACGAAGACATGGCACGACCTATGTAGCCAATAAACTCAACTGTCATTGGTTAGTCCTCGGACTTTACTCAATGGAGTGAAGTGCGAAGTTCTTACACCATCCTCCTATCGTGATAGGGATGAAGAACCAGGTTCTCGTTCGGAAGAGATGATAGGTATGTAGGATGGTGGTAACGCCAAAGAGGATAATAAAAATGACGGCCGCAGCCATTGATGGGGTGTACTTGTAGGCCACCCAGCCGCTGAAAGAGTCTGCCATTGTGATGTGCTGTATGTGGTGGCCAAGTACTACCAAAGAAGTGTATGGAGGACGAACTGAAGTAGACGATTCTCTGTACAGCAAATGGATGTCCATTTGAATCGATAAGGGCAATGGCCATTTATATAGCGCGACAGATCCTGCATATCCAGGCACCTTCATTTGGTTCCACCAACTTCACTTGTTGATCCGTTGACGGCAACCTTCGTATATCTCGTACTTACTACCCAATCTGGTAAAGACGCAGTCGGGCTCTCTCCGCCGCCCCGCCACAGTTAAGCATATTCTTATTTAGCGGGTTGTTCGTATTATCTTCCTTATACGGTTAGTGCTGGTGGCCTCTAGATCATGGTTCTATTTACGGAGGAATGAAATATCTTATCATTCAGACAACAGAGAATGCTACTTCCGGAATATTATCCGCAGTATACAATCCTTCGATCTCTAATAGGAGGCGGCAGATGCAGGGCTCGGCCCGGATTATATTGAACTCCAGTTGTACGCGATTACCCCTATCCAAAATCCAAGACCTCTCAGGTTTGAACCGCGCGTCGTCGCTTATGGAATGGGAAATGAGAATCCAACCGGCCTGGGACCCTTTATTATAATGACTTGGATCGATGGCAAGAAAATATCAGACGTGATGAGACAAAACGATCTCCTTGACAAGCATGACGTTCTGGATCCCGCCATCAACCGCGAGACACTCAAGACAATGTATGGAGAGATGCCGGATGTTCTGCTCCAGCTCTGGGGGCTCGAATTTGACAACAATGGCGGCATTGACGAAGACGGAATGACTGGGAAGCCAGTTGTCGATGGGCGACCCTTGACTCGGAAGCTGAACGAATTGGACTGAATGACAGTACCCCACGAAGGACTTACCATACATCCGTCAATTACATCGCGTCGCTCCTGGAGCTTCAGTCAATACACCTCGAGCAACAGCGCAATAGCATTTATGACTCCCAGGAGTGCAGGGAGAAATATGCTTGCTGTCAGTTGATGAAAGCTACTGCGCTGAATTTCATCCCCAGGGAGGACTGCGGGCCCCCTTAAGCTATTCTGCGATAATCTGTGCCCCGAGAATGTGCTAGTAGATGACTCATTTCGGATTGCCGGTGTCCTTGACTGGCAGTTCAGCTATGCAGCTCCTTCTCAGTTTGCAGCAAGCATTCCTTGGTGGTTACTCTTGAGGCGGCCTCATTCCCCTGTTAACCAATATGGCCCTGAATCTTTCTTTGGGCTCTTTCTCCCAAAGGCTACGCTATTCTGGGAGGCGCTGGGGGAATGAAAGAAACCCCATGATTTGACTAGACAAGATCACCTCCTGTCAGTTCGGATGCGTCAGTCTATTGAAGATAGATCTGCATGGTTCACATCTGCATCACATATGGTGGCTTCTGTTGGTCTTCTTTATTGGGATTTACTCGATGAATATTGCTGCGGGGCAAGGTTAAGCATGGCACTCAGAGTCCATGCAGTTACAACACCGCAGAAATATATAATCTACGGGAGCACTTCGTTCAATTGAAGATTGAACAGCTTCAAAAGTACTATTAATAACTCGGGGAAGATAAGGACGTGAGCTACGGCCAGAGCCGCCTCTCCAGCCGATAGCTGAGGGTGACCACAGGTATGAGATCCTACGCGACCTTTTCTTTCATTAATTACTGATTATCGTTGGCGCAGTATCTGGTTTTTGAAAACAGATGATTCTTAGGAGATGTTCTTGCTAGGTTGACCGCTGGGTTAGGTATCATGCTTTTCAAGAAGTGGGCAGAGGTACGCAGATGGTAGGTAGTAACGAAAGATAGCCATGTCCTGGGCTACATTTATGGAGAACAAAGTGGGCTATCACATTTTCTGGCGGTTAATCAACTGTCTGCTGACCGCGGCCTCAACCCTATACCTTTTTCCCGTGCTGATGGCCAAACGCAAGCACAGCGGGCGACGGCTTTCAGTTAGGTACCGTCGCTTGTCGTTTTAATTAGGTGAGCAATCTGCTGCCACTCGCGAAGGGCGGTAAGATGTGCTACGGGTCGTTCTTCCGAGTCATCTTACCGTTGGTGCTCGGGAGTATGCGGTCTTGCTATGGGTACCTATGAACATTCCTGTGCAAACCTGCTGAATCCCCTACGACTCCAACGAAACATTTCCCCCCTATCCCTGGAGTTACATAATGATATCCAAAATATGCCGATCATGTGGGTTAAATAATATCTGACCATCTACTCCCAAGCCATCTTCGAGCTGCCCCCTAGCGAGCCGGGTTCGATTTAATGCCTACTATCGTCGCCTACTATCGTCGGAATGGTCGTCTTGGGCTCCACGCTCCGTGAGCAGTAGTCGATCTCAATCAATCTTCTGGCCTCCACTTTATGGAGCTCAGCAGCAGCGGTTTCGCTTGGTTGATATCCGTAAGACCATCGCCATGCATGCTCGACTCCGCATCATCATCGCGGCCGGGAATGGGTAGCTGATGACAGCGTTGTTGCCAGCGCTGCAAGCACTGTTTACATCCAACGACCTCTGATATGTCACCAGGCTCATGAACTACATCTGTAGCTTCACGCTCGTCTCGAGAGTCGTCATCCTCTATATTTTCTTTGATCAGGCGGTCTCGATTCGCAGCCAGTCCATGCATGGTGGTGCCTAACCCCGCGCCAGCAAGGCATTTGCCCAGTCGTTCAACCTGTCCGTCCGCGAGAATGTGGTACAGCTCTAGATGCAATATCTGCAGGCAATCTGGTGGAGAGCTATTACCTTGGCTCTTCTGACCTGGTGCTCGTGTCTTTACAGGACGAGGGCGGTGGCTTTGGCGATGCCTCTTCCACATCGACCACCGCCTCGGAGGAAGAAATTCCCCATGAACGTAGTTTTTCAGTCGTGAATTTTATTCTGTAAAATAGAGATGGACTTTCCACTCTACGGATGGGATCATGAAGTTGCGCTTCCGGTTCGGCCATCAGGATTCCCATGAGTAGTAGTAGGCAGCCCCTCTGGGTTACAAGACGGACATTGTCCGACATCCTTGCTGTGGGCTACTACAATCGCCTGTACTGAAGGTCTGAAGGATTAGGATCTCCAGACTGGCAGCAGAGCCATCGTATTCGAGGGCTCGGCGTGTGTAAGATTTACGCCAAGAGCCGTGGCCATGATGTCCGAATCGGGAAGGTCTCGTACTCGGGTATATCCAATTCGTCACGCAGGAGAAGCATAAATAGAGTCAGTTGGGAACAGAAAAGCTCTGTTTGTCTCAGCGTAATTTCATTCAAATGACACATTTGCATTCCATTCTACCACTATGATTATTCCAAATCCCTCTCAGCTCGTCCTAGCAGCGGGATTTATCTCCTCTGCAATAGGGGACACATCCACCCAACCTCGACGTCGATGCGCATATGGTGACAGATGCTGGCCTGACTCCCAAATATGGGATAACTTTAATTCGTCCATTGATGGAAGATTGATTCGTTCCATGCCTCCAGCTTCTGTGTGTCATGTCGAAGAATACAACGCCAGCCAATGCCGCGTTGCAAAGGAAAGTTGGCTGGATAGTTCCTGGAGAACAAACCAGGCAGGGGCACATTCGGCAATCGTATGGGAGATGGGAAAATGGGGCCAATGTGGGATCAATACGCCGGTGGAGGCCCCATGCGACCAAGGAATTGGTATGTCGAATGTCTTGTTGATATTTATCTTAGCCATTTTAACGATGGGGATGTTTCTATCAAATAGTTCCATACTATTCAGTTGATGCAAGGTGTACCGAAGACATACAGAAGACTGTGAAGTTTGCCAGTTCAAAGAACCTTTTACTCGTGACGAAAAACACGGGACATGATCAGTAAGGATGACTGGTCAGTTCACAGAAGGTAAACATTTTTTACTAACAGCTTTGGTAGTCTCGGTCGATCAAGTGGTGCTGGAGCATTGTCGATCTGGACGCATAATCTCAAGGGTATCGAATGGCATGACTCGTTTGTGCCTCAGGATGCTCCTTTAGACGTGCATGGCATTCCGGCTGTGACATTACAGGCAGGAGAGCAATGGCTCGGTGAGTATCAGTGTTCTTATTGACTCTGTTTCTCGTACTGAGTAAATGGTGCAGATGTGTACAATGCTGCCGCTGAACGCGGAGTACTGGTAGTTGGTGGATCGGCTCGAACCGTCGGCGCTGCTGGGGGATATGTACTGGGTGGAGGTCATTCTCCGTTTGCTCATTTCCATGGCCTCGCTGCGGATAATCTTCTAGAGGTGACAATCGTATCCGCTGACGGAAAATATCGAGTTCTCAATGCCTTCACCAATCCTGACTATTTCTGGGCTATCCGTGGCGGCGGCGGAAGTGCATGGGGAGTACGTTACTTGACCTGATACATCGGACTTGGGTAATGAAACAATTCTAACGTGTACTTAGGTCATTACGTCGGTTACATATCGAACGCACAAAGTTCCGGACAGCCTCCTCATCGGCTTTGTGCAGCTGAATGCCTCCAGTAAAGCCAGCTATAAACGCGTTGTCGCCGAGAGTCTGAAGGTACTGCCGACTGTAACTGACGCAGGGTATACCGGATATGGAGACCTGACGGGGGGCTTCACGGCTATCTTCGTGCAGCCCAATGCCACAGTTGCGTCTTTTAATCAAACATTCTTGCCGTTTTTCAAGCTATCGCAAGTTCCAGGGGTATCTGGCGCCGTCGCTGCGTTTCCGTCGACCTGGGCAGGGTATGTGGAGAGCTTCCTGAGGGATCCTAACATCGGAACCAATATACAAGATACCTCTCGACTACTGACAAAGGACGTATTAAATAAGAAGGCTGAGGATTTGGCGGATTTCCTATACGAGAACCGTGATGGTGCAGGATTCAATTTCAGTATGACCGCGTCCCCTATCATATCTTCTATACTTGCTGACGCGCAATTCTCTACTGTAGTTGGTAAAGTCAATAATGATGAGCGGGACAACACCGCCGTCCATGACATTTGGAAGCACAGCCATGCCCTTCTGAGTGTGTCAACAAATTGGAAGGATAATGCAACTAATTCCGAAAAATCGAAGAAGCGCCAACACATGGTTTGGCTAAGCAGGCAGTTGACCAAGATCGTTGGAAAAGACGGAGGCACCTATGTTAATGAGGCCAATCCGTAAGTACGACCTCGAGTGGACCAAACCTCCTCCTCCAGCTGACCCGATATATCTCCAGGTATGAACCAGAGTGGGAGAAAGTGTTTTGGGGAGTCAAGTACGATCGACTGTTGTCCATCAAGAACACGGTTGATCCCACCAACCTGTTTGTTTGCAATCGATGTGTTGGGACAGACATTGTGCTGCAACCATAGTAGGTCTCTTATTAGGGAAAAGGTTGTTCTTGAGGAAATACTGGATCCTCAAGATCCATAGTATCTTGAACTGAATGATCCGGTGTGCCATTGGCTTTATTTTGTTAGGAATCTTGTCTGGTTCATAATCGCCATACAGCCGATTAGTTTGAAGCTATGTACTTTACACCTCGGAGTTTGGCCCATACCATGGAGTCGTATATACAAGCGTGAGGATACCTTCTCTACATCGGTTGTATTGTCGCTGCCACCTTTTCAATATTCTCTTCGCTGGGTCTCTCAAACTCCTATTAGTATGACACAAATCTAGCTTGGCGTCGACTATCACAGCTTGGCCTGCACATCATGATTGCACAGCACATACCGATACCGTGCCTTGCCATCATGCATATCTACCAGGGCAGCGTTAACATCTTCCATAGGCCGTTTTTGAATCCACGGCAACACCCGCTTCTGCGCCGCCAGCTTCAACATCTGCCTGATATCCTCCGGGGACCCGATATTCGAGCCCGTGACCTTGACGCCCTTCTGGATTAACGAGAACGCCCTCAACGGCGGCAGCGGCTGCTCAGGGGCGCCGACCTGCACAAACACACCATCCTTCTTCAGCAACCGCAGATACCCCGACAAGGGCATATTCTGCGACGACACCGTGCAGATAATCAGGTCCAGCGAGCGCGAATATGTCCTCGCCCAGTTCTTATCCTCATCCGTCGCGATGAACGTATCTGCCCCGAGTCCCTCCACCGCATCCCTGCGCTTACTCGACGTCCGCGAGATAGCCACGACTCGGTCACACTCAAGCGCCTTGGCGAACAACACCCCCATGTGTCCCAGCCCGCCGATACCCACGATTCCCACGGAGCGGCCCTTGCCGGCGCCGTATTTGCGCAGTGGCGCAAAGACTGTCACCCCGCCGCACAGCAACGGCGCGGCCTCAGCGGACGGCAACGCCGCGGGTATTTTAACCGCAAAATGCGCTGGGCCCCGCCAGAGCGTCGCAAAGCCGCCGTACGCCTTGCTCTTGTCCGCGTACCGGCTGTTGTACGTGCCCACGATGCGCGGACAGTAGCTCTCCTCGCCATCTGCGCAGGCTTCGCAGTCCGCCTTGAGACAGGACATGCTCTGCGCGCCGATGCCGACCCGGTCGCCGACGCGAATCTCTCGCGAAGCCGCTGACGAGGCCAGCGTGGGCACGCCGCTGCCAATGCGCACGACTGTGCCGACAATTTCGTGGCCCACGACGCAGGGGTAATCCGCGGGACCCCAGCCAGACCGCAGAGTGTGGATGTCCGTGCCGCAGATGCCGCAGTGAGAGACTTGTACTTCGATGTCGGTGTCGGTGAAAGGTTTGGGCTGGAAGGTGGTGAATGTCAATGGGCTGGTGGCATCGTGGGCGACCCAGCCTTGGTAGGTGTCTGGCGATGTCGGCGGCATTGTTGAGTCTCTGATGTAGGTTGATATGGAGGGTATTTATTAGCTAACAGCGGAGTAAAGATCAGGTACAGAGGACAACATAGAAGGAGTGTGGAGTAAGGGTAAGGAGATGATATACGAAATGCGGAGATGCGCATGCGGTCCGAATCAGGAATTGCCGAGGTTGCGGCGATGCTCCATGCGACGGGCAACTCCTATGCCGAACAATTATAAAGCTTGCAAGATTGATCGACGACAAAGAGTCTACAGGTACCAAGGGAAGATTGTGGCGAGTATTAAGGTATTATTATCAGGGCAAGGGAGAGCCCGGTATCACACGCTATGCACTCGTATCTGCCATATCCAGAAACAAAAAGGACCAGTATATACACATGCAGAAAGGGTATCAAAGCAGAAACTTCCCAAAAATACTGGATTGCAAGGGACTGTAAATCAATTCAACACGTCGGCATCCCCATAAGCTCCCCCAGCTCGTCGCTGGTCAGCGTGCTCCTCCTCCGGTCATGGTTGCGTTTGCCAGACGCCTTGGCAACGCGGCTCCTTTTGCGGCTCTCACTCTCCTTTCGAGCTTGTTCGGCAGCTCGAGCTTCACTCTCGGCGGCTGCTAACTTTTGAGGGACACTTACGTTGCCCGGGGTGCGAGGCTTTTGCTCGGTCTTGGGCATGCCCTTCGTACGGCTTCTAGCCTCGCTCTGTGTCGGACGGGAACTCTGGGGTTCGGCCCTTTTCTTCGATGGCCTGCGTGTTACCGCATTCGATCGGTGGGCTTTGACAGGGAGGGTTTCATCATCCTCTTTGCCAGACTCCTCCGGTGAGTCCGGTAGACCAGACGAGAACGAGACTTTTCGTGGGGATCGTTTGGATCGGATGTTGTCGCTCGTTTCTTTTAGAGCCCGGTTGGATGACACTTGAGCCTTCTTTGGTTGCTGCACATCATCTCTGCCTTGATTCACCAGGCTAACTTGATCCGCAACGTCTTCGGCGTCGGGATCTTCGAAAATGGGTGATCGCATTGGATTGTTTGCATCATCCATCGAGACATCCCGGGCAGAGTCGACGCTGAGGTTCAATGTCATCCCCATGCGTAGTTCCTCTGCCTGGATCGAGCCACCTCCATCGGCGAGACGTCTGTGCCAGCCATCCATTAATGTGACTGCTTGTTTCCAACGGCCCTCCATCTTCTCCCAGCCCTCACGCAGTCTCCTGATCTCCTCATCCCTTACTTCCACCTCTTCGAGGGGCACGAACGAAGGGTTAGTTAACAGGGTTCTGAGATGTTCGAGTACCCTGTCCATTTGGGTGGAGAGCTCTTCACACGAGGCGGGAAGCGAAGTCACCGGACCATGCGAGGACTTGTGGGTTCCGACACTGGCCGTTCCGTTCGAGTACTCATCTTCCCCCTCCACCTCAGGTAATCCCTGCAGGTCCTTCAATGTCTGAACGGTGTTGCGCGCGAGCATAATCAAGCTGTCGTTTTCGTCGCTCAGGTTCTGGCACAGTTCGGTGAGGAAATCGTTGGTTTCCTGTCGAAGACTATAGCCTGGATTATGGATGCCTTCTCCACCGGAAGAGAACTTCGCTTTGGATGTCCGGTCGGCTGCGGGGTTTATGTTGATAGTTGTCACCCCCAGGCCTTCCCGCTTCCCACGCTGTCGGTCAGCCAGGTGGGACTTCAACCGGTGCATTTCCAGGTCACGCTTGCGGATGTCATTTGCGCACTGTGCGCGGACTTGCTGCATGGTAGTCTTCGTGCGCTGCACTTGTTCCTTGAGGCCTCGAATGGTGGAGTCGGCATGCGCGACGTTGGTCTTCAGGGTCCGTTCCTGGGCTTCAGCGAGGGCCAACGCACGGGTCAATTCGGAGCCTCTCGTCTTGAGTTTTTCCTAGCTCTCTCTTAGTAAACTCCGGCCACTGTCGACAGTCAGCAGGTAACGTACAATTTCAAGAAGCTTCTGTGAGCCTTCGGTGCGCAGAGCGTGGATTGTCGTCGCTAGATTCTCCCTGTGTTCTGCCTCACGCTGTTGAACCGTCAGCGTGTTGCTTGAAACAGCAGCATATGGTCGTAGCCAACATACATCTCTCCTCAGGACCAAATCATTCACCAGATTGATGATCCTCCCCATTGTCGCCCCAGTACCACCTTCATCGTTCTCCGGTTCAGCAAAGTCGATCGGTCGTCCATTCTTCAGCAAACCCCGGGCGAGGAGCACATTATTTATATATGTAGATGCTGCCTGCAGATTATGTGGCTCCATGGCTTGCCTGCAAGCTGCCTCGATCGTCTGAAGGAGATGGGGAGAGAAGCCTGTCGTTGGATTAAAACCGCAGTGATGGTCGACCGTTCGTTAGTTTGATCGGGGTTGCAGGGATTCCAAAAGGGGAAGAAAGTAAACACGGGGCGGTGGGGGAGTCCGCAGCGACCACTTGCGCAGAGTGGCGGAACTGGAACTTCCGTTGCCCGGTGGACTCGCCGCAACGGGTTTAATTGATCTCTGCTCCCCGCGTCGCGCGTCTTCGTGCATCACCGTCTGCGAAGGGGATATGCGTGGGCCTGTGCAGTATGGGCTCTTTAGGTGCGTGTCCAAAGAGTTCAGCATCATCAGGATCCCATTAAACTGAATTTCTCGCAGGTTTGGCGCGTGGGGACCCCACAGCGTTACAAAAACACGGCCAGAAACTATACCTTCAAGGCCGATTTGGTGCGGCTATCGAGGTCTTCACGGAGGTACTGTCCTCAATTGTGCCTGTCTTGTATAGCTATAGCTCCGGTACTCATGTAGTATGATACAGGCCTTGGGGTTCAAAGATGTCGATGTACTTACCGTGCTCGACAACCGCGCCGGCACCTACTCGAAGCTGGCTCAGTATGATCAGGCCTTGAGGGACGCACGACAAATGATCAAGACAGATAAGGATGACGAACGAGTAGGCACTGCTCATTACGAACCACGACTTGCTTGCTCTATACTAATAGCCCGGTTAGGGATACCTTCGCTGTGCAAAGACATTGATCTTGGATGGTAAACACGACAAGGCTCTCGAGGTCTACGAATATGCTCTGAAGTCCCTTCGCCCTGATCATCCCCGTCGCAAGGTTGGTATTCCCCCCGTGTCCGTTCGACTCATTCTGATTTGCGCAGGTACTAGAACAACTTCACAAGAAGCTCCACGAGCGAACAGTTGCTAAATGCCACGATCCATTCACAATCTTCCCATTGGAGGTTGCAACCATGATTCTGTCTCACTTTAGCTTCAAGCAGATTGTGTAAGTTGCCAACTACCATCGTCACTACATTCTAACATCGTCCTCTAGGGCGATCCTTCGGGTATCAAAACAATGGGACCGGTTTCTCTCGTCAATGCGAGATCTGTGGATGCGCATAGACCTGTCTGGTGCTCGCGGGAAGATCCATTGGTCGTCGGTCCGTGCCTATATCAACCGATCCAAAGTCATGCTCACCTCAGCGGTGGTGACGAACCTGTCCGTTCCATCTACCAAACGGGTCATGGAATTCTTCAGTCGATGTCCCCGACTAGAAGACCTCGAAATCTGGACCCCATTCTCTTGCCAGGATTTCTACGAGCTATACAAGAACTCCAAGCGGCTGAAGCGCCTGATGGTCTCCAGCGACATTCCTGTTCCCCAGGAATACATCGCCAAGTTTCTCGCAGCCTTGCCCCTCCTGGAGCGCATTGAAATCTATCAAGCCAAATCTTCCCCCCAATCCAAAGCAACCTGGCCCTCCACCCTTCCACATCTACGAAGTATCACTTTTGGTACAATCGAGCCCTCCAGACCGTCCAACCATGTGCCTGCACTGCACATCCCTTCTCGCGAAGATGCCTCCCGTCCTTGCCCCATCACCAATCTCGAAGAGCTTCGTCTCAACTCAAATCCACATGTATTCATCCCCTGCCCTCCCACCTTCAATCCCTTCAATCTCCCGCGACTGCGGCGCTTGGATCTCAGCGGCATGTATATCGGCGACGATTTCGCCCTCCCGCCTAGTCTCCAATATCTCCGCATCCGCGGCGGCGCCGGCGCCGACGAGTTCCCCTTCTCTAACCTCCACCCCCTCCAACTGCCCAACCTTCATACGTTGATTTTCAGCGACGTACCGTGGGTCACCCATGCAACAGTACATGTTTTTCTGGAATGCAAATCCCCTTTGGCCGTCCTCCACGTGGATAGCTGTTTCCGCATCCTGGGGGGTCCCTTCGCCAAGCTCATCTGCGAGCACGCAAACAAACTCACGGATTTGAACGTGTCGCATATCTCTGGCATCACAGATGCGGTTGTCGAGTCGTTCTCCAATAATCTGATGGACCTCAAGTCTCTTGATCTGGGCTATACCGAGATCACTGGCTGTGCGATCAAGACGCTCGCTGATACTAGAGGAAGCGGCGGTGCACAAGTAGAGCGTATCTCCGCGCGGGGATGCGAGGGTATTTCCTTGGATGCTGTTGCATACGGACGGACAAATGGGATTGAGGTTTTTGCTTGAGGTTATATATTTCACTTTTCGGATTGTGTCAATTGGGTGTTCTGGTATGCTCAATGTTAGCTTAGTAGACGGTGTTATGGATGTTTCGGGATCTTGGACTACCTAATCTGGGGATAGGAAATTACATCGGGCTACTGGGGCATTGGAGATATTAGAATATTTTGAGTGTCTTCCGTCTGGCTACTCTTACCGCTGGGCTAATACATAAAAGATTTTGCGTATCCATTCTTAGCCATGGCCTGTCGCCAATCAGTCTATTCTAGACAAGCGTTCGAACAATACAATTCATATAATCTACTCAAACGCCCCTCTCTTTGCACCATCTCTCTACCTCGCGAGCCAGTTTCTCCCTTTGGTCACGCACCATCTCCATCATCGGCTCAACCTGTTTCTGGTAAGCTGCATCATAGCCCGTCAGACCATTGGCTTGTCCGGAACTCTTCTGCGGCGCCAGATAGGTATCGTAGACAGAGATCATCATATCCATAACCGCCGAGAGCTGGTTAGGGAGCCACTGTATGCGTTATCAGCACATAAGTCTAATATAGTGGGCAGGGTAAGAAATATGAAATCAAAACGTACCGTCACGATGGGGCTACCGCCGGTGGCGGTGGGGTGGGGAGTGCGTCGGATTATGTACTCGCGGGCGAACAGCCAGTGCCGCCAGCGGAAGCTGCGGACGTGGTTCAAAGTCTTGAGGAAGAGGATGGTGGTTTCGGTGTCCTTGATGGCAAAGTCGAAAACGCCGACATCCTGGGATTTGGCGTTCATGTGGGCGAGGAACTCGCGGTGTGGGAGAGGTCTGTAGGCACGGAACTCGTGCAGGATCTTGGTCAGGGGGGTGGACGGCATGGGGATCTGGAGGAGGTGGTCCAGAAGGGGGATCTGGGGTGATGTTAGTGGTTGGGCTTGAGGATGGGACTCTAGGTCGAAGGGTATTACCATGCTGTCGTTGGCGCCGCTCTCGCCACGGAAGTAGAGAGGTTTGTTGTCGAGGACCCCGTCATAGACCACGCCGTTCGGGAACATGGATTGAGAGGTGATACCGAAGATGAAGACGCGGAAGGAAAGGTACTCGTTCGGCTTGGAGTTGGCCCACATGTCTGAGGTTTGTTAGATTGTGTTGACAAACAAGGGACGTAAAGGAGATCTTCTCACCTTCCATCGAAGCCTCAATCTTCTCCATAGCGGTCAGGATCTCCCTGAAGCCATTGTTGACGTCAGAACGAGGACCACCCAGTTCAAGCGTGTCGACGACTTTGACAGCACCACTGATCAGGTGGTTGGATTCCTTGACCATGTCAACGTGGGTGAGGATGAAGCCCGCCTCGGAGCTCTTAGGGTCAAGGCCTCGTTCAAACGCCCGGACCAGACGGAGGTTGTCATAGACCAGGCCTTTGGAGGGATCCTCCAGGGTGTAGTTGAAGAGGGAGTACGCAGCAGCGTAGGACATAAAGGGAGGAATATCCAAGCTGACAGGTGGTCAACAACGGAAGCGTATATGAATATGATAATAAGATAGGACAGGTAGGGTTGCTTACAGCTGGGCGCATCGATACATGGGACAAGCGACGGCCTTGGGAAGGAACTCTCTCCCCAGACCATAACCATTATCTGGGTTCTTAGTCCAGTTTTCCCAGCAGGGTTCAAGTAGGTATGAAGATGCTAGGAAGGAGTAGTCCCGGAAGACTGCGGTGACAGCATAGAGGTCAGGAGAGCCATCAGCTGTGACCAGCTTGTCCACCTCGGCCGTCAAGTCGGGAAGTTCGGCTTCCACCGCAGGCCCTAGCTCATAGGTGGCCAAGAGACCCGGGGTTCCGTCGGCCTTGACAACGGGAAGACGGTCAAGCAGGGACATCAAAGGCTTGAAGACATCAGGCAGCTTGGTGGGGGACATGATGAAGGGCAAGAAGCCGTTCGAGGTGGTAATGGTGAATGGGTCCAGGGACCGGGGGAGTTGGGCTGGGTCATCATGGATATGAGGGAAACGCTTGAGGGTGGTGGTAGAAGTAGGGGAATGTTTGGTATGTGTCATGGTGGAAGAAGATAGGATAGGAGAAAGGAAACCTGATCTAATGCTAAGGAAGAAAAAGGAAGATGCAGTGTGGTTGATATAAGACAGAGGGGATAGAAGATGACAAATGTGGAAAGAGGATTTGTGGACTTCTGGTTCCTTGGAGGCAAGAAGGAAGGAAGTGAGTTTGGCGGAAATCGACCAGCTTCTTATAACATTGTGAGGCCGGTATCAATTCCGGCCTCAAAGGCGCCATTACGAAAGAGATGGAGAAAACGCGTGGAGACTAGCTTTTCGAATGTAACTTCCTGAGATTAGTCCAGATAGCGTTCTGAGACAAAATATTGAAGCTCTTTAGAGGTAAACGGCCATCCCAAGGCCCATTCCCGCATGATCTATAGACAGGAAGCCTTGGAGATGCGATCTATATCGAGGCTTGGCAAAGGAGGGTTTACCAGCGTCACGGGGACACGCTAGGCCTATTCGGGTGGGTTCTCTGGTCGGGCTCTCGGAGTGTTTCCCCAAATTTCGACAAGATAGAGGGTATAGAAGAGCTCCATATAACCTGCAGTACCTATAATACTACCATACGTAAATTCTGTACCAATAATCCACGTTCTGCCCGGAAATCGTGCTTCATTGCGATGACATGCCTCCCTCAAGCACTTTATATCTCACCATCCGCCAAGCCTTCTCGACGAACGGTTCTGTCTCTGATTGGCCCTCCCGTCTGGATCAGAGCGTAATTAGGCTTTATTAGCGCCCAGAGGCCGGAATTCTACCGGCCTCCGATAATAGCCGGCCTGCTTTTATGTGTGTCCAGGTGACTTTTATACTTCTGCCCATCTACGGCAGTTGGTGCAAGTACACATCCTACGATTGAGCCCGCGCGTTCGAACTGTCGGTGTGACTTATACTTTTGGCTTCTGGTCAGCGTGTTTAATCACGAGCTCTATTGGACGTCTATCCATCGGGACCACTGCGCCGAATCCTATATACAACGTGGCCTTGATGCTTTCAGTCAAAAACATTCATTCTACCGTAGATCCCACGTTCGTCATTACTCGACCCAAGTGAGTCCGCACAACGCCAGTTGAAATATCTAAGGTAGAAGAGACTCAAGATGCGGCTCAGTAGCCAAAACAGACGCTTCAGTCGTATACTGTACATGTCGGGTATATCGTACACAAGCTTATCTATAGTCAACGCCAATTGCATATAGACAGGCTAGTAAAGACGTCAGAAAAACGTTCAGTGGAGCGGGTAGGCGGTGACTTACGAGCACTAGGGTCATGATGCAACAATGCTCATCGCTTTATCAGTCCTTCCGATTCGCTATGACCCTTGGGCGTGATTATTCCCGCCTGATTGCCCGTCGCCACTAGGAGAAACGTGCTGAAGCTTCAGATACTCCTCTTCAAGGCGCTTCTGCATTTCGAACTCGGCCTGTCGCTCCTGTCGAATTCGTTGCTTTTCCATGTCTCGCTCGACACCTTTGTGCATAGACTAGAGTAAAACACGCCAACAGTCAGTATAACCGGCTTCAACCAACAAATGCTAACCCGACATACCGCTTTCTCTTGTTCCTGTGACCAGTGCACAAAGTAGACGATTCCGGCCGTGCCCAAACCAGTGGCGGCCAACGTGAGTTTTGAAGCACGGGACATTGTGGAAGATGATAGATAAAAACAAGGCAGCTCAACCCGTGAGAATCCCGTGGAATTGGTCCTCCGCAAAAGACGTCTTGGAGCAGACTCGCAAACTCGGGATCATCCCATCGGAGCATCGGCGACGACCATGTCCGCGGCGGTGAGTGACGGCAGAACCCCGACCGCCCAGGGGGTCATCCATCATTCGTGGCGTCGCGGCAATGAGACGGTGCATCACAAGCTCCACGACTCCACCTTATCTGTCTTCTGTCTCCAGGTCACCCTTCACGCCCTCGTTCCACACCCCCGCCCATTTCTTTGGAGGGCTTACCGGCGAAGATGGTGAGTTTTGTCGGATCCAGTGATGCGACCGGCCTTGCTAACAGCCTGTCCTATAGTCCGCTCAGAACTCCGCAGGCATTCAGACCCTCCTCGATGTAGGTCGTCATGCAATTTGTTGAATTATCTGTGAATTGACATGCTCTGGTAGGCCGAGAGAGAGGCTCAGAAGATTGTCCAACAAGGTTCGTCCCCGTTGCTCCTGTGCGCTCGATCCGTGTACTGACCTCCCCGCCTTTGTAGCCAGAGAGTGTATGCTTTTCACTCTCCCCATCGATGACAGGTCCTAACTCCCATCCTGCAGACCGTACGAAGCGAGTAAGGGACGCCAAGTCCGAGGCGCAGAAGGAGATCGAAGAATACAGAAAACAGAAGGAGGACGAATTCAAGAAGTTCGAGGCCGAGGTGAGCTCCATCCTCATGCGCCAGCCTGTTGTCTCAGACCCTACCAGTATTAACGCTACATCCCTTCCCTATAGCACTCGAGCGGATACAAGAAGGCCGAGGAGGACGCGAATAAGGAAGCTGAGGTGAAGCTCCAGGAGATCAAGCAGGCCGGCAACGAGAAAGGAAGCAAGGTTGTGGAAGATCTCATCCATGCTTTGGCTGATGTGAAGCCTGAGCCCTCGGAGAAGATTGTGTCCAAAGCATAGAGCAGGGTATCTGCTTAGAGCCGTGTTTCGGATGGAAGGTATACGTTTGCCATTTTGTTTTGAGCTGTGAATATAGTCCTCTTCGTTTTTCGATTCCGTGTGAGTTCTGATGCTTGTGATCGCTTCTGCTGTCCTGGCCGATTCTGTATGCATATTAGATTTGGTCTTCTGGACCCTAACGAGAATATGATGGCTGTGATATGCCCTCAATGAGATCTCTCCAACATCGCGTTTTTATGCAAATGCCGTCATTCCTTAACGTATACTAAGAAGTAGACGGATGTAGTAATATCAGCTATCAAAGCGCCATTATCATTGAGCCTAGTACCGTATGTATCAGGACATGGTATCGCTAGAGACCGGCGTTTCAGCCTCAGGCATCGACGGCTGCGGCCTTGCGTCATCGGACATGCTTCAGTTGCCAACATTCAGTTACCATATCATATCCACCTAGTGTCCATACACCCATCCCAAGGAGAGTGGACGGTATAAGATGGAATTTTCGATTCCACGGTTACGAGCTAGGTTATTTGTCCGTCCCAGACTTCAGTCTTGCTATCCTACGACCCTTCGCCCCTATCAGCAGGGGTTGCACGGATCAACGCGATTATGCAGCCGAAAGTACAGAGCTGGGGGAGCCAGCAGTCAACGTCGAATACAACGTGAAATGGATCTTCGTAAAAGCACATGTGTTTCTTGTCGGCAGTATAGTCAACAAGGCCCGGGCAGACTTGACCCTCGTCTGGAAGATCTAGGCAAAGTGATCAAAGAGGAATATGCAGTGATTCAGGAGCACTATGGTTGGTTTCGTCATTTCCCTCAAAATTCCATATCCCTTTAAATCTCTTTTACTTGAGATTAAGATTAACCTAACATGTTATTATAGATACCCCCAAACATCCCGTTGTCCTTGCGCACGGCCTTTTAGGATTCGACGAGCTTCGTCTTGGAGGCGCTTATCTACCGGGTATCCAGTATTGGCGCGGTATCAAGGAGGCACTCTCAATGAAAGGTATCCAAGTTATCACCTCTACGGTACCGCCTTCGGCGTCTATAGAGACGCGAGCTAAGGAACTGGCTCGGGACATTGCCATTGGAGCTCGAGGAGAACATGTAAATATAATAGCGTAAGTTCGTTCTCAATTGGTCCGCATTGCATGCTTATATCTAACTATAAGCAGTCATAGCATGGTAAGCCCATCTAAAGGTCTATGTACTTGGCTCCTAGTTAACATGGCGTCTTAGGGGTGAGATACATGATGAATACACTCCACGATACAACGGTTTTGTTAATTAATAACCGAAGGGGGTTGGATTCTCGCTATATGATAAGTCGATTAAGACCCAAAGATTTCAAAGTATCGTCTCTAACAACTATCGCCACGCCCCATCGAGGTACGTTACCGCACAGCTGAAGAAATTACAGTACTTGCTAAGCATCCTAGGTTCTGCGGTTGCCGATTATGCGTTCGACAAAATCGGGGGTTTGTCAGATCCATTCCCTTACAAGAATATAAACTCACTGCAGCCCTACAGATGATCGCCTTGCACAGGCGTATTACGCGCTCGAGCAACTGAAGGTTGAACATGGCGCATTCAGCCAATTGACACGGAACTACATGGAGAATACGTTTAATCCTAACACCCCCGATGTTGAGGATGTCCGGTTTGTATCCTCCTGTCCTTACATCCAGATCGACAGCAGCTGATTGTGCAGGTATTTTTCATACGGGGCGGCCATGAAACCGAAATGGTGGTCTGTCTTCCGATTATCCCACCGAATTCTCCAGAGTCTCGAAGGTCACAATGATGGACTCGTCAGCGTGGCAAGTAGTCGTTGGGGTGACTACAAAGGGACTCTGGCTGATGTGAGCCATCTGGACTTGATCAATTGGAGCAATCGATTGAAGTGGCTGGTTGGAGAGATCACCGGGAATAGAAAAAGGTTTGTTATGACAAAAGCATCATTGTCGTTGAAATTTCATACTGATATTTATCTAACCAGATTCAATGCGATTGCCTTCTATCTTGCCATTGCTGGTATGTCCAATTTGATATCTCACCTCAGCCTACAACATGAATCACGCTGACTATCATTAGATATGCTAGCGAAGGAAGGTTTATGATGAGGAGCATACGGAAGCTCTTCATACGCCTGGAGATAATTACATAGACTTCAAATTTTTCTTTAAAATCATGACAGGAAAGCAGCATAGACCCCATTGTTGTATCAACAAGATCCTTCCTTTGTGTGACACTGAATAGAACAACATTTCCATGGCCCTGGATACACTTCCATCTGAACTTGTCGGGCCCCGATAGCCTAACACCCAGGACCCCAATCATGATCAAAACCAGATCCCTGTCGGTATGGATTTGAAAACATCCGACTGTCAACAGAAATAACAACCAGCGCCAACAGAAAAAAGTACCCCCGAAGCTAATTACCATGGAGTCTGTGAAAGGTAGCCTCGAGCTCAGATTCAAGGAATGCCCTCCCTCCAAGGTCCTGGGAATGTTGTTCCATCATGGTATCAACGACACGCGTGGCTTCATAGTAGGGAGATCTGGAAAGCAAGTGGTTGCGAGTAGTCTGCATTTCACTGATCAGCAACAACACTGTGCGAACCATCCGTCGGTGGTTAATCTCGTCCTCGTAACCCTGACGGATAACGGTAATGGCAGTATCAACCCACGAGTGACCTGCGCCGTGCTCGCCGGTGGCGTTTGTATTCCCACTGACCGGTCGAGATAGCATAGAGCCATCTCCAATGCTATGTGCCATGCCGGTCAGCTGTTCAATGATAGTCCCGAGAGACTGGAGGCTCGGGCGATGGTCATGCATTTCGTGGGAAAGCTGTTCAACGCGACTGGTGCAAGCTGAGGCTGGCTCCTCATGCTCAATCGCAAAGGATGGGCTCTCAATACGTGGCGCGGCGTATTCCAATACTGCTGCATGGCTCCGAGGGCGCTGGCTGCTGGGGACTGGAGTCATGCCAGGCTGGTTCATCGCCTCAATTTCCATGTCCATATCATGGGACGGGCCTTCGGACTGGGGATAACGGGGGAAGTGGGCACGCTGCCTATTTGACCGGCTTCTAGCATAGGGCTCGTGCCTCCAACCGCGGGAAGCTGCGCGACGGGCGTGACGAGGAGTCTTCTGGACCCTCTGGTTTCGATTATGATTGTATTCCATCATGTAAAATTCGTATTGGGGGTCTACAGCGTGTGTTAGACATTTAGATGTATCGCGTAAAGACTATGAACCGGTTACATATGGTTGACGGAAGGGGTCAATCAGAGAGAAAAGTGGGATAAGAAGAGCTGTTAGCAAATGATCAGAAAGGCTGCACATAATAATGAGGGATACAAATGTTACTTCACATCTATCGCCATGGCGATGAGGTGGTGCCGTGATTCTAAGTAAACGGTACGAGATGAGTACTATCCATGATCTATTGTTTATAATGTGCTGTGAATTCTAGTAGCTTCTTCATGGATGTCTCTATCACAATCTCGTGGACTACTGCATTTCCTTAATTCTTATATGTGAGTCCGTGCAATTATAATATGAACAAGCAATTTGATGATCAGTGTTCGATACTTTGTCAGATCAATAAAGTGAACATCAAGTCAACATTTCATACTGACATATATTTAATTCATCGTCAAGCCTCCACCAGTCTTATATCCAAGATTTCCTTCATCGATATAATGCTTCTTCAACCAATCATTCGGTCGAGAGTCAAGTCCTCTCTCCTTTATATAATGGTTCTCGACATTGTACACCGTATCTAGTCCGGCACGATCCATCATCTTGAAAGGCCCGACATCTGCATGGAACCATCCTTTGAACATTAAATCGATTTCTTCTGCCGTTCCCACCCCATCTGCCATGGCGTGCAGGCATTCTCGCTTGATAGCTGCCCATACCCGGTTAAAGACAAAGCCAGTGGATTCAACTTTGGCATGGATAGAGATAAACCCAGCTTCTGTGGCTTGCTGCATGAGAAACTCTATGAGAGCCTGATCCGTTTCACCACAAGTCATCACCTCAACATAATTCTTTTCTGGGGGCATGTAGTAGTGAGTATTGCATGCGCGGTATTTATTGACGACACGCTCCGCGATCTCGCGAGAACGGTAAGATGACGAGTTGGTGGCGAGAATACAATCGGGCCGACATAGACGATCCAATTCCTCGAAGACTTTGATCTTGGGTTCGAGAACCTCAGGAATGGCTTCAATGACCATCCACGCGTCCTGGACCGCATGTTCAAGGTCCTGGATCGGTCGGACTGTTCCGTGCGTCTTTCGCCCAAGCCTGTCCATCTGCTCCGTGATTGCTTCCTCTATATAATTCATGGCATCTTGGACTACAAGTGGTTTTTTATCGTGCAGGTTCACGTTGTGGCCGGCAGCCGCCCACATCATACAGAGTCGACGGCCAAGAACACCGCCACCTACCACAGCGATAGGTCGGTGGGACATATCTGGCCTGGTCCAAGGTGAAAGTGATCCCATGTTTATGATTTCTTAATAGGATTGGAAAAGTAAAGAATACAAAAGGGTTGAAATAGTCAGTCTCTCAGGTGTCACTAACCATTCATATAAGCTTCAAAATACTACTTTAGCAGGTGCTTGCTACAATATGACTATAAATGCCTCCCAAATCCCGCGAGCCGCTAAATGTGGTAAAACATCCAGAGGTGGTAAAATGTAGGAAACCTAATAAACCTGCTAAGTTACTGAACCAGGTAAATCTACTGGACCTACCAAACTTGTAGACTACCGAGCCTAGGAAGCCGAAACCTGTTGGTCCCAATCTGAGCCCCTCAGACCTGCCCCCTCTGGTACCTGGTATATCCGCTAACCTGCTGACTTTGCCCAAGTTGCACAATATATTACCTAAAGCAGTGGGTCACATTACATGATAGTCTTTCATAGTAACAAGCATGTTACATGTCACTTTAGAATCACTGACTCATTCAAATTCCCTAGATAGGAAAGTTTTGGTGTCATTGTGCTGTCATTTATAGTATCGACATACGGGTAGAAGATATCGAATCTAGCAGCAAACTAGCTTGTACTCCACTGGAAATTAATCCAAAACCGAAGGGCTAAGAGAACGCATCCCGATCATCGTACCCCACTTTTTGAGGTCCTGTTCATGGAACTAAGACGATGCTCTTGGGGTTTCAGAGCTCCAAATCTTACAATTTTCGAATGGATACGCAGCCTCCTGTGGCATCCTACCAAACCAGTGGTTTATCACCCATCGTTGACCGCTTAGCACAATACTACTTGGATGATAACCGAGCAGCTTTGCGAATGGCAAATCATTTGCCGAACGGTGGGTTCTTCATAGCCACTGGACGTCATTACTATCGAGATGGCTACTTGAATGTGGGGTAACTTTTGGCCGCTTAGGGGTCAATTTGGTCCATCAGTTTGCCTTCCCCATTGTGAACATAGCCAGTTGTATCATTCACGGGGAGGGAGAGATGTACTCCGTGAAATAACTCACCGATGTACCAGTCGGCGTCTTCTCTACGAATAACTCGTATGAGTGCTACCGAGGTTCTTACGGAAGAATGATGTCTATTGGTTTCGGACGCGAAATCCTGAAACAAACATCCATCGTACCTGTCTTTTTGATAATGCTTGAAATGCAACTCGTCACATCACATATTTCTGAATGTAGATTCCTCTTTTCTCGCCGGGCCTTCATTGCAGAACGCGACGCCTTTGACCAAAGACCAGGCCAGTCTTCCGAATTATCGATGACATTCCGTACAGTAATAGGGGCTTTGGTACCCCGATGCATGCTGGATGGGTAGTACGAGAACCTTCAGATACGGAGAGGCTACAGCTCAATCGGCATGGATGGGAGATTATGTTTGTGCTGCGGCCGCAGGACAGCACAGTCACGGTTTCGTAACTACGAGCAGAACTCCGTTATCTGCTTTCCATCGCGGATCTACGCCGCATACTACTGACTAGTGGCCCTTTTACGTGGGGACCATATTTCCAGGAAGACGGAAAGGACTACTATAGTACCTATTATTCCCGCAGCATGAAGACACCCCGTGCCAGTACCTTGATGTATGTCATGGAGCTGGATGTAAAACAACAATGGCCCCAATTTGTTTACTGGGTCCCGTACAATTCATAAACTACACGATCAATAGTAATAGCTATGTAGCTTACATTACTCCGATTTTCTTATAAACTCATTAAGTAATGGTAGTTAGCCCGCAAATCCCATATAATTTACTTGTTCCAACTTCATCACCAACCTCAACTGATTTCGTTGTTAAACCAATGATGTTAAGCATCTCATCCTAACAAATATTCATATGGCGGTACCAGCTTCAAAAAATCCGAAAATTTGAAACGCCAATGGACCAGGTATGTTGGCTTTGGTTTGGCGTTGTGCATATTCGGGACTGAAAGTTGACCAATTCAGTAAACACAGCATTGATTCCCGGTATGGATGCATACGAGGACGTCCTCTAGATGTAGTAGCTATAATTCTCTAGTTGCATGCTATTCTCTGCAGACTCATACATTCCCAAATATTCACATAGGCGTATACCATGAATCAGTTGTGCGCCCAAAGCATTGTCCGGTCTCGGTAACCTGGTAGCATCTTGTGCCGAGAAGTCCCATTATTGGGCATGCTCGTGTTGATCTGAGCTAGTTACTTCTGGGCACTCTATGTGTACCGCATGGGATTGGCTGGATATGGTGGGATAACTGAAAAAGTTTCTATCCCATTCCATTTTCAGGGTATTATGGGATGCGGGGTATGTACGGGATTGGGGTTGATCATCCTACATTGTGGGGTACCCCATACAACCAGCTTCAAGTTGGGGTTAAGACAAGCCCTCACACAAAGCTCTTTATACGGTCTGAGGCCCCAGGCCCTTGCCTGGGCCTCTCGAAGTGGGATGCTTTTTTTACTCATCTTAGCTCGCCATGGACGCAATTATGGGTACAGATAGGGAGAAACAGTCCTCAGCCAATATCGAGCATGATCTTAGCTCGAGCGAAAATGAGGCCCGCGATGCGGTTCCAGTGCCCCAGGTTACTCCCGAAACAGAAAAGAAAGTTCTCTGGAAGATGGATATTCATTTAATCCCTATGCTGGCTTTACTGTATCTTTTGGCCTTCCTCGACCGTGGCAATATCGGCAATGCGAAGATTGAAGGACTTCTTGATGACTTGAACATGTCGGGGCATCAGTACAGTCTGGCTTGTAAGTCTCTAGGCTGTCTCTAGGAACTCCGACTAAGAAATTGTGTTTTCTTCTAGTGACGGTATTCTTTTTCCCGTACGCGGCATTTGAGCTTCCAAGCAATCTGCTTTTGAAAAAGCTACGACCATCCAGATGGCTTCCAATTATAATGCTTGCGTGGGGAATTGTTATGGTAGCTACCTCTATCGCTTGTCATCTCTCTCAGAGCCTAACTTCTCCAGACGTTGATGGGGGTTGTACAATCTTACGCTGGGCTCGTAACGACCCGTGTTTTCTTGGGTGTGGCTGGTCCGTAGGCTCGTTCCAATGGTTGACTGACATCTCTGACATTCATGCTCCCAATATATAGAGGCAGGTCTATATCCAGGAACAGCCTACTACATTACCCTTTGGTACCCGCGCCATAGAGCACAGTACCGACAGGCGCTATTTTTTAGTGCGGCGAGCATTGCCGGAGCGTTCTCCGGCATTCTGGCGTACGGGATCGCAGTACGTTATCTCCTTCTTCATTAACGAAACCAATCGATAACCTCAGAGTGATCAGAAAATGGATGGAGTTGGTGGTTATGCGGGCTGGCGATGGATTTTCATCCTTGAGGGTCTTCTCACGGTGGTTGTCGCTTTTATCGCACCGTTCGGCATATACGACTCTCCTGAGACAGCCAGCTTTCTCACAAAGGAGGAGCGAGAATGGGTGATTTGGTCGATACGCAATCAAGCTAAAGTTGGAGATTCTGCTCCTGAAGATCAAGCCATCCACGCAATGGAAGCCAGTAAATTTCGGTCAAAATACGTTTGGGATGCTTTGACAGATTGGCAGATCTACGTTGGTCTTATTAGTATGGCGCCTTAACGATGATTATAAACTTGCTGAGCTTAACTAACAAATTCAAATCATAGTGTACTGGGGCATTACATGTCCTCTGTATGGTGTCTCGTTCTTCCTGCCGTCTATTATCAAGAACTTGGGGTACACTTCATCCACAGCGCAGCTCCTTACTGTGCCCATCTATATCACCGCTGCCTTGGTGGCAGTCGGCGGAGCCTGGGTGTCTGACAGACGTCGGCAACGGTCCCCTTTCATCATATTCTTTATGTCTCTGATTGCCATTGGTTTCATTATTGTGATTGCATCGAGCGGTAGGGGAGTCCCAGGAGTCGTCTATTTCGGCGTATTCCTTGCAGTAGTTGGTACGTCCCTTATCCTCACTTGTTCTTCTGTCAACACACATTAAGGAAAGATCAATTAACGTCATGCAGGGATTTATCCCGCCTTCCCAGGAAACGTCACCTGGCTGAGCGTCAACCTTGCCGGTGACTATAAGCGTGCCGCGGGGATGGCTATCCATATCGGCGTCGGAAACTTGTCTGGTGGTAAGTCTCCTGGTCTGGGCTCGGTCTATTTACATGCACGTGGTTAATCAGTGATACACAGCCATGGCATCCAACTTCTATCGCGAACAGGATGCGCCCAAGTACATTCTGGGACATGCTTTGGAGCTCGGGTTCTGTGTGGCAGGAATAATAGCGGCCGTGATACTCCGTCTCGGTTACCAAAGAATCAATCGGCGGCGTGACAAGATGGATATATCACGATATGACCCCGTGGAGGCAGCAAGACTCGGGGATCGCTCCCCAAGCTTCCGGTATATGCTCTGAGAAGCGGGTACGAAGGTTTCTTGCATGTGCCCCTCGATGTCTAGTGCTGCATGTATATTGGAGGAGTTGCCAAGCTATACCGACCTATCCGCGACGATAAAGAGCATCTTCGTGCCATAGAACAGTGTATTATCTGTGATGATGAGGATACCTATAAGTCTAGCAAGATGCTCATCCCAGGAATAGTAACCAGTCTTTTTATTCATCCTATAGCCCCTCGTGACGGGCTGGGCTATGTCTACTGAACTCCCCGTTTGTATGATGATCATTGTTTGACTGGTGCGACTATAGAGTGTCTCTGAGTTACCAATGGCCCATTGTATTCCTCAAGAAGTTCCACTATGTACTCAAATTAGGTCACATTCATATCAGATAGGAAATTCTTTCCGTCTCGGCAGACTAAACACCGTAATTTGCCTTGGGTTCATAAGTCATGGTGCATCATGCGGCATCCGCATATGCCTTGATATTACGTTTCTGACATTGTCGAAGCAATGCCGTACAGCACCGCTGGATTCACCACCTGCTGATTGCTGGTATAGCGAGAGAACCTGTGATCATTCAGGTAGGCCATGCACTGATTGTTTTCAAGCTTCCAGGGTCTGACAATTTCATTAGAAGGACACTACATATTGTCAGAATAATTTCTATTGCTAGTCATACGCCTATATCTTCTGATCAATTTGGTAGACAAGAGATTGCGCAGTGTTTATATAAACCCCCTCTACGAACCCATCTGCAAGGGCGTTTCAATCGGTCATTTCAAATTCGTTCGTAAACACAAACCTATAACAACCTCCGTCTCCAACCATGTCACAGGTAATTGAGTATACCGCTAGTCTTGCCCCCGGAGCAAACCCAAATTATGCCCAGGTGATCGTGACGGATCTCCACTACGCAAGTGGTGGTGGTGTCGCGGTTAATGCGTTCCTTGGGATTGTTTTTTACTCCCCTGTTAGCATCACAACCACGGACTTTTGGGCAACAGTTGATCCCTGGGTTGCTACCACACCAGTGATCGTATCGAGTGACAAAATCGATGCAGACACCTATCTGATCACTATGCGCCTGGAAGTCGCTGAACCACATACCTTCGGCCCCGGCTCGAAAGACATCCTCAACTGGGGCATCAACGGTGATATCACTCAAGACACAGAACGCTACCTAAGCTCTTTTAAATTTGCTGCTGATGAGATACCTGATGTGACCGGGGCAGTCAGGGTGCATGTTGCTCCCGCTCCCGATCCCGGTCTTGTTGGCCTGGAGCAGCAGCTGACTTTCACTGAGGAAGGAGGACGACCTGTTTCAGACACTGTGCCAGTGGGCCAGTTCAAGGATGTCTCTTTGATCCCGGGTACCTATACCATTACTGCCTCAGACCTCAGCACTTCCGATCAAACTGTCAGCGCGCCTGCACAGGCGGACCCTAGTGTCATCACCGTCGTCACTGGAGAAACCGCTGCGCTCACCGTGACATATGGCCCTGTTGTTTACCATGGTGCAATCGATCTGGTCATTGAACCGCTGGTAGACTTGGGTCTAGAGCAGCTCCACGTCAGAGTCGCCAGAGAAGGCGACACCCTTGCCGATTTCGAAACTCTCCCTGAATCAACCACTGAGTTACGACGTCTCCCTCCGGATGGATTGGTGCACATCAGTATCGATTCTATAATCCTGAACAACAGACAGTATCCTTTCAACGCAAAGGAAGCGCAGCTCCAGCCTAGCTTGATACGAGTAGTTTTTACTCAAGATGACGTTATCGTTTCCGATATTGACCCGACGGGCTTTGTAACTCTGCCCATCGTCGTGACCACAGATGTCTCCTTTGATGTGTCAATTCCTGTGCGGCTCATGTCTACCTCATTCACCGGCTTCAAAACCACTGCACCCAGCGATTTCATATATACCCAATTGGTACTAGCCAGGGCCGGGAGCACTCCATTTGCAGTACCCGTGAGGCCCCGTGTCTACTCAGTCCAGGTGACGAGCTTCGTTCATGAAGGTATTATCTACGAGGTAAATGCTCCGACAGAGTTGACTGTTGCAAGTGATGGAAGTACAGTGTTGGGGTTGACTGTGGTGCAAGGAGCTAATCTCCAAGTCCGCGGGTTCCCCAATTTCCTGAGCTTCGGGGGATGTGCCAAATTGGTTCCGCAGGATGAAGCTGATTTTGTAGCCGCCCGTACCTCCTCTATATTCATGTATGCCGGAGTCAGTGGCGATGGTGATCCGGAACAGAAACTACCTGACGACATGCAAACCAGGCGGATTATTCAGTTGGCGCGTGCGGTGAGTGCGACACTCGGACAACCAGTGTTGCCCGTGATGGTGTCTTATACCTGCAATCTGTCCGGAGGTGACGCCCGAACCAGACTTCAAAATGCAGTCTGGCTAGAAAACAGCTTTGGGAACTTTATCCTGGCTTTAAAGATCGCGTTGGAATTTATCGATGAGCAGAACCCCGTTCCCGCTGGCTTCGTCGTAAATCCCGATTTCATCGGCGCCTGCCAACAGGACGGCATAGCCCCGAGCTATGTAATGCCCGTACGGGCTCCATTGCAGGCGGCACTCGATTTCCGTGATGTGAGTGTGACTATCCCTGATGCCATCACGGAAACGCTTGCGGGATACGTGCTCGCTGTCAACTGGTTGGTGCGCACGGTGGCCCCGCAGGTTACCTTCGGCTGGCAGATCAATGTATGGGGGGTCGGGACCTCATACTGGCTCTATTCCAACGGCAACGAGCCAACGGTGAATGCTCAGCTGACGGCCAATTACACGCGAGAGCTTGGTGTCTTTGACGTTGAGGCAGTCGGTGTGGCTCCACCAGATTTCATGGCCATCGACCGGTACGAGGCGGATGATTTCACGTGTCGTTCCTACTGCAACTCTTACTGCTATGGACCTCGCGAATGGTCGCGGTTCTTCGATTACTGCGCGGCGTATAGCTTGGACATGAAGGTCCCCATAATGCCCTGGCAGATCCCGGCGAGTCACATCCCGCTGGTGACCGATTTGGTCGATGACTTGGAAAGAGAACATTGGGGCACCGGCGGCAGCTACATCTTCGGGGATCCGAACATTGGATCAGACTATCACCAAGTGAACGAGAAGATCCTGGCGCTGCAGTTCCCCAATAATACCGAGATAATGGGGAAAACGGCAGAGGAGATGTTTATCCGCTCAGAGCCATTTGATATCACACTCCCTGCCTATCGGGACTTCCTCTATCGCGGCATCTTCGCGGTGCTCCTGGGAGGCGGATCAACGACGGGAATCGTGTCCGCGACTGGCGACCCCAGCCCATGGGTGCGAGACAGGCTCAATGCGTACATGGACAACCCAATTCCGCTCAACGCTGCTCGCCTGAGAAGGTAGAGACGGTCCAGTTGAGGGTGTAGGAAGGAAGAAAGGAAGAATTTGGCATGTTGGTAGTTGAGTTGAATGGAATTGACGTTGACCCTTGAATAGTACGTAGTGGTCGTGTCTGCGTAGGGCTGAGAATGTTGGTGCCTGAGGGCCTGGGCAGCGTGGCGGTGCAGTGCCGTCATCGTGGCTGAGCAGGCCCAGACTCTCATTCTTGTTGACAGTCGAAAGTCTCTCGTCCCTCCATCTCCGACGATCATCCATCAGGCAACCGGTATTCGGTCCAGTCCCGAAGAACACGCTCGGGCTCTTTTTAATATAAGTGCTGGAGATAGCCCGTTGGCCGCTCCACGTCTTCTCCATCGCCTCGAAACGTCATCACGCCCGCCCGAGCGGAGTATTCTAAGAGGCAGTGTCCATTTCACTTTGCACAGGGCGAGTCGCCATGTCTGTGACTATCACCTTGGACCGGCCTCATACGCACTTCACCAATCTGGACTTCCTGACGGGCAAGGTCGTCCTGCATCTTCCCTCGGAAACCCCCATTGGAGGCATCCAGGTCAAGCTTGAGGGTGAAAGTCGCACGAGGCTGTCAGGTCCGAAACATCCGCATCATGATCAATCCGACAAAAAGCGCACCGAGCTTGAAGTTCACAAGGTCAAGATTCCCTGTCGATCTCTTTGGCGGACCTGTCTGACGCCCAAATAGCTGCTGTATAAAGTCTTGAACTTGTTCCCCACCCCCGCCGTCTTCAACGCCAAATCCCCCACGACGTACACCTTTGCACCCGGCACATACGAATATCCGTTTCAGTTCAAATTTCCCTTCAATAATGCCTGCAGTTTCCACAACAGCATGCTTACCAATCTCAACATCACCGGACTCAAGGTCGAAATGGCCCGGGATACAAACCGACATCTTAAGAAGACGTTACCTCCGTCGTTAACTGGCTTTCCCGGTGAAGCCGATATCAAGTACTATATCAAAGCCACCGTGATCCGACCACAGTTCTACAAGGAGAATCTTCGTGCTGTGCGTGTACCCGAACTTTCCGTTAATTCATTTGCCAAGTGCTGATATCCCGCCCAGATTACCAATTTCAACTTCCTGCCCATTGAGCCGCCCCGCACCGGCAATCCAAATGAAGAGACCTACGCACGTCGTCAGCATCAATTCGTGAAAGCCCCTACTCAATCCCGAACAAAGGCTCTATTTCAAAAGGTCTCCAATTCCTCGCTCCGCGACCCCCCAGCCGACTGTCCCCGTGTCTCCGCCGATATCCGACTACCTAATCCGGCCATCCTTACATGCAATGAGCCCATTCCCTTGCGCGTTCTCGTCAGCAAAGTCTCCGAATCGTATGAAACGATCTTCCTGCAGATGCTGCAAATCGAGTTGATCGCATACACCCATATTCTCGCTCACGACCTGCGTCGAACGGAGAGCGGTAGTTGGGTGATCCTGAGTCAAAGTAATATGGCCATGCCGTTGGGTCGAGGAGGCGACCCTGCGGGCTCCGAGTGGACTCTCGACGCAAACTTATGGAATCGCGTGCCCCTGCCGAGCTCAGTAGCACCCACCTTCGAAACTTGCAACATTTCGAGAACGTACGAGCTCGAGGTGCGCGTGGGTCTGACCCATGGCACAGTTGGGCATATGAAAGTAAGCCACAGCTTCTGCGCCCTCCTGTAACCGCTGATAACTAATGTATACAGCCCCAGCTCATCGTGCTTCCATTGAGAATGCCCGTCAAGGTCTATTCTGGAATCGCCCCGCCGCAGGCCCTTCTGGACGCCATGGCAGCAACGGGACGCGTCAAGCCAACGATCCCTCCGCCAATGCCGAAGCGGCCAACGGAAGACGGTGATGAACGGCCACCGATGCCTCCAAGACCTTCCACAGGCCCCGCGGAACTATCCGGGTCGGCAACCTCTTCGGTAACACCGGTGCCGGTCAGCGCCGACGAAACTTATGATGATGCGCCACCAAGCTATGAGGACGCGATGGCGGAAACTCTGAGTCCGGTGGATGGCCCCCGTCGCGAGTATAACCCACCAGATGTCTCCTCTTCCAGGAGATCGCTTGAATCTGGAGCTGATCCAAGGCCTTCAGTTTACCCTGGAAAGGATCCTGAAGCTCGGGCATTCTACGGTAATCGGGATGCCAACTCATCCTCGGAGTCGTTCGACATGCTTCCCTCGACTCCTCCGGAGTCGCATTCTGGATCGCCACCGACCTCCCCCGTGGCACGCCAGCAGAGTGTGCTGAAAATCCACAAGGTCCCGCCGCCTATGGAAGATAATCCCCCACAGTATGAACCGGTTGCGGAAGATCAACTCCAGCCTCCCCAGGACCAGCGTGCACGGAGAGCATCCAGCCCGGGCTTCCGTCCGATGAACCTTGGAGTTCCCAACCGGAAACCAGTTCCTCGAAGTCCAAGTTCGGGAGGCACGTAATTCTATCAGCCTCAAATTTGAGTCGCTGTTCAGCAAACCTAGCGTGAGATGAACATATGCAAAGATTGCATGTATACGGAGTTATGGGTTCTTATACACTTGTTCTTCTTAATATTAGATCCTGTCCGAGAATGTGTATGCCTTATGAGATCATGCATCATGTATCTAGGTAGTAATATACTCTGTACGCCCGTACACGTCCGACTGTCATGTCTTCCAACGTGGGAAGTACATGGAGCGAGGGTGCCTCAGGCGGAAATCCCGAACAGGATTAGCGGCTATCAATTTCGGGCGATCTCCAAGCTTGAACTCCAACCGGCGCTCGTCCTTCTTCACCGCAACACGCCTTTTCTCGACGCCTTTCGTCGATCGGTTTGCCTTGTTATCGGCGCTCGGGCGTGTTGTGTTTGTTTACTCTGCTTGCTTTTGTTCTTGTCTTACGGGTCCCGTCTGTCCGCAATCGCACCGCACTGACGCGACTAAAGCTGTTATCCTACCACCCCCAACTCCGCAGACCCTGGATCAGCTTCCTCGAGTCAACCAATTCTTCCGGGTGTGTTGCTGATGATCAGCTTCAGGGATTCCTAGCGATTTGAGAGGAGTGGAACCCGTGCCAGCATTCCAACATGCGCCTCCACCTGATCATTCAACGTCACGGTCTGCCCGTGACGCGCATTCTCTGGACAACGTCTCCGCCATCGCTCTTTGAGCAGCATGCGCGCAATCCTTCCTCCGTATTCGCTGCGCCTTCCTCAGCCATCACCTCGTCGCGCGTGCCGAATGCGCTATACGCGACGGGCGGTTATACCATCGCGCAGTTCCTCGAGGATGTCAATGAGGTTGTCCCGCTCGAGACGGAGCCGGGATTGTTCGACAGTGAGTATAGCGGTCAATGGGGACTGGAGGATTATGTGGTTGAGGTCTGCGGGTCGGAATGTCTGCATTACATGGAGGTTGAAGGCTTGCTCCGGGATGGTGACGAAGTCTTGTGAGTCAAGCTGTGTGGCTCTCGCGCACTGCGTTCTGGCATTGCTAACCACCTGTTTCACTCTCACAGGATCCGCGCTCTCCAAATCTCTGATCTTCGCGCTCGACGTCTGTCTGGTCGCCACCAGATCTCTGCAGACGGCAAGCATCTGATCGACGGCGTCCCGTTCGGAAAGCCCTTCCTGAAGAGACCGACCGCCTCGAGACCCGCCATTACCATTCCCCCGCGTAAGAAAAGACGCACGAGCTTCGCCACATGGGGAGATGGTGTCGGCTACGAGGAAGAAGACACAGAGTGGGCCCCTCCACAGGCCCCATCCGTGAAGGAGACTTCTGCGCTTCAACTCAGGGAGGAAGATGATGCCGACTATAATGAGGCCGACCAGGGCGATGATCTCGAGGACTACCACGAGGCCCATGAAGATACCGGGGATGGCACGGTAATTCGGCATGACGTCGATGACCGTGTCTCAGATAGTGAGGCCGATGGATCCGATATCGAGGTCGACTTGACGGATGAGCTGAATGATCTCAAAGCTGATATTGAAAATATCTCTCCCATGCCCGAATCAGATATCGTCGCCGACGAACCACAGCCGGCTCGGTACCGAACGCGTCGTCAATCCAGTTTTAAACCCCCCGCACCCAGGAAGAGCTCTCTAGCCAAAGCTACCGTAGATGCTGATCCTTCCCGGCGAGACTCGAAGGCAGTCAGGTTCGGTCAGCAGCAGGATGCGTCTACTCCAAAAGTCATCAAACCCAAGGAGGTCACGCCTCCATCTCAATCGTCCGATAGTGTCAGCGACAGCTCCTCTGCGTCGAGTGATTCGGGTGATTCCAGCTCGGACGGAACGAGCTCAGACTCCTCGGACGACTCATCCGCCTCCGACAGCGACGGCTCTTCATCTGAGTCGGATAGTGATGATTCTTCTAGTTCTGAGTCAGGTGTCTCGTCCGCGTCGGAGTCCGAAGACGAAGGCATCTCTAACCTTTCCACATCCCATGTCAACCCTCCTGGATTTGGGTCCTTCCGAACCAAGAAAAGCAACGCTCGCAATAAGATGCGACGCCGATTGACCAAACTCAAGGAACTAGGACATCTGTCTCCGGAAGCCGACTTTGCCGCTTTACGGAGGTGGGAGGAAACCAACGGAGGTCAGTACGTCGAACCTCGGCCACGGATTGACTCGAGAGAGAAGGAAAAGGCCGAGTTTGAGGCTAGACGCGAGAAGCTGCTTCTGGACCTTCAATCAGGGGGCGTGGACGTCACGGCAGATGCGTCCGCAGTCCCTGAGAAGGAAAACGTTCCCCCTGCCGAGTCGAAGCCGGCTGAAGATCGCCCAAAGCAGTTTGAACCTGCAGCGGAAGAGGAAGCAGAAGAAGGCCCGCCATCAAAACGACGCACTCTAGATATCGCCAGCTCGCGACGCTTGCTTTTTGGATCACTTGGTGTCCGCACGCCCCGGTCCAAAGAGGACGAGGAAGCGACTCGAAAGAAACTAGCAGCAAAGGCTCGTAATTTTACGCCTCAGAAAATTGTTCCCACGGAAGAAGCCGCTGGGGAGCCAGAAAGTGATTCAGACGAAAACTGGCAAGACAAATTGGTTCTCCGCGCAACGGAATGTGTCTACGACGACATCGAACTGAGTACTCCGCCCTTCCCGTTTGAGCAGCGTTGGGATACGGAGGCGAGCCAACTCATAAGATCGCGAAAGGGCTGGGGAAAGAAGCGGAAGAGAAGGGGTCGATTTGCCGTTTACGACGGTGAAAACGAATCCTACGAGAATGAGGGCAATAGCTACATGGAGGGAGATACCGAGCTTAACTACGATGACACGGAGCAATTCAACGAAATTGCCGAGGACGAAGTTGAGGCCGAACAAAATGAAGTAACGGCCGACACGGAAGATGATCTTCCTCCTATGCCCGCGGATGTGACCTCTGTACCTGCCCTTGAGGAAGATGCCCTGAGGCTAGGCTCGGTCATTGCGTTCAAGACCCTCGACATGTCGAAAGAGACGAACTGGCAGCCCACTATCTCGGAATATCGGGTGGCCAAGGTGCACGAAATTCTGGAGGACAATGTAGTCAAGGTACGACTTGCAAAGGAGTATCGACGACAACCTCGAGAGGTTGAAGGCGAAGACGGTCGCCAATATAGTGGGTTCGAAATGCCCGGGTACGCGGATGATGACGAAGAAGACGACGGGTTCCGTGAAGTCTTATTCGCCGATCTCATTGATCCCAAGCTTCTCCGTGCTGGCGACGCAGGAGAGGCGGGAAATGCTAGCAAGTTAGTAAATTGATTTCCTTGTGTTGTTCGTTCAGCGTCCAGGCGCTCACTGTCCCAGTGCTGTGGCCGAATCTTCCGCACTGAGCCCCAAGCCTGCTGGTGATGAGACGGTGGGGAATGATGACCTAGACCAGCAACAGTCCACTCAGGACTCCTCCAGGAATGTCGAGCCGGCAGTATCCACCATGGATGGTAGCGAAGAGTCCCAGATGAGAAATTTCAGTCCTCAAGTGAAGTCACCCGAGTTCTCTGGGTTTCATTCTTCGGAGTCTCATGCCTCCAATTCGGAAAGCTCAAGCTCAAGCGCTAGTCAGGGTTCCTCTGACTGCGATTCCGAGAATGAAGAAGCGGCCCAGGAAGACGCTCCATCCACTCCACAACCCTCTCAAACCTATCCCCAGAGCTCCCCTATATTAGGCTCAGGCAGTTCGGTAGGCGAAGTCCCGCTCCGCGACTTGATCAGCATGCACTTCAGTCAAACTCACGGATATGGCGACTCGTCAAACCAGGGCCAGCCCAGCTCCTCTCAGTCGGCGGTTTCCAACCCTTTCTACGAGATAGACAAGGAAGGCGAAGAGCGTCGCAGTCGGGACTCCCAAGGCGCGAAGAGCCTCGGTATGAGGGAAGGCGACACGACGATGGACTTCGTTTCCGCCCATGAGTATCCATCTTCGCCGCCTTCCGCACAGCCTGAAGGGGGCAAGGGATTATCTCCTTCGGAGGACCAGTCGCTTGTCAACCCACCCCCTGTGAGCAACTCTCAGGAAGTGAAGAAAGATTCCGAATCGCAGAAGACACCCGCTGCTTCGCTGACGTCGAACGAGATCGTGGATCTGACCCAAGAGAGCCCGCACACGTCTCCGGATGTGAATGACAAGGGATCTACCCGGTCTTCGCTGCCTCGTGGGTCTGGATTGGTACAGAAGAACAATACCGGTACGCGCCGTCAGACCCGGCAGTCAACGGGAGCTCGAACGCAAACGTT
Organism: Aspergillus ambiguus; assembly: GCF_047715705.1. NCBI lineage: Eukaryota > Fungi > Ascomycota > Eurotiomycetes > Eurotiales > Aspergillaceae > Aspergillus > Aspergillus ambiguus. The sequence continues at coordinate 165,682 of NW_027395515.1, read as the reverse complement.
GAAGGAGGTCAGCATTACCAGCCCCAGTCGAAAAGGACGCAAGCGCGGGTCGGGGTAGGCTACAGCGTCTGGAGGAACGCAAGTACATAATGGTCGTTGGGATAGATCGGAGTTATACCCGAATTTCCACTAATCGAATCCATAGATACCTCAAAGTTATATCAATCAATACCTATTTCAACACTCTGTATACCTGACAAAACATGTGTTCTGATTGGCGGACACCCCCGGGCCAGCGACGTCATACATATTCGTTCATTTCTCCAGCATTCCTCCGATTCCTGTTGCTGCGCATGGTCACTTTGACCGAATGATCCAATGGACCGTACATTGATTTATGACATCGCATGGACGTATTCCTTTGCACGTCCCCCATCTATTTCTCTCGACTAAGTCCAGGTTTGGCTGTCAGTCACCACGCAATCCTCTGCTTATGCACCTACCCCTCTCCCGCGGCTCACGCAAGAGCTTCCTATCGCCAGCTCCCTGGTTCTCTCAGACCGCTCGTGGGCTGATCTCCTCATCGTCGGGTATCTCCCGCTCCCCGCGCTGTCGCTGTGGTTGTCGCCATTCCACCGCCTGCTCCTGCGCCTGTTGTATTCATCCATCGCCCACCTCTGTAATCCAATCGCATTCCCCTTCATTGAGGTCTTCGTCGTGCTGCTCTTCGCAGTCTCCTAGAGCCCCTGTCTCCAAACATATCGGATACTCCTCCCGCTGGGTTCCAGCCCGTCCTTTCTCCTCCACGTCAACTTGTAACTTTTCTTCACCATCTTCCAAAATGGCCGAGTACCGTCTTAAAGACATCGCGTCCTTGTCGGACATCAAGGACATGGATAAAGTCGAGTGTGAGGTCGAGGGCGTCCAGGATGGTAAAGTTCTCCTCGTCAAATACGACGGCCAGGTCCACGCCATCAGCCCCAGATGCACTCATTACGGCGCTCCGTTGAAAAACGGCGTCGTGGCTCCCGACGGCAGGATCACCTGTCCCTGGCATGGAGGTAGGTCTTGGTCTTCTGTAGTGGGATTTGCGAAAACATGGAGCCAATACTGATCGTATCGCAGCCTGTTTTAACATCTATACCGGTGACGTTGAGGACGCTCCCGCGCCCAATGCTCTGAAAACGTTCGACGTCGCCGAGAAGAACGGCGCCGTCTACATCAAAGGGGACGAGGCTGCGATCAAGTCTGGTCAGAGGGATCCAGCCATCAAGTGCAGCGCGACTTCCGCGGAGAAGGTCGTCGTCATTGGAGGGTATGTTTCGTCATTCCACTCCATGCCAATCCGCTAACAACGCACAGTGGCAGCGGTACATTTGGTGTCGTGCAGGCCCTTCGGGAGATGAAATACCCCGGCGCCATCACGGTCATCTCACGCGAGCCGAACCTGATCATCGACCGGACGAAGCTGTCCAAGGCGCTCATCGCCGACGCAAGCAAGATCGAATGGCGCCCGCGGGAATGGTACGCCAATGCCGCAATTGATCTCGTCTCCGACGAGGTCACCGCCGTCGACTTCAACAACAAGACCGTCGCTACCAAGTCCGGCACGTCGCTCCCCTACACCAAGCTCGTCCTGGCCACCGGCGGCGTCCCGCGCACCCTACCGCTGGACGGCTTCAAGAACCTGGGCAACATCTTCGTCTTGCGGACCATCCCCGACGTCCAGAACATCCTCGCCGCCGTCGGCGACAAGAACAAGAACATCGTCGTCATCGGCAGCTCCTTCATCGGCATGGAGGTCGGCAACGCCCTGGCCAAGGAGAACAACGTCACCATCGTCGGCATGGAATCCGCCCCCATGGAGCGCGTCCTGGGCGCGCAAGTCGGCCGCATCGTCCAGCGCAATCTGGAGAAGGCTGGCGTGAACTTCAAACTTGAGGCCGGCGTCGCCAAGGCCACGCCGTCCTCCACAGACCCAGGCTCTGTCGGCGCCGTGCACCTGAAAGATGGCACGGTCCTCCCCGCCGACCTGGTCATCCTCGGTGTCGGTGTGCGCCCCGCGACGGACTTCCTCCAGGAGAGCCGCGCCGTGCAGCTCGAGAAGGACGGTTCCCTCCGCACGGACGAACACTTCGCCGTGCCGGGTCTCGACGCCGTCTTCGCCATTGGCGATATCGCGACGTACCCGTACCACGGGCCCGGCGCGGACGGTGCCCTCACCCGCATCGAGCATTGGAACGTCGCGCAGAATATGGGCCGCGCGGTCGCACGCTCCATTGTCCATCCGTCCGCGCGCCCCAAGGCGTTTATCCCCATCTTCTGGTCTGCCGTCGGCGCCCAGATGCGCTATTGTGGGAACACCCCCAACGGATGGGATGATCTGGTGCTGCATGGAGAGCCTGAGAATGCCAAGTTTGCCGCGTACTATTGCAAGGGAGATACGGTCGTGGCGGTGGCTACCATGGGCATGGATCCCATCATGGTCAAGTGTGCGGAGCTGATGCGGAGGAAGAATATGCCTTCCAAGAGTCAGATCCAGGGGGGCATGGATGTGTTGAAGGTTGGTGTGCCTGACGCGGTTAAGATGTAGACCTCATCCTGGATGTCCAGATAGGTATAGGAATAACGTCCATGTACCTAGCAAAATGCGCTATCAGTATCAAACAGCAAAATACAGACGGTAAACATTTTATTCTCCTAACGCCCAGCATGAACATGAACATGTAATATATAACAGAAGGGTAGCGTCTATGTAGATGAGAAACAAATGCGAGATCGACTATTTCTCCTTCTTCGACTTCGACTTCTTGGACTTCTTCTCCTTCTCCTTCTCCTGCTTCGGCTCCTTGGTCTTGCTAGGGCTCTCCACCGGCGGCGCCTCAGAAACAGGAACAGGTGTAGCGCTGCTGGCCGGACGAGGAGTCGCAACCGAAGTCACCACGCCGTTGCGCTCATCCTCGAGAACCTTCGCCTCCTCCTCCGGCGACAGCATCGTCCCCTCGATACTGATAAACCCACGCTCACGCTCAGACCCCGGGATGACGTCGATATCGACGACGCGGAAGCGCACCGTGCCACGCACCCGATGCCCCGACACCGACTGGAAGTAGCCCTCGGCGACGGCGTCGTCGTCCGCCCCATCCCCGCCGGCACCGGCACCGGCACCGGCCTGGTCCTCCGCGGCCAGCGTGTCCGAGAGCGGGTTAGCGTCCGAGGCCAGCGACACCGGGTAGAAGTGTTCCTTGTCCGGGTTGAACGAGGCGGACGGCGCGACGTCGCCGTCCTCGTCCTCGGTGCGGGCGCGGTCGTCTTCTTCGTCCGTGGCGGCGGCGGCGGCGGCAGCGGCCTCCTCGCCCGGCGGAACCCACCGCCAGGTCGAGGGCAGTCGCTTCCGCTCAATCCCCACCGAGAACAGATTCAGCACCACGGCGCCCAGGAACCCTTCCGACTGCACGTTCACCCAGCCCTCGAGGATCTGCCCGCGCTGCGGCCGGAACACCAGGAACGTCGCCGTCAGGTACACGTACAGCACGCCGTACTCGCCGGAGGTCTTGGCGAGAGTCAGCGGCTGCGGGTTGGGGTCTTGCGGGTCGGCGGCTGTGGACGACGATGGCGGCGTGCTGGATATCGAGGCGTTGGAATAGGCCAGGACGATGCCCTGCAGGGGCGGGTAGTAGGTCAGGAGGAGGGGCGAGAGATGCTCCGCCAGCAGCGACGCCAGGGCGTGCGTGGGGGAGATGGAGATGGGCGAGAGAGGGAGGTAGAGCGTCGCGGTGGTGAGGGCGTACGGCGAGTCGGGAGTGGTTGGCGAGGGTTTGGAGATGGAGGCCGTGGCGGGAGCCTTGGACTTGGACTGTGACTGGGAGGGCTCCTTTTCCTTGCTCTTGGACTTCTTCTTGGACTTCTTGTCGAGTGAGCTGGGCTCGTCGCCGGTGGACTCGTGCTTCCGCTTCTTTTTGGACGGCGACGAAGAGGATGCGTCTTTCGTCTTGTGCTTGCGCTTGCGCTCCTTTTCGGACTCAGGGGCCGTCGGAACGGGGCGCGAGTCGATGTCCATTTCGTCGACGGCCATGGTGGGTTGGGTTTGGAGGCGCAATTGGCGCTCGATGTGGTGGATGTCGAGATGGGACTTTTTTTTTCTTTCTACTTTTTAACTTCATTTTTTCCATTCTGCTGGGGTGGAGAATGCGGAAGGCGGTGGGGCAGGCGGTCAGGGCGGACCCGCCGAATAGTATCGAGATGGACAACAATCAACCAACTTGCATCATCCTTCCTCTGACAGATCGTGCATTGGAGTGTGATTCTCGGTGGACTCGTGTCTGGCGCTGGGGACGAAAGTGGCATATCTCTGTCATGGCGTCGATACTGTCTTTTATGGGCTGGGCTGTCCTCCCCAACGTGAGTCCGACTCTCTCTCTCGATCAAACCATGCGGCTGGCTGACCCCTGGAGTAGTATGCGACCTCGATCGTCCAGAACATCTACTATGGGATCACGATCCGCGCGGGGGATCCGCGGCCACAACCACCGTCGCCCCGGTATGCGCGGCATCGGCGACGCATCTTCATCCTGGTGGTGACGAGCTATCTGCTCTACACGCTCTACGAGGCCTTCCACCGGGTGCAGGTGGAGGGGGATTTCTACCGCGCGCTGGGGGTCTCGCCGCTGGCCGACGACCGGACGATCAAGTCCCGATTCCGACGACTGGCGGCGCAGCACCACCCGGATAAGATCACGCCGGGCGACGCAGGCGGCCCGTCCGACGACTACTTTGTGTACTTGAAACTGGCGCAGGATACGCTGCTGGACCCGGCGCGGCGCTTCGCGTACGACCGGTTCGGACCGGAGATGAACGGCTGGGGCGACCGCAAGACCATGCAGGGGTTTGTGGTGGCCGGGCTGCAGCGGACGCTGCCGCAGTACGTGGGCGGCTTCGTGATGATCGTCGTGTTGAACTTTGTGTGGTGGTCGCAGTGGGGGCGCTACTGGCGGTTTTTCACCTTCGCCGCGCTGCTGACGCTGGAATTGGCGCTGGTCACGCACCCGCGGGCGCTCTTCTTCCCCGCGTCGTATCTTCCCCCGGGCCTCCGCGCCTGGTTGGGCATCTCCATGCAGTCGAGCTTCTATCTCCTGCCGTTCCAGATGTTGACGCTGGCGCGGCGGTTCTCGGTGACGCTGCATATCTTCATCTCGCAGCTGACGCCGCCGGGGATGGGGAATGTGGCGGCGGCGGGGGCGCCGGGGGAGCGACTGCGGCCGCAGACGATGCAGCAGCTGGGGCAGTTGGTGCAGCTGGCGCGGACGACGGATGGGGAGGCGACCCGGCTGCTGCAATTGGGACTGGCGCCGTTTCGGGGGGACCGGGAGGGGACGGCGATGCTGCGGAAGGGCATGAAGGAGGGATTGGTGTTGAGTAGTGTTCGGGCGAGTGGGGAGGTGCAACAGGCGGTGGCGGAGGTGCAGGCGCGGCGGGAACGGGAGAAGAAGGGGATGTAGATATGTGATTTCGTCGCTAGTAGATTAGTCTATTCTACCTAGTTGGTTGATGTATCATTGGTAGGGCTCCGCCATGGCTAGGATTTCCGAAGACGGAAATCCCTCCCTAGGTATGGCGGAGGACCCGATGAGTGTAGATGAGCGACCTAATGCATCAAGTACTCCGAGTGTACTCAAGCGAAGTATACGAGGCGATAGCCTAGTACCTAATACCTCCTAGGTACCTGGGGATCCAGACTAGATATACTAGGTAGTCGGTACCTCCTCGTACCTCCTCCGTACGCAGTATATGTACAGTACATGTAATACGATACGGCTGAGTCAGCTCCGGATAGTTCAGCGTCTCCAGATTGTTTGTCGCCGTAAATTATTCGCAGCAGACGAGACCACACACTCTGACCGTCGACAATGACCGCATCCCTTCTTTCTTCTCTCGTCACCACCTCCTTTCCCCATCCCTCTCCCTCTCCCTCTCCCTCTTCCTTCTCACCACCACCCCCTCTACACCTCCTTCTCACCACCACCACCACTCCTCCATCTCTCCACCTCGACATCCACTGCATCACCGGACTATGTCACCCTTCCAGCTCCGTCAGACTTTTGCCTCGCCTTGACCTTCCGATCCCCTGAACGCCCACCCTCCACGTCCATCCTCCACCCGTCCGATCCGCCCCCGTCCCCATCGGCTCTCTTCTGCATCCTCCCAACCTCAACGCCATCGTCTACCTCATCGACTTCATCCAACTCCTCCACCGGACAACCGTCCCTCCACCGACGTCCACCCGACCCTCCCTCGCCCGACACCTCGTCCTCCCGGGATCGGATCTCTCCCTCAAACCCGAAATTAAATATATACCTGCCATTCATCACTCCATCATGCCGGCGTCCGGTTCCAACGCCTCCACCAACGGTCGCTCCAACCGCCCCGGCGCTTCCAAGAACATCGTCGTGCTGAAACTGAGCCCAGCCCTGCTCGGTCAGTTCGCTCCTCCCTCGCCAGAGGCCAAGGACAAGAAGAAGAATATCCCCACCATCAAAAAAGACTCTCCCGACGACTCCCCGGCCAAGGAGAAGGAACCCTCCTCCCCAGCCTCCTCGGCGGATCCTCAGGTCCCACCTTCATCGGCGGACAATGCCTCCGATGCTGCGTCTACGCCCGCGGCCGGGACCTCCACGGCCGATACCCCTCGCCGGAAGGGTCTCCCAGGCCCCAAGCCGGGAGTGAAGAGAGGCCTGAGCCAGGGGGAGTCCTACCCGAGACCCCGGGGCAAGCCGGGCCCGAAAAAGAAGCCCAGACTGTGCGTGAACTGCATCTTGCTTTTCTTTCGTCTTCAGTGGAGCGTCAACTAACTTGCCTAGTGATGATGGCACCGTCGATACGGCCAAATTCGTCAACTCCCACCGGCTCGGCCCCAAGGCCAACACCGGGGCGATCAATGCCGGCCTGCGGGCCCTTGACCGCTCGGGAGCACCCTGCCGGAAGTGGGAGCGGAAGCCTCTGCAGTTGAAGAGCTTTACCGGAGTGATGTGGCAACTCCCGGCCTGGCGCGCTCCCAAGCCCCTGAAGGCCGAGGAGACCGGCGAGGCGAAGGAGGGGGTGCTGGAGACGGGCGACAGCGACAGTAAGGCCAACCAGAGTGCCAGCGGTGTCCCCAGCGAGAAGAGCAATTCGGGGGATGGAGACCTCACCCCGGCGCCGCCGACGCTGGGGGAGGCGTCGTCCCCGGCCATCGCCATGACGGCGTAGAGGGGAGCGTTTATATTGCCATTCGTGTATATTATTGACTTGTATTGGGTTATTGGTTATTTGGTTATTTGGTTATTGGTCTATGGGTCTATGGGTTATCGGTATTCTGGCGATCACCGCGTGGCTGATCCTGGGCAGATTTGGAATTTGGGAATGGGCGTATGGATGATGGGTATGAATTTGCACTGGATGTATCAATAGGAGGGAAGAATAGAACGAAGTATGCAAAGTCTGCAAAGGATGCCATACGATCTATCTCTCATATACTCCAGGTCTCTATCGATCGGACGAGGTCCCTGGGTAATACTGGAAGAGGGGAAGGCACTCCCCGCAGCCACATTCTCTTCGTCAGCCCATCGTCTCTCGTGACTCTCTTCCCCCTCCGTCGTACATACATCTCGGTCTTCTCGTCACACGAACCTCTCTGTCCCTACTCGAAGCCTTCAGGAGATTCCATCTCTGACTCTATCTCTCCTCGCCGGTCAGCTTCTCTGGACTAAACCGAGGCGGTGGCTGGGGCTGTCCACGACGACGTGGTGACCGTCCGTTTACGGAAATCCTCTCCGTCACCAGAACGAACACCAGCATATCGACGCCTGGCCTCCACCAAGAAAACATCTTCATCCACCCAGAATCCCGTCAAACCCCAAATGGTGGAGTTCTCCGTCGTCTGCTCCGAGTTTCCCCCCTTCGCCTGACCAGAACCATGGCCGATGCGCCGATTCCCCCTTCCGGTGGAGCACGAGCTACTACTACGACTACTGCTGCTGCTGCTGCTGCTCCTCCGGCGACTTCTTCCACTCCGTTGCCTCCTCTATCCACCTCCTTCTCCTCCGCCCCCAGCATCTCTTCCATTCCTCGTCGCTCCTCCTACGCCTCCGTTCTCTCCGGTTCCGCTCTCTCGCCGCCTCCCAATCCTCGTCCGCTTTCCCATCTCCTCGCCTCGTCCGCCACCGCTTCCTATCCCCCGCCTTTTCACCCCGACGCTCATGCCGACATGCAGATGAGCTCCCCTTGGAGGTCCTCCGCTGGCGATGCCCTGCCGCCCTACTCCCGCAAATACGCCAGCTTTCCCCGCACCGATCCTTTCTTCCAGAATCCCGGTAGCTTTACCGACGCCACCGCCTCGACCGCCTCCTTCACCCCGTCCTATCTCCGCAACTCCCGATACATCTCCCGTCTGGACGCCGCCCAACGAGCCAAACAGGCCTCGCAGCGCGATGCCTTCTCCTCCTCCGTCGCCTCCAACCCGCTCTCCACCTCCTCCAGCCAAGCGAGCCTGCCTCGCATCGCTCCCTCCCACCGGGGCATGACCTATGATATCATCGAAAGGGAAGCCCCCGGCGACGACGACCACCTCCTCCCCCTGCCGTCCCGCTGGAACGACTCCGACAAGTACTCCGGCCTCGAGCTCACCAACTCGGGCCTGGAGGTCCGCTACACCGGCGCCGTCAACAAGCACGACCACGAGGCCGCCGCCGTCCGAGCCGACAACCCCATGCCCCCGCAATGTGGCATCTACTACTTCGAGATCACCATCCTGTCCAAGCCCAAGGAGGGCATGATCGGCATCGGCTTCTCCAGTAACAAGGCCGCCGTCGACCGACTCCCCGGGTGGGAGCAGGAATCCTGGGCCTATCACGGCGATGACGGGAAGTCCTTCTTTGGCGAAAGTCAGGGCCAGGGCCGCCAGTACGGCCCGACCTTTGGCGCCAACGACACCGTCGGCTGTGGTGTGAACTTCTCCACCGGCTGTGCCTTTTTCACCAAGAACGGCGTCTTCCTGGGGAACGCTTTCCGGGAACTGCGAAACCTCAAGGTGTACCCGTCCGTCGGCATGAAGAAACAGCCCCCGGTGCATTTGGCTGCCAACTTCGGTCAGCAGCCGTTCATGTTTGATATCGATGGTATGGTCAAGGTAAGAAACCCCTGACAGCGATTTTTTTTTCCCCGCTGGTAGCCTAACGGACGGGTTCGTAGAAAGAGAAATTCTCCATCCATTCGGAGATCTGCGCCACCAGCACGGCGAGCCTCCAACCGCCGCTGGACGAGTCGGCTCTGCTGCAGGAGCTGGTCGCGCAGTTCTTGGCCCATGATGGCTACGTCGGGACCGCTCGGGCGTTTGCTGAAGAGGTGGCGGCCGAAGCGGCTGCTTTGGAGAGTGGCCCGAAGGAACCGCTGAAGAAGTACGAAGTGGAGGAGGATGTCGAGGCGATCAACCGACAGAGTATGTTCCTTTTCTACCTCAGTCCGGCGCCATCCTTGCTAACCCCCGCAGAAATCCGAGCCGCGATCCTCGACGGCGAGATTGACAAGGCCCTGAAATATACCAACGCCTACTACGCGAACGTGCTGCAAACCTTCCCGCATATCCACTTCAAGCTCCGATGCCGCAAGTTCCTGGAGATGATGCGACGGTGCAATGAGCTCTCTGCGGCGACGGCGACGAAGAAGCCCGTCAAGTCGTCCAACGGGCTGTCGGATGGCAGCGCCGTGTTCGATTCCGAGATGGAGCTCGACGAACAACTCCACAACGGGGCGGAGAGCTGGGAGACCGACAACATGGACATGGAGGAGCCCGAATCCTCCACCAAGTTCCACGAGCTTCTGACGGAAGCCGTACAGTATGGGCAGCAGTTACGATTAGACTACCCGGGCGATGAGCAGGGCGGTGACAGGCAGATGTTGGAGGACATCTTCTCGCTGGTGGCGTACCCGGATGCGAAACGGTCGGTGCATGGACATTACCTGGACCCGGCGGGACGCATTGCCGTTGCCGAGGAGCTGAACTCGGCCATCTTAGGTATGTTCTGTCCCTTCGGCCCCTTCAGCTGGCTTGGCCTGGGATGGTTCGCTAACGCAAGCAGTGTCTCTGGGCAAATCGTCGTCGGCCGCCTTGGAGCGGCTATACCAACAGACGGAAGTGTTAGTCAACGAGATCAGCGAAGAAGGCGGCGCCGGGGCGTTTATTAATGTACGCAATGATTTTCTGCTTGGATCTAGCAACTAGCATTGATGTTGAGGTTGCGGGGGAAGACGGGCCTTTCACCTCTTGCACTGTCGTTTTTTTTTTTTTGGCCATTCCCTTCTCGTTCCTTTCTTTGACACAGCAGCATGGGTTCGTATGGGTTATTAGTGATGTCGAATATTGGTTTTCCCTTGGTGTATCTACGGGCGTATGTACGGATGAATATATCTCTACCTACAGGACCTACCTTCGTACACTCGTAGTTAGTATATTGTATCGGGTACTGCCGGCTGACGGCGGCCTTTCTCCGCTTCTCCGCCTTCCCTGTTGGTCATGTGGTCTTCCACCTCGATGTTGTTCATCTCACCTCATCTTACGGAATACACCGATCTGATCCTTGATATCACCGACCCTCTCTCCTCTCTCGCGGTATTTCCGCTGTATATCCGCGGTATATACATATCCCCTGGGTCATATGGGGTCGACCAGAGAACCGCCAAATTAAAAGTCCCGGCCTGTGGCTCCACCAACCGAAATCATCCCAGGCGCTCATCCGCCGCCTTATTACTCGCTCCATCAAGGGATGCTTCCTCCATCTTCCCTCCACTTTGGGGAAAAGTCGCATTCTGATCCCAGCGATGGAATCTGCTTCCCATAATCCGGCCCCGGGTGCCCACCTTCCCTACATTCCTACCCACTCGGCCGCCTCCACTGCGCTCCGCTGTTGCTGTGGTCGAGAGGACTGCGCATTCCTGCATCATAACAATGTTGCCCTTGAGGGCCTCGAGAAGGACCTCGCAACCGCCGCCCGGTTGGGTCAGGTACGTTCCGTTCCTTTACCGTTGGGAGCCTCTTGGTGTCCTGTCCCCTTGATCTCCGTCCATACTCCGTCGTCTCCTTGGGCAGTGATGTACACACACTACATGTAACTCTACTTTGTGTACACTGTTTAGCGTTCGGGCTCTGGAATCTGGCCGCCCCTCTCTGTCACCGCACGGAGACGCCTTCCTTACTCTTTGTATGGCTGTTTGCCTGTCTCCCCCGAATCCCACCGCGCCGTCGCCGTCATGGCCACCGCTGATGCCTCCTCCATGAACTTCTCCTCGCTGACCTTTGCCCTGCAGGCTCTCCTCCACCGCCATGAATCCTACATGGCCGAGGCGGAGGAAGACCGCCATCACCTGCTCACCAACATCGAGAACCTGGAGCGCGAAAAGCGCCAGGTCCAGGAAGAGAACGCCCGCATCATCGAAGAGAACCGCGGCTTGCTCGTGCAGCTGGAGGAGCTGAACCGCGCCGTCGCCGACTCGGACTCCCGCGCCAAGTCCCTCGCCGCGAGCCTCGAAAGCACGGAGGCCGAACTCCGCAAGGTCTCCGCCGCCGCCGCCCGCGCCGCCGACCTCGAGGCCCAGCTGGCCCGCATGGAAACGGACCAGTCCCGCCTGCAGGAGTCGTTGCAGTCCGCCCAGGAGGGCTCCCGCTCTGCCGTTCAGCGCTGGAAGCAGGCCGAGTCGACCCTCCGCAGTCTGCACGACCAGGTCGATCAGATCGAGAAGGAGGCCCGCGAGGAGCGCGAGCGCCATGCGGACCTGGTCCAGCGCATGGAGCGGAGACGTGCCGTCGAGCGGGAGCTGGACGGCGCCGCGGGCCGGCTCAAGGGCGCGGCCGCGGCGCAGGAGTTGAGCAGGAACTCCGGCGGCACGGTCGTCTCCCGCTTTGTCCGCGATATTCTGCAGGACAATGCCAACCTGCAGATGGGGATCGTGGAGCTGCGGGAGATGCTGGAGAGCTCGAATATGGAGGTGCAGAGTCTGCGCGATCAGATCTTGTCCCACCAACCGCTGGCGTCGACGGGGGAGGGCGACGAGCCGGCGCGGCAACTGGAGTCGTCGACGACGCTGTGTCAGGAACTGGAGTCGCACGAGTCGCGCCGCGTGTCCCAGGAGTTCCATATCCATCATCATTACCACACCCCGCCTGTGCCCGTCGGCTTGAGGAAGGAGAAGCCCACGGCTCTGCGCCGGTCGAGGAAGAGGCGTTCGTTGGGGAATTCCACCCTGCACTCGGCGGCGTCGGGGACGCCCTCGTCGCGGAAGTCGAGACATCGCTCTCAGTCTTCGGCGTCTTCCACCTCCACCATCCTGTCCCAGACGTCCGTGTCGATCCCGCCGCCGTCGCGCCCTTGGTCGCTTCAGTCGCCGGGGGCGGACTCGATCGCCAGCTCGCCCCAGTCGGCGTACCGCATGTCGTCGATCTTCGACCGGGTCGAGCGTGGGTTTGAATCGTCCCGCGCCACCAGCCCGGAGAGTACGGTATTTTTGTCCCCCGCGCGGGCCGGCCGGCTCAAGAGCCCGGTCTTCGACGGTGGCTTTCAATCCTTTGAGGCTCGACTGTCCTCTGACGCGGCCGAGGATGACCACGATGAGTTTGTGGATTATCATGAGTACGGCGATCCTGACGAGGGGACGGTCCAGTCTGTCATCCCCGAGGAGGGAGAGGACGCTTCTTCCCTGCCGTGCGCCGCATCGGAGCGGGCCTGTTCGCCGGCCCCGAATGATGAAGACGACGTCTTTGCTACACCGTACCGCCCGAAGCGCAGGGCGTCTCACGAAAGTCTGTTCTCCGTCGCGGGGATGGACATCCACACCCCCAGCCATCACCCGTCCCGCATGAGTGACCTGACGTCTCCCTTGTGCGTGCGGACTCCCCGCCGCATCTTGTCGTCTGGCTCCGAAGGCTTCTCCGTCCCGGTCATTGCCACCACCCCCGTCACTGCTGACCGCGAGCCTTCGAAGCTCGATCAATCGCCCCGGTCCCTCCTTGCTTCCATGGCCGCGAGCTCCGGCCCAGATTCCCCCGCGCCTTCCACGCACAGCGACCACTCCGACGCGACCGTCATCATGTCTCGCACCGCGTCTCTGGGCCGTCGGGTTGGCGGGTGGGTGCGCGGTCGCTGGGGGACCGCTCCGACGCCGTCTGATAGCCCTGTGCGGCCGTCAACCCGAGACTCGGCCTCGTCCGCATCGTCGGTGTCGTCGAAGTCGACCGCCTCAACTACGAAAACGAAGACGCAGGCCAGCTCCAGCCTGCGCTTTCGCTATCCCGGCGTGAACCAGAGCGGCCCTATTATGGGCCTGCGGCCGCCGGCTCGCGCTCCGGCTCGAGTTCACGCGGAGAACGTCGACGAGGGTCTACTGCGGGAAAGTCTGGAGGAATGACTCTCGAGGGGTTTGGCTTTTGGGCTGACGGTGGCGTCTGTCCTGGAGACACTCGTTGCGTGATATGATATACGGCTTACCTTCTTTGCATGTTTTCCTTTGTTGATGACCGCCTGACGATGGTGCATACTTCATTCCTTCGCGGCGTCTTGGTCCTTACTCGTGATACCCTGGTGCGCCGTGTTCCTGTTCTATAATACATGACATAATACAAGAGAAGGCTACAGGTGTAGTCGTCATTCCTGGGAATGTGTGATCCGATACATGGCAATCGGGATCAGGTGCGAGTGGAAGAATCCCGTCTGCTCCTGCGGCGGCGGCGATGTGTAGTCGATGCGCTCTGTCTTCAGCTGGTTGTTTCCTACGGGGGTCAGCATCAGCGACCAGCCTCCAACCTTGATGTAGACCACGACTCACCACAGGCATCCAGGAACGCCTGGAAGGTATCCTGGTTGCGGAGCGTAGCGGCAATGACGAACTGCTTGATCCGGTGCGTCGTGAAGAGCGTGCGTATCGTCTGGACGAGCAACGGCACCAGGTCCGTGTCGTAGATCTATCGTCGTCAGTTCCCGGCGTATCGCCTCTCCGCATGCATCGTCACCTACCAGATCCGCCCCCAGGGCCACATCAAACTCCTCCCGGTCGTCTCCCAGCGCGGTCCCCCACTCCCAAATCCCCGCCTCAAACACCCCTCCGCCGTCATCCCTCGCAGCCACCCCGTTCCGCCGCGCAGAGTCCTCCATACACTCCACCAGCGCGGCCTCCCGGTCCGTCGCCATCACCCGCCTCGCCCCCAGATGCTTCGCACACAGCAGCGACACGAACCCGGTCCCCGCCCCCAGCTCCACCACCCGCCGTCCCTCCACCAGCGCCCGCCCGCCCTCCGTCGTCGCCAGATACGTCCCGAGGTGCAGCGCCGCCTCCCACGTGCGGAACCCCGTCGTACCGCCCGCGAGGATCAGCCCGCGGCTTTCGCAGGTGACGATCGTGCGGGGAGCGTCGCCGTCGCCGTCATCGGGGCCCGGCGCTGCCGTCGGCGCCGTGTACCGGATATAGGTGAGCTGCTGGGCGTGGCGGATCGGGTCCGGTTTGGGGTGGAGGATCAGCGCGGTCCATTTTTCGAGCAGCGCGGAGCTGATTTCCTTATTTTTGAAAACGCTGGTTAGGCCTGCTCAGGCATGCGGCGTGTGACAGTGTGGTGTTCATACTTCCTCCTCCGGGTCGCGGATCGCCCCTTCCATCCGGCCGAGGAGCATCTTCAGCACCCGGGTTTGGTACGGGATGGGCGGCTGCGGCCAGACGCGGGCGTCGTCGAACATGCGGTCGTAGAGGGCCGACTGCACGGCGGGGATGAGGAGGGTGCGCGCGGGCGGGACGGCGAGGAGGGCGGGGTCGAGGTGTTCGCTATACTGGCGGGCGAGAAGGTCGATGGACATAATGGGAGAGGGTTGGTGTAGATGATTGTTAGTA